>NC_136510.1:58653106-58835606 GCF_053919585.1 Euprymna scolopes
ATGATTATTTTTATTATTATTATTATATCTTTTGTTAATATTTTTTTTGGAAGCCGCGGCCAAAAGAAATGGTGGGGGGGAGCTAGGTATAATAGAAAGGACTGAAAAACGTTTACTCACCAGAGGTTGAATTAACCGAGAGATTTGTTTCAAACTGTTATTGATAAAAATTTTTTATTTATATATATATATATATATATATATATATTTTTTTTTTAAAGATATATATATATATATATATATATATATATATGATTAGTTTTTTTGGAAAAAGAATTCCAGCAGAGTGCTCAATTAAAAGGAAAATCCAAATTTTAAGAGCGTACTTATATTTTGTGTACAGAAAGTTGTTAGTTGAGACAGGTCATTGGTACCGTCGGTTTCAAGCCCGATAATAAGGCCCGATAATAAGGCCCGAGATTTGAACGTGGATTCGCGAGGTATATATACTTCACACTTCCGGTTATAAGATAGACGAATATTGGCTGAAGAGAGCTCGATAAGGATACCTTAAACGGGCCTTATTATCGGGCTTGAAACCGACGGTACCAATGACCTGTCTCAACTAACAACTTTCTGTACACAAAATATATATATATATATATATATATATATTTTTAAAGATATATATATATATTTTTTTTTTAAAGATATATATATATATTTTTTTTTTAAAGATATATATATATTTTTTTTAAAGATATATATATATATATATTTTTTTTTTTTTAAATATATATATATATATATATATATATATATATATATATATATATATATATATATATATATATATATATATATATACACACGTGTTTAAGATGGTGACAATTATTTTTGTATGCGTGTTTGGAAGTTTTTTTTTATGTTTTTTTTTGTGCGTGTGTGCGTTTTTTTTTTTTTTTTTTTGTGTATCCGGGCAAAAATTTTTGAATTTTGTAGAACTGCGTCTTACAATTAATTTTTTTTTTTTTTTTTTTTTTTTTTTTTGTATTTATATATATTTTACAAGGTATCCGCCTTCGGACTTCTCAGGCCAGGTCCTATTTAAATCACGTAAATTATTCGATAGGAATCACATAATTAAAAAAAAATTTTTTTTTTGATAGGGTGAGTCGTGTCATAAAACAGTAAAAATATATTTTATCGGCACTTCTTTAGGCGGATTTATATATATTTACTTGTTTTATTTCTTTTTTGTGTTTGTCTTCGGACTTTGCTGTTACGTCGTCATCGTTTGTCCGCGTTCATATGGACGTTGGGCGTTCACCAAATTATGGCGGTTACCATAATGTAATTCTTGTTGGGTAGGTCACCATTTCGGCGGGTCCCCCTTTTGGGGAGTCGTCGAAATTAATAAGACGGGAGTAGAAACCGACCTGGGAATAATAATAATAAAGAAACAAAGGAACTTCCAAACGAAACGGTTTTATATTCATTTCAGCCGTACAAGTGGTATCGGGTTAAAGAAAGTGCGTGATTTTCATTTTTGTCCCCTGACTCTGGAACCACTCGCGTCTCCGTCTTTTTTGCTTCCAACACTTTTTGTATCTCTCTTTTTGTCTTTCCCACCAGAACTGTTCTCCGTCCTGATTCGTTACAACCTCTGGTCGCATTTTTGAGGAAAGGAGGAAGGAAGGAAGGAAGGGAGAAGGGAATAGAGAGAAAGAAACATGTAATGGAGAAATAGTAGTCTTGGCTTCACTACAATAGCTAATTCTTATTCATGCGAGAGACTGCTCTTTCCAACGATATTTTGTTGGTGTTCCGGCGAGAAAGGTTTTAGCGAGACATACAAACATACATACACACTAACAGGCAGTTGAGATTTATATAATAGAAGAAGATAATAGAAGAAGATTTAATAGTATGCTGGTATTTTCAAAATGAACTCCAGTGTTTACGTGTACGATGTTGTTGTAGAGTAACAACACTTCCTAATCCCAATGATTTCAGTATACAATACCTGGCTGATTGAAAATATGTGGATGAGAGTCAGACGAAAATTGTGTCTCCAGTTTGGTAGGTCTAAAAGGCTTTTTCCCTCATAACTTCCGAAATGTATGTGGAGAGTGAGAGTTGTGCTGAATAAATTTGGTCAATGGTGGAATGCTATGTTGTATAGTATTTAGTAATTCTAATTTGTAAATAAAATAATTATTTTGAATTACACTAAACATTCGTTTGTTATTTCATTTTATATTATTTTATCTCGTTTCTTATTTCCGAAGTTTAGGAAAAGGAAGTTGCAACTATTTTTTTTTTAATTCTTATTCTTAAACAAAATAAAAATTAAAGATAATTAAAATAATATTTCTCCAAAATTTTAATTTAAATAATACAAATGAACTAATCTCGTAATGACCCCATTTTATAAAACACGTAGCTACAACTCCCTTTTCGTTTGATGTTTTGTTTTCTTTTATTCAAATGCTCATTAAATGCAAAATATTTCAACAAAATATTGTCTGAAAAAAAGAAGATACAAAAAAGTCGGGGGAGGGGTGCATTAAAAACTATTAAACGTGAGGTTGTGGATTCGTTATATTGATGTGGCATTAAGTTGCATATGTGGAAAAAAAAAGAGATTATAAAAAGACCGAATTAGAGAGGATAGGCTGTCGAATATTTCACAGCTGATGATGAGCAGAAACACAGATAGTTAGTGGTGTAGATTGAGTTAAGAGGATTCAGTACGAATTGAGGAGTTAGTGTAAAGAAGTTCAAATATTTTGTTTCGTATCAAGCGACAGATATCTAAACCAACATTTATAGATTTAGTATTAAAAGAAATACAAACAATTTATTAACTTAATATTTCCATGCTACATTAAAAAAAAAAGACTGCAAGCTATTAGTTTACCTGAGGTGGTGCTCGGTACAGAAGATACAGTAGAATCTGTGAAAGAACAAATTTGTAAGAGAAATTAGAATTATTTTAACACTAAACAACTTAAATCATATATTATAATCTCGAAGATGATTTAATTATTTTTGGCTTTTAATAATGGATCATTTTTTGTAAAAGTATCTGACCAACTATGTTCTTATGCACAATTGATGTAACCTCTTTAGTATAGAAATACAAGTAACATGTTTGACGACTTTCAGTTAGCGACATTCAGTATTAGCACACGTGCAATGATCACCGACTGTTTCTGTATATAACTGTTAACAACAAAACTACTAATCGCAGCAGCCGAAAAGTGAAATAACAGCAATAGTAATAAAACACAATGTCGATCCCAAAAACTACTTCGATGAAAACGAAAGTAATAGCCAACAGATCCATATACTATCAACAAAAAACAAAGAAAAAAAAACAAGAAATATCGCATTAGACAACAGGGAAAAAATTGGATTCTCTAAAATATATTTAGGCATTTGATTCATACTCTTAAGATAAAAAAAAAACTATATTAAGTGATGCAGATCCTCTTAAAGCCTGTTCAGCATTTTAGATTAACGTACAACACATATGATAAAGCTTTAGAGTTTATCAAGATGAAACAAAACCATGATGAATGTCACAAATCATAAGAATAGGCAATCAATCTAGACTGACGCAGTATACAATATCTCAAATCTAGAGGAAGGGTCCAAAAGTTTAGTAGCATAACAATATCTTCCCTCTTTCAGCGAGATAAAGATTTCACAAATATCATGACTGTCAAAGAGAAATGGATTCCATAGACCGTTACTAAAAATAGATACAGGTGGCCAACGAAATACACTGTAGAGTGTTTCCAGAAAAAATTAAATTAAAATTGAAAGCATAAGCAAGTGAAATGAAACTGATACAATGGCATTCCAATAGGATGCTATGGTAACATCAGCATGCAAATAAAATCATTCAGGCTGACATAAAATACCTTTTACATAGTAGATATACAAAAAAATCAGTAGTTCTAAGACTACCATTGCAAGAACAGTTTAAAGTAAAAAAAAAAAATGCTCAAATAAATTCTGCAGAGACAGAGAAATACAATCAAAGAACTCAGACATACCTACGTTGACCGTTTTGATAAAATTGTTTGTATGTCTGGCTGTGCTACACTCTCTATTCAAATTTAAAACAAAAAAGTATTGTTTTTTAGAATTTTACCTGTAAAGTTCGAAGTTTTTTTAAAAACCACGTTGTTTGTTTTTTCTTCTGTATTTTATTTATTTATTTTTTTTTAATGAAACCTTGGCCCTTGCTCCTTTAATAGAAAAAAAATTAGGGCTTGAATTACATTTTTCGAGTAGTTATAAGCTTGGAAAGACAGGGGGTCGAATAATTCACGCCTCCCATTTTGAAATGTCTATTAAAAAGTAAATAATTAATTTACTCACCGAAGTGTTATATATCATAAATTGAAGAGAAAAGGCCAATAAATAATATATTCAAATTTAAAACAAAAAAAGTAGTGTTTTTAGAAATTTACCGTAAAAGTCCGAAGTTTAAAACCTTTTTTAAAAAAAAAAAACACATTTTTTTTTTGTTTTTTTTTAATGAAACCCTGGTCCTTGCTCCTTTAGTTGAAAAAAAAAATAGGGCTTGAGTTATAGTTTTCGAGGAGTTATATGCTTGGAAAGACGGGGTGGAATTATTCACTATTTGTCACGAAATTTCTGACACACCTACCAATCTACCCATGTTAGAACGGCTTTCGGAATAGACACCCCTAACCTTGCCAGCATACCCGAAAAGCTATAACAGTTGACGTGTCGAATGTGAACGATGAGTTGGACGTAATGTAAAAATGTACCGAATTTAAAAGGGAACGAAATTCAAATTTCTGTTCCATTTTTACAACAACCGGAAAGCAGAGCATTCTATGCAAATTTTACATAGCTTACTGTATTAATGCTATTTTTTAAGCAAAAACAATATATATTTAGGTTTGGCTATAAATTCCTAAACTCATTTCATTCTAAATAATTTAGGTGACTGAAATAGGAACCTAATTGAATCTTTAATTTCCTGAATAGTATATGAGAAATTCATTTTTCTTCGAGTTATATCGAATTAATTAATACGGACTTTAGGGGCTTTTTTCGTAATGTTCCTGTAAAAATTATTTTTTATTGTTACAAATGACGATGCTTTATTTATATAAAAAAAGCAAAAATAAATTCTTGCGTTTTTTATTTACTACTGAAAACCATAACTTTAGTAAAGGTATTTTTTGTTTAAACAAAATAAAACATTTTCACTAAGAGTTAAGTAAAAATAATTAGTTCATTATATTCTGCGATCATTATTTGATAAATACTGAAATTTTCATTAAAATTGGTTAATTTTCTGATTTTTGGTGAATTTTTAAGTAAAGGGAGGGGTCAAAATATTTATACACTTTGAGCGTCGGCATTCATTTTGTCTGTACCTACCATTTTTCGATGAATATTTGATAGGAAACCGACCACGTGTGGTTAATTTAAATTAAATTTCAATCACATGATTACATTATCAATAATCATGCGATTAAACCCATTGAAAATTTACCGATATTGTAAACACATTCTGTGTAGTGGTGAGACCAAAATATCCTTTACATGCAGTGTTGGCAACTGAGATTTAAAAAAAAACCCGCGGGATCAGGAGAAAGAAAGCTCCCCAGAAGGCTTACATATTTTATCAGCTAGTTTTACTTGTTTTTTTCAGAGAGGGTATTTTTTTTTTTTTTCAAGAAACAAATCATAAACTCAAACTTTTTATAATAAAAGTTAAATTGAAATATACTGCAAACTAAACATCACAATAATGATGCAACATATTTTGAAATTAGAAAAAATAAAATCCTTGTTTTAGCATGTTAAAAGTATTTAGGTTGGTAGATAATTAAATTCTACTGTATTGGTATGAGTTTTTTATTTTTTTTTGCTGTTGTTTCTTACTTTTTACAATTTTCGACTAAATACTTTTAAATTAAGCGGGGTTGCTTAGATCGTATTTTAAACTAAACTTCGGAGGTTGGAATGCCCCCCCACCTAAAATGTACTTGGAAAAATCAATTTTATAGCGAGATTTAAGAATGGTTAGCCGAAAAAATGTGAAAAAAATAATCAATAAATAATTGTTACCAAAGGCAATAAATGCTACTTTTTTTTTACTTACATGAATGCGTTTATTTCATGTTTTAAAATATTTTCAAGCGCTTTTCTTTATTTTTTAATCTAAAATTGCGGGTGTGTGGGTGCGAAATATTTCCAGATTTTCTAGAATTCCCAGCTAGATTGTAAACGAAATCTCCAGATCTAGCAGGAAAACCGCTAAATTGGAAACACTGGTCACGTGACAGGAAGCGGTAATAAATAATTGTCCCTAAATAAAAAATAGCCTATCGGTACAAAGAAAACCACCTATTTATCATAGAAAAATTAAGTATAATATTATAATTAAAAAGAAACATATAAAAACACACATAGATATAGTAAACATATTATACCAAAACGTGGAATCGATCTATCCAGTGGTTTTTTAGACTATTAATTGCGAACGAACCAAGAGTTATATATATATATATATATATATATATATATATATATATATATATATATATATATATATATATATATGTACAAAATTGTAGCGAATAAGTAATATAATACTCCCTGAAAGATGTTTTTAAAATATGATATTCTTACCAGGGTGGTCAGTGATGGAAATGGATACTCTGGCAAAATAGTTAAAAAATTTGCTAACAATGGCAATTTTACCATGTGGTGCCATTGACAACGTTTTGCAAATCAAATGGTGTTGTGGATAGATGCAATCAAAAGGATTAAGACTTGAGACAAAGCAAGTAAGAACATATCTTGATATCTCATCAACGTCTTCAGGAGGCCTCAAGTTTTGACAAGCTTCTGGGCTTGACCATTACTCCTGATCTTAAATGGAACACGTATATCAAATCTGTTGCCAAGGCCGCTGGAAAAATGGTGGGATCTTTCTATCGATCCAGTAGATATCTCACTGCTGATGCTATTCTCTATCTATATAAGAGCCAGGTACGTCCAAGGATGGAATACTGTTGCCACATCTGGGCAGGAGCTGCTAGAAAGGACTTGTCCTGCCTTGATAGAGTTCAAAATAGACTTCGTAGCCTCGTAGGAGATGTCCTTTTCTCCTCCTTACAACCTCTATCTCACAGAAGAGATGTTGCGAGTTTGTCTCTGATGTATCGTTATTTTCATGGAAAGTGTTCAACTGAGCTTCAATCTATGGTCCCCCCTCGCCAAACTTTCACAAGAAACACTCGTCTAGCTGTAAACACTATCAATAATTTCCCCACTCTTTATCTGTGCCTAAACCTAAACATAGATTCCATGAACAAAGCTTCTTTCTTAGAACTGCACGCCTGTGGAATTGTCTTCCGTTTTCCTGCTTTCCGGCTGACTACAATATGGTTGTGTTCAAGTCTAAGGTAAATAAGTTCTTGATGAGCCGTTCCATATAAGTTATTAAATTTACCAAATTTTCATTACTAATGATTACTATATTGACCAACTTCTACTGTACACTCTTTAACCCTTATCCTTGAGTGGCCTCTGGGCCTTGATAATGTGGTGATGCCTTTGTAAAAAAAAAAAAACAAAAAAAAAAAAACACAATTTTCCAAGTCCAACTCTAATATTGAACGTATATTATGAAAGCATACATAATTGAACGTATATTATGAAAGTATACATAATTGTGAAGATGCCAACTCTAAGGTTTACTAACCCTGATAATGTGGTGATGCCTATGTAAAAAAAAAAAAAAAAAAAAAAAACCCTGATCAAATTCATAGTGTTTGAATGCCGACAGAATTAAGGAGGAAAAGAATATCATGACAAGACAGCATACTATCTACCAACACTGGAAACAATTTATGCATGTACTAAATCAAACGAGACAATCAAAACCACCAACGGTACTAAATAAACACATTCTTCGATTCCCAGTTTGATATGCCAAGAGATGAAACAAAGTTTAAATAACAGAAACAAAAGTAAGCATTCATAAAATGGTTTGTTTCCATCCCACTACAAAATAAAACACTCCAATGCAAGCAACGTTTCAAACTAGAGAACTTCAAAACCATCAACATTGAACAGAACCAGAAGTAACTATGAAATATAATTGCTAACAGTAATTAATTAGTAAATGATTTTTTTTTTATTTGTGATGTCACATTATCTGAGGTACTACGTCTCTCTACACACTCATTGCACAGGAATATGAATGAACATTTCTGAGCTTTTTGTATGTACTGAAGCTGACTGTTTTGTATACAGCTATTAATAATGTATTAACACAGCACCTCCGTTACTATTAACTTATAACAACATACAATGTTTTACAATGTTATACTTAATTTACAGATAATCTGCTCAGTTGATGTAATGATTTAATCGATTAAAATTATATTTGAATTGTTCAGTTTAAAGGTGAAAACCAATTTAGTTTTCATATGAAATCAAGAATATAGACCTGAATACTGTTAGTTTTCTTACCTTGTATATGAGTGACTGGTTGTTGAGTGGCGATAGCTGAAAGTAAAATTAAAGATTTAAAAAAAGTTTACTTTTAACAAATAATTCATTTTTTCATCATTATGCCGATCCATACACACTTTTTTTTTTTGAATATTTTATTTTTTCAGTAATATATTCGAACTTGTATTCAACATTTTATTATAAAGTTTTCTCTACGAAAAATAAAAACAAAATATGTAAATTTATCTAAAAAAAAGATTTCACTATGCCCATGAATCAAGTTATCAGATGTAATTTAAATATTATCATATTAGAAATGATATCTTTCATTATTCAAATACTAAGAATTCAATGGAAATGTGCACGTAGATAGATTAATATTGTTGCTTATTAAGAAAAAAATGAAATCTTGGTAGGGATTTACATGTAAAAACATATAAATTCCCAGTTTATTGTTAGAGAGAATTACAAAAAAAATCATTCATAGAAAATATTTCCAAATCTTTTAATCTCATTTATGTCTGTCTCTCTATCCGTCTCCATTTTTTTTCAAACTATATCTCCTCCGAAACGGTAAGTTGCAAAACAGTGCAAGACAGCTCAAATATTCATTTTTTGTGGGTCGTTTTTTTTATGAGTGTTTACTCGGTCAAAATAGTGGTTAAGAGATAAAATAAAACGATCAAAATTGTTCAGCATTTCACATTTGGTATTTGTTTAGCGTAGTGTAAGTAAGAATTAGTTTTTAGACTAATGATGAAATCCATGTCAATCTAATTCATGTGATTAAAATAGGAATTAAACCGCATAGTTTACAATTATTGGCATTTTCCTCATTTCTTTAGAAAAAATAACACGAGATAACTCAATTCGTGAGGTTCATTTGAATTTGAAAATCTTAACAAAAAATGCGTGTTATTAGCAAATTACGTTACAAGGGACAGAAGACAAGAAATAACTCAATTGCTTTTTTTGTTGTAACAATGGCATTTATTTTCTTCATCTTCCCACCATGCTTGACTTCTCCTTACGGCTGTGATGTCACCTACATCTCAAACATGAGCTCTCTTCTTTTCTTTTTTTTACCATGACGTCATTTTGCACACATCTCGGTTTTACCATATAGCTGCCATACATGCGTCTGCACTCTGTTACATAACAATCAAGTGAAAATTGATTCTATAATAATAAATATGAAATTTACATATATTAAAATATAATATTTTCTGACCAGGCAACGCCGAACACTTAGCTAGTCTAAAATACTTACTGCAGTCAACACCAGCATCTTCAGAATGTCCACAATTATGTTGACCCCAGTTATTTTTTTGACACTGGACAATTGAAGTTTCATTTCCTAAACAGTTGACTTCATCAAGCCATATGTTTCCTGTACCAGATCCATATTTTCCATTTCTATGTGCTGTACCACCACTGAAATAGTTAAAATGTGATAATATTTAAGTAAGGCTAAAAGACTTAGCAAGAGTTGAACACAAGAAAATATGATGGTGTTTGTCCTGTGCTTAATGCCTTTGTTTACTTTAAACTAATCAAAAGAAGGTAGCCTCTCTGCAGAAACAATATCACCTATCTCAAGGAAGAAGATGACACTCTCATCCATGACCTAGACAGAATTGTTTCAAGGCACGGGGAGTTCTATGCTAACCTCTACGCCACCAGACAACCAGGACACACTCCAGCTCTTTATGCACTGAACACATCTGAGGAACATCCCATCGAAATGAGAACAGCTATTAAGCAACTGAAGTCAGGCAAGGCTGCAAGGGAGGATGGTATTATTGCAGAAGTACTACAGAGTAATGGGGAACCCATTGTTGAGATGTTTACAAGACTGTTTAATAAGTGCCTCTCTAGTGGAAAGGTTCCAGATAAATGAAGGAATGCATCAGTGGTCATCTTTCATAAGAAAGGAAACACAGCAGATATTAAGAACTATCGGCCAATCAACCAAGTGACATACAAGGTATTTTCTCAGGTCTTGCTAAGACGTATGCTAAGGATACTAGACAGTCATTAAGCATAAGAACAAACAGGTTTCAGAGCAGGTTACTCCACCTTCGACCATATTCAGGCTGTTAGTCAACTGCAAGAGAACGCCAATGAATACAAGATCCTACTGTGGATCCCCTTTGTGGATTATGAAAAGGCTTTTTACTTTATAGAGTTTAATTTGCTGTTTATTGCCCTTGAGAACCAAGGAGATGACTCTACATCTTGTTGAAATACATATGCAGTGGGGCTACCTCTACTTTACAGCATCATTCTGACAGCAACAAGATCAAGCTAGAGAGGGGAGCAAGACAACGTGACAACATTTTGCCAAAACTTTTCACAGCCTGTCTCTAGGATATGATAATCAGTCAAATTAAGTAGAGGAGTCAACATCGATAGCGAAAACCTGTCATATCTCATCTTTGCTGATGATGAATAACTGATAGCATACTCTTTTCAGAAATTAAATGACATTTTCAACAACATTTTCAACAACATTTTCAACGACATTTTCACTCTAAGAGCAAATTGGTTGGCCTCAACATGCACTTTGAGAAGACCAAGGTAATGTTGAACTAGCATGCTGCCAAGTCGCCAATAATTTTTTATGGAAAGGCCATTCAGGAAGTTGAGAAAGAAAATTACGAAAGATAGAGATCTCCCTGAGATAAAGAGAAAGATAGCATTAGGATGGCCAGCTTTTGGGAAAGTAGATAATATCATGAGAAGCCGAAAAGCAAGTATGGCAAACAAAAGGAGGATCTTCATTGAATATATACCACTTGTGATGATCTATGGTAGTGAAACATGGGTCCTGATGTCTTGCCAAATTGAAATCTTGGTAGTGGTACAAAGGAAGATAGAGAGGATAATGTTGGGTATCACTCTACAAGACAGAAAGACAAGCATCTGGATTCGCCAACAAACAAGAGTTATGGACATCAATACTGCTATGAAGACATCCAAACACAGATGGGCAGGGCATGTAGCCAGACAATATGACAAAAGATGGTCCATCAGGACAACGAAGTGGACACCTCGTAAACATAAGAGGCCAAAGGGAAGACCAAGAATGAGGTGAAGAGGCGATCGGATACAACACATGGGTCTCACATGGCAGCAGATAGCTCAGGACAGAGATAGAGGGCTAAAGTTCAGGCAGCGGTCTCTCATTGTGATAAAACCCTTATTGACTGATTGATTAGATTGATTGATTGTCCTATACAGTAAAAGAATTGAATTAGTAAATGAGTGCAAAATGATATTACTACTACTAACACTATTCGTACAAAGGTAATATTACAGTAACATATTATGGATAAGAATGATAGAAAACAAAGTTGAGATCTTTGATTATAAAACAAAATAGAATGAATGTGAAAAACTGAGAAATAAGAAATGTTTTATAAAAGTACTAATGAAGGAAGAAAACATTTCAATAATCTGATAATTTTAGAAAATGTTCAAAAATTGACAAATTTCAATCATTCAAATGACAACATTACAAGAATAACAAAGAGAAAAGAGTAGCCATTTTAACATAATCGCATATTAAGTATACTGACTTTAAAAATAAGCACAATTTTATTAAATCATCATCCATTTTGTTTGGGGAATTTACTTTTTACTAGAATGAAGAACAACCCTTTCAAAGCATCAGTTATAAACGGATTATAATCGTTGATTTTAATCTTTCAATTGAAAAGTAATTTTTGAAATTGAGATTACCTGTATCCCAGCATTGTGCATATAACATGTGCATCTTTGTCATCCCACTGGTCATCACATATTGTACCCCATTTTGCTTGGTATAAGATTTCTACACGTCCATTATTTCTGCCAGTGCCACCCATCAGACGAATAGACAAAGGAGTTACAGTTGCTGAATGAAAGAAATACAAAAACGCCAGTTTCTTCTAAAATATTATTTTATAAAGAAAAGCAGCCATATTTTAATAGTTTAGTAAAATTAAATAGTTTTCCATTGAAGCAAAACTGAAGGAAGAATGGGATGTAGCAGCAGCAACAACAAAAACATCAACAACAACGGTAAAATTACAATGTATAAGATCATTTAATATTTGCCAACTTGAATGCTTAATACTGATTGGAGCAAATACCCAATTTCTATTGGTTCTTTGGGTTGGGATATAACCAATCAAAAGTAATCTCTTTTGCAAGCCGAGCACATGTTATTTATCTCACTGTGTATGTGTGTGTGTGTGTGTGTGTGTGTGTGTGTGTGTGTGTGTCTCCGTTTTTTAAATTGTATCTCCTCCTAGACAGATGGTCGCTTGACAGAGTGCTCAAAAGATTGCATATAGGGTGCAGAATTTTATTAGAGGTGTTTCATTGATTAAAACAATTGTTAAGAGATTCAAAAAAGGGGTTCAAACTTGAAAGAAATGACAACTTGACAAGTATAGTGCCCATAGTGTCATTCTGTGCATGCACACGATCTGCAACTAAGATTTATTTATTTAGTAAACTAGCATTTCAGCCCGGCGTTGCCTGGGTGTTTGGATGTGTATGTTGAGCAAAAAAAAAAAAAAAGTGGTAGTAGGAAGGCAGGCTCGAACCCGTACCGCAAAGGAGGAAAAGAACGGGGTAAAACCTAACGTTTATGCTGTTACGAGCACCGTCAAACGGGAAGCAACATTTTTTTAAAATTAAGGCTAGACAATCTAAAGGAGAGGATAACTTCAAAAAATATCGGCGAAAAAAGTGACCCCCCCCCACTGTAGAAAAGTGCCTAGTTGAAGGGGAAGATATTAATGTTTTTAGCCAATTTTTCGATATTTGTCGTATGAAAGATCGAACTTTAAAACGATACTGATCTTGGTAAAATCCATCGCCTCTATTGAAAGTCTAAGGAAGACATGCAAACAGACATACATACATACATTTATATATTGGTAACTAAAATTTTCGACCTAAACTGATGAAAAAGCTTGCCCTATCTCTGAATACCCTTTATGTAAAATTTCAAATATTCAGACCAGAAATTGTCTGAGTAATTTGGAAGAGACCGCAGAGGTCAATTTTTTAAAAACATTGACCCCTATCCCTTAAAATTTATTGTTTTGGGCTCAAATCAAGTTATTAAGTTAGATCCATGTCCAAGGAACCTATATCTAAAATTTCAAGTGCATAGACCCAAAATTGTCGGAGGAGTTTGGTAGAGTTCTCAAAGGGCAAATCGTTGAACTTTGACTACTTAATCGCAAAATTTCTGGCCAAAAACTGATCACATCGATTTTCCCAAATCTCAGTACCCTGTATATCAAATTTCAAGTCTGTAGACTAAAAATTGACAGAGTTATTGCGTAGGGAAATGTACACAGGCACACACACACACACAGAGACACGTTCACTTTTATATATATATAGATTTGCAAGCATATGAAAGCAATTGTCTGTTTTGAGCAGTGCGTAACGTCACCGATTACTAACAACAGTGTTCCGGGTTCGAGCTCTACCATTTCTTTTTTCTTTTTTGATACATTCTGATATTCTTGACTTTTAAATGTTACGTAATAATTATACAAGAACACTTTTATATAAAAACATACAGAAAAATGTTTTTGCTGTATATAACGAAAATGTCATATTTACAATATATAGGATATATTATATATCGGTTTATTTGTTACATTCCAATAATCACGTAAATAGATCCAGTAATGGAATTTAGTATTGAATTCATTTAGCCGATCATTATGAAGTTTATTTATGTGTATATGATTATATATTTCTATGTATTGAATTCATTCCTAAAATAATTAACCGATCATTATGAATTTTAATTATGTGTATATGGTTATATATTTCTATGTATCGAATTCATTCCTAAACTGATTAACCGATCATTATTAATCTTAATTATGTGTATATGTCTGTATATTTGCATGTATTGGATTCACTCCTAAAACAATTAACCGATCATTATTAATTTTATTTATGTGTATATGTCTGTATATTTGTACGTATTGGATTCACTCCTAAACTAATTAACCGATCATTACGAATTTTATTTATGTGTATATGTCTGTATATTTGCATGTATTGGATTCACTCCTAAACTAATTAACCGATCATTATGAATTTTATTTATGTGTATATGTCTGTATATTTGCATGTATTGGATTCACTCCTAAACTAATTAACCGATCATTACAAATTTTATTTATGTGTATATGTCAGGATATTTGCATGTATCAAATTCATTCCTAAACTGATTAACCGATCATTATTAATTTTATTTATGTGTATATGTCTGTATATTTGCATGTATTGGATTAACTCCTAAAATAATTAACTGATCATTATGAATTTAATTTATGTGTATATGTCTATATATTTGTATGTATTGGATTCACTCCTAAACTATATAACCGATCTGTAATAATTTTAATTATGTGTGTATGATTATATATTTCTCTGCATTGGATTCACTGCTAAACTAATTAGCCGATCATTATGAATTTTCATTATGTGTATATCGTTATGTATTTTTGTGTCTTGGATCTACTCCCAAACTAATTCACTGATCATTATGAATTATATGTAACTAGTGGGAGTACCCGGCGTTTCCCGGGTGTTTGGAGGTGTGTATGCTGTTAAATAAAAAAGAAACCGGGGGGGGATAGGATCGAACCTGAAGCCAGCCAGAATAATTTACTGAAAGATGTTTGAATTTATTTAAGTAAGAACCAAATTGGCAGGTGCGCACGGAAGTCGTAGAGCGTTACGACGACGTAAGCAATAGCTATTCAGCAAATGAGGTCAATGACCAGGTTCGTTTGTTATAAGCGAAGTTAAAAAAGAAAACAACGTTAAAACTTAAGCGGGGGGGGGGACACAAACAACTAATGTAAGGCAAACGAACGATGTTAAATGTAAAAATCGAAAAAGCAAAAAAGAAAACAGAAAAACGAACACGTGAAAAATGGCTTAAATAAGCCTGTTTCTATATTAAAATTAAAAAATCGGTGGGTACCCGGGTGTTTTTCGGTGTGCAGTCAGGGGTGGATAATCGAAGTAAAAAAAAACAGAAAAACGAACGTTACGTGAAAAATGGCTTAAATAACACTGGTTCAATATTTAAATTTAAAAAATCGAAAAAAAAAAAAAGACATCTCACACCGCGATTTCAACCCAAAACGTTTAGATAACGAACCAACGCGCTAAACAACTGAGCTAACATAACGTACATGAAATTTAGTCAGTTTTTCAACTATTTAAAGTAAATTAGGTCATGACGTCATCTGACGCATGCGTAGAACCGTTTTTGTTGACCCCCACTGTCGAAAATTGTCGATTTCGGGTGAAAAAATGAACGTTTTTGGCCAATTTTTCGATATTTTTTGAGCGAAGGATGAAGCTTCAATATGATACCGAGTTTGTGACTTTTCGTCGTGTCTGTCGAAAGTTTTATAGCGGACACATAAACATACATACAAACATACATACATACATACACACATTTTCGCTTTTATATATATAGATAGATGTATATGTTTGTACACGTCTATAGATGTCATATTCCAAAAATCACATGCAATTGTCACTTACTTTGTTAATGTATTTATGTGTACAAGGAAATCTATTCAAGTAGTAAGGTATTTGTACTGTACAGTACTCATATGAAAAACTGATGTAAAATCATTGAGTAGTTTCATCTTTATATTAGAAATAAGATACTTGTACAGTATCCTACCCAAGAAATAAGTACTTGTACGGTATAGTACTCACATAAAAAAACAAAGAATATCTTATCTGTGACATACATAAGTTATTAAAACTGTACATCCCATTAAATATTTGAGTAGTATGACTTACATAAAATAATGTGCTTCTCCACTATAGCACCCAGATAAAAAACAAATTCTTACTCCTAACGCACAGAAAATTTAGCGCAACAAAACTTTCATAAAAGTATTGAGTTCTTTCATCTTTAAATTTAAAAAAGGTACTTGTACAATATCTTACACAAGAAATAAGGTACTTGTGCAGTATAGTACCCATATGAAAAACAAACGAAATTTTACTTGCGACGTACGTAAAAGTAATCAAAACCGGAAATTATATTCGCGTAGTATTACATTTATATAAGAAATAAGGTGATTCTTTACTGTAGCACTCTGACGTAAAAACAAACTCTCACCTGTGACACATGAAAATGTTAGCACAACAGAAAATTATGTAAAATTATCGAGTCATTTCATCTACATCTTAGAAATGGCGTACTTGTACACTATCCTGCCCAAGATATAAGATACTTGTGCAGTATAGTACTCATATGAAAAAACAAAGAAAATCCTACCTGTGACGTGCAACCAAAAATCATGTAATATATTCGGGTAGTATGACTTTTAAATGAGAAATAAGGTGCTTCTTTACTATAGCACTCTGATGTAAAAACAAAAACTCTTACCTGTGACACACAGAAAAGTTAGCACAACGGAAAACTATGTAAAATATTTTAAATATGTGTTATACATTACCCGCCTTAGGTAAGGAAATTTTTTCCCATATAAGTGCTGTAAATTTCCTGTCCTAGAGAAGGTACAATTATTTCAGACATATAATACTCGTTCTAGAATAGGTAAAATATTCTTTCGCTCAAGATGGCAAATCATACAGAGACATCAAAAATTCCTCTATCCTAAGAACAACAGGTATGTAAAAAAAATTTCTTATACGATCCCAAGCAAGGCTAGTAATAATGATAATAATTGTAAGTTACCTCCACCAAAAAAAAAATTGCTGTGTCAACATGAACTGGCATTACATCAAATAATCGATGAGAATCAAGGAGAATGGAAAGACCAAGGACAGAACTCACTAATCAGACCTACATTGGATGAGTTCAAAGTGGACTGGGGCCAGTAAAGACGAATGGTCGCTACCAATGAGAAATCAGTGGCAAGGAGCTATTGCGATAATGCAAACTAATTTAAAAAGATTATCAAAAGAGGTGGTGATTACTGAAAATCTGGGGAGACTTGTTGTCACTCAAACTCCAGGGAACATTACAGACACATGCAAAAGAGAATTCTTTGATTCTTAATGAATAATACGAATAATCAAAAGTCTGCCAGTCCTATGAACTAAATATTTGCATAATACCATTTTCATAATCATTAAAGCTTTGACTTTAATAATATTTTCATCATAATTAATGTTTTCATCATTGATGTTTTAGCTTTAATACTATTTTTATTATCATTGATGTTTTGACTTTAATAATATTTTCATCATGATTGATGTTTTGACTTTAATAATATTTTCATTATCATTGAGGTTTTGACTTTAATAATATTTTCATTATCATTGATGTTTTGACTTTAATAATATTTTCATTATCATTGAGGTTTTGACTTTAATAATATTTTCATTATCATTGATGTTTTGACTTTAAAAATATTTTCATCATGATTGATGTTTTGACTTTAATAATATTTTCATCATAATTGATGTTTTGACTTTAATAATATTTTCAACATCATTGATGTTTTGACTTTAATAATATTTGCATCATCATTGATGTTTTGACTTTAATAATATTTTCATCATAATTGATGTTTTGACTTTAATAATATTTTCATCATAATTGATGTTTTGACTTTAATAATATTTTCATCATCATTGATGTTTTGACTTTAATAATATTTTCATAATCATTGATGTTTTGACTTTAATAATATTTTCATCATAATTGATGTTTTGACTTTAATAATGTTTTCATCATCATTGATGTTTTGACTTTAAAAATATTTTCATCATGATTGATGTTTTGACTTTAAAAATATTTTCATCATCATTGATGTTTTGACTTTAAAAATATTTTCATCATCATTGATGTTTTGACTTTAAAAATATTTTCATCATCATTGATGTTTTGACTTTAATAATATTTTCATCATAATTGATGTTTTGACTTTAATAATATTTTCATCACAATTGATGTTTTGACTTTAATAATATTTTCATCATAATTGATGTTTTGACTTTAATAATGTTTTCAATTGATGCTTTGACTTTAATAATATTTTCATCATGATTAATGTTGTGACTTTAATAATATTTTCATCATAATTGATGTTTTGACTTTAATAATATTTTCATCATGATTGATGTTTTGACTTTAATAATATTTTCATCATAATTAATGTTTTGACTTTAATAATATTTTCATCATAATTGATGTTTTGACTTTAATAATGTTTTCAATTGATGCTTTGACTTTTATAATATTTTCAACATCATTGATGTTTTGACTTTAAAAATATTTGCATCATCATTGGTGTTTTGACTTTAATAATATTTTCATAATGATTGATGCATTGACTTTAATAATATTTTCTTCATGGTTGATGTTTTGACTTTAATAATATTTTCAGCATCATTTATGTTTTGACTTTAATAATATTTCATCATAATTGATGTTTTGACTTTAATAATATTTTCATCATCATTGATGTTTTGACTTAAATAATATTTTCATCACAATTTATGCATTGACTTTAAAAATATTTTCATAATCATTGATGTTTTGACTTTAATAATATTTCATCATAATTGATGTTTTGACTTTAATAATATTTTCATCATAATTGATGTTTTGACTTTAATAATATTTTCATTACGATTGATGTTTTGACTTTAATAATATTTTCATCATAATTGATGTTTTGACTTTAATAATGTTTTCAATTGATGCTTTGACTTTAATAATATTTTCATCATAATTGATGTTTTGACTTTAATAATATTTTCATCATGATTGATGTTTTGACTTTAATAATATTTTCATCATAATTAATGTTTTGACTTTAATAATATTTTCATCATAATTGATGTTTTGACTTTAATAATGTTTTCAATTGATGCTTTGACTTTTATAATATTTTCAACATCATTGATGTTTTGACTTTAATAATATTTGCATCATCATTGATGTTTTGACTTTAATAATATTTTCATAATGATTGATGCATTGACTTTAATAATATTTTCTTCATGGTTGATGTTTTGACTTTAATAATATTTTCATAATCATTGATGTTTTGATTTTAATAATATTTTCATCATCATTGATGTTTTGACTTTAATAATATTTTCATCATTATTGATTTTTTGACTTTAATAATGTTTTCAATTGATGCTTTGACTTTAATAATATTTTCATCATCATTGATGTTTTGACTTTAATAATATTTTCATCATAATTGATGTTTTGACTTCAATAATGTTTTCATCATAATTGATGTTTTGACTTTAATAATGTTTTCAATTGATGCTTTGACTTTAATAATATTTTAATCATAATTGATGTTTTGACATTAATAATATTTTCATCATGATTGATGCATTGACTTTAATATTTTCTTCATGATTGATGTTTTGACTTTAATAATATTTTCAACATTATTGACGTTTTGACTTTAATAATGTTTTCAATTGATGCTTTGACTTTAAAAATATTTTTATCATAATTGATGTTTTGACTTTAATAATATTTTCATCATCATTGATGTTTTGACTTTAATAATATTTTCATTATCATTGATGCTTTGACTTTAATAATATTTTCATCATGATTGATGTTTTGACTTTAATAATATTTTCATCATAATTGATGTTTTGACTTTAATAATATTTTCATTATCATTGATGCTTTGACTTTAAAAATATTTTCATCATGATTGATGTTTTGAATTTAATAATATTTTCATCATAATTGATGTTTTGACTTTAATAATATTTTCATCATCATTGATGTTTTGACTTTAATAATATTTTCATCATGATTGATGTTTTGAATTTAATAATATTTTCATTATCATTGATGCTTTGACTTTAATAATATTTTCCTCATGATTGATGTTTTGACTTTAATAATATTTTCATCATGATTGATGTTTTGAATTTAATAATATTTTCATCATGATTGATGTTTTGACTTTAATAATACTTTCATCATCATTGATGCTTTGACTTTAATAATATTTTCATCATGATTGATGTTTTGAATTTAATAATATTTTCATCATGATTGATGTTTTGACTTTAATAATATTTTCATTATCATTGATGCTTTGACTTTAATAATATTTTCATCATCATTGATGTTTTGAATTTAATAATATTTTCATCATGATTGATGTTTTGACTTTAATAATATTTTCATTATGATTGATGTTTTGAATTTAATAATATTTTCATCATGATTGATGTTTTGACTTTAATAATATTTTCATTATCATTGATGCTTTGACTTTAATAATACTTTCATCATGATTGATGCTTTGACTTTAATAATATTTTCATCATGATTGATGTTTTGAATTTAATAATATTTTCATCATGATTGATGTTTTGACTTTAATAATATTTTCATTATCATTGATGCTTTGACTTTAATAATATTTTCATCATGATTGATGTTTTGAATTTAATAATATTTTCATCATGATTGATGTTTTGACTTTAATAATATTTTCATTATCATTGATGCTTTGACTTTAATAATATTTTCATCATGATTGATGTTTTGAATTTAATAATATTTTCATCATCATTGATGTTTTGACTTTAATAATATTTTCATCATGATTGATGTTTTGACTTTAATAATATTTTCATCATGATTGATGTTTTGACTTTAATAATATTTTCATCATGATTGATGTTTTGACTTTAATAATATTTTCATCATCATTGATGTTTTGACTTTAATAATATTTTCATCATGATTGATGTTTTGACTTTAATAATATTTTCATCATGATTGATGTTTTGACTTTAATAATATTTTCATTATCATTGATGCTTTGACTTTAATAATATTTTCATCATGATTGATGTTTTGACTTTAATAATATTTTCATCATGATTGATGTTTTGACTTTAATAATATTTTCATCATGATTGATGTTTTGAATTTAATAATATTTTCATCATGATTGATGTTTTGACTTTAATAATATTTTCATTATGATTGATGTTTTGAATTTAATAATATTTTCATCATGATTGATGTTTTGACTTTAATAATATTTTCATTATCATTGATGTTTTGAATTTAATAATATTTTCCTCATGATTGATGTTTTGACTTTAATAATATTTTCATCATGATTGATGTTTTGAATTTAATAATATTTTCATCATGATTGATGTTTTGACTTTAATAATATTTTCATCATGATTGATGTTTTGACTTTAATAATATTTTCATCATGATTGATGTTTTGACTTTAATAATATTTTCATCATGATTGATGTTTTGAATTTAATAATATTTTCATCATCATTGATGCTTTGACTTTAATAATATTTTCATCATGATTGATGTTTTGAATTTAATAATATTTTCATCATCATTGATGCTTTGACTTTAATAATATTTTCATCATGATTGATGTTTTGAATTTAATAATATTTTCATCATGATTGATGTTTTGACTTTAATAATATTTTCATTATCATTGATGCTTTGACTTTAATAATATTTTCATCATCATTGATGTTTTGAATTTAATAATATTTTCATCATGATTGATGTTTTGACTTTAATAATATTTTCATTATCATTGATGCTTTGACTTTAATAATATTTTCCTCATGATTGATGTTTTGACTTTAATAATATTTTCATCATGATTGATGTTTTGACTTTAATAATATTTTCATCATGATTGATGTTTTGAATTTAATAATATTTTCATCATGATTGATGTTTTGACTTTAATAATATTTTCATCATGATTGATGTTTTGACTTTAATAATATTTTCATCATGATTGATGTTTTGACTTTAATAATATTTTCATCATGATTGATGTTTTGACTTTAATAATACTTTCATCATCATTGATGCTTTGACTTTAATAATATTTTCATCATGATTGATGTTTTGAATTTAATAATATTTTCATCATGATTGATGTTTTGACTTTAATAATATTTTCCTCATGATTGATGTTTTGACTTTAATAATATTTTCATCATGATTGATGTTTTGAATTTAATAATATTTTCATCATGATTGATGTTTTGACTTTAATAATATTTTCCTCATGATTGATGTTTTGACTTTAATAATATTTTCATCATGATTGATGTTTTGAATTTAATAATATTTTCATCATGATTGATGTTTTGACTTTAATAATATTTTCCTCATGATTGATGTTTTGAATTTAATAATATTTTCATCATGATTGATGTTTTGACTTTAATAATATTTTCATCATAATTGATGTTTTGACTTTAATAATATTTTCATCATGATTGATGTTTTGACTTTAATAATATTTTCATCATGATTGATGTTTTGACTTTAATAATATTTTCATCATGATTGATGTTTTGAATTTAATAATATTTTCATCATGATTGATGTTTTGACTTTAATAATATTTTCATCATGATTGATGTTTTGACTTTAATAATATTTTCATCATGATTGATGTTTTGACTTTAATAATATTTCATCATGATTGATGTTTTGACTTTAATAATATTTCATCATGATTGATGTTTTGAATTTAATAATATTTTCATCATGATTGATGTTTTGAATTTAATAATATTTCATCATGATTGATGTTTTGAATTTAATAATATTTTCATCACAATTGATGTTTTGACTTCAATAATATTTTCATCATCATTGATGTTTTGACTTTAATAATATTTTCATCATGATTGATGTTTTGACTTTAATAATATTTTCATCATCATTGATGTTTTGACTTTAATAATATTTTCATCATAATTGATGTTTTGACTTTAATAATATTTTCATCATCATTGATGTTTTGACTTTAATAATATTTTCATCATCATTGATGTTTTGACTTTAATAATATTTTCATCATCATTGATGTTTTGACTTTAATAATATTTACATTATCATTGATGCGTTGACTTTAATAATATTTCAAAAATGTTTAACTAAAAATCATTATTGATTTATTGTCAACTATTCACTTTCACTTAATAATTGTTATACTGACATACTATATATTTTTAAAAAATAATCGAAGTTTAAAAACATGAGACAATTTAAATTATTCAAAAAACAACCAGAACGATATTTTTCTATTTTAATTTGATATAGCCGAAAGATTTGCTTTTGCGTTTAATAAAGATTTAAAATGCTAAGAATATTTTATAAATTTACAAGAAAAATAAACATGGCTATTAAAACATTTAATTAAAATTGAATTTTCAACAAATGGAAAAGATATTCAATTTTTATAGGATAAAAGTATCCAAAATCTAAGCGAATCTATTTTTCTGTAAAAGTGATATTGTTTGTCTGTGTGTGTGACTGTGTCTGTACATTTCCCTACTAAACTACTCTGTCAATTTTTAGTCTACAGACTCGAGATTTGACATAAGGGGTATTGCGATTTGGGAAAATCTTTTTAATTGGTTTTCGGACAGAAATTTTGCTGTCAAGGGGTCAACGTTCGACGATTTTAAACTTTGAAAACTCTATTAAACTTCTCCGCCAAGTGTGGGTCTAAACACTTAGAATTTTAGATCTAGGTAACTTAGACATGAATAAAGCTTTTTAATTTAATTTGAGCCCAAAACAATAAATCTTAAGGGGTCAAAATTGGAGTCAAATTTTAAAAAAAAATTGACATCTGCGGTCTCTACCAAACTCAGAAAATTTTTGGTTTAAACATTTGAAATTTTACATAAAGTGTATTCAGACATACGGCAAGCTTTTTAATCGGTTTTTGGCCGAAAATGTGGCTGCCGAGCGGTTAAAGTCCAAAAGATTTGTCCTCTGCAGTCTTTACCAAACTCAGCCAATTTTTGGTCTAAACATTTGAAATTTTACATAAAGTGTATTCAGACATGCAGCAAGCTTTTTAATCAGTTTTGGGGCAAAAGTTTGGCTGGAAAGAGGTCAAAGTTGACAGAGTTTACCTTTGAAGACTCTACCAAACTCCTCCGTCAATTTTAGGTCCAAACACTTGAAATTTTAGATGTAGGTTACTTGGGCATGAGTCAAACTTTTTAATATATATATATATATATATATATATATATATATGCACATAAAGTTATGAACAGTACATTGGACCCGAGCAAAGCCGGGCTGAACTGCTAATGAGAAAACAATCAATTTACAATCAAATAGTTTCAATGTTAAAGAAAGTGAATCAAAACCAAATGTTAAGAATATTTTTAATGAAAAAATGAAATTCTAGAATCTTTTACATAATTAATTGTATAATAAACTTCAGATCAATATTTGTAATATTGAAAAATATGCGTGAATCAAATTATCTATTTAGGAAAAAATTGTGATTAATTAATTTGGCTAAAGAAAAAAATAAAAGGAATTAATGTAAGTCCTGAGATAAGTAGATTAAATTAATTAATTTCCAAGGTACAAATAACAAAATGTTAAGCAATAATTTTAAAGACAAATTTGATATTAATGCTTAATATTATCTCACAAATTATTTAAAATGCTAATTATATCCATAATTTTAACATGCTAGCGTCCTTTTGTTACAACTATTCACTTAATTTGGATTTTTAGAAATATTTGCATTCAGTCAACTTAATCTATCATTTAACATCGGGTTACAGCAATATATGTTTTTCCTTGCAAAATAAATTACAAACGCTTAAAAGCAAAACTATGTGTACAAGGAAAATATTATGCTTTCATTTTAGATTTAAAAAAAGAAATCTGCAATATCTTGTTTTTACCTGTGGTTGTGGTTGGTACTGATTGTGTTGATGAAGATGCAGTAGAGTCTGTGAAAGAACAAATTTATAAGAGAAATTAGAATAATTTTAACAATAAACAACATAATTTATTGTATCTAAACAAAAATCAAATATTAAAATCTCCAGAATGATTAAATTGCTTTTACTATTTCTTTTTGTTGTTGTTGATTGGTTGGTTGGTTTTGTTTTACGGCATATCAACCCTTTTCAGGTTATTTAATGCCGAATCCAGTGATTTTGAAGAACAATTTTTTAATAGAGTATATATATTTTTTTTAAGTCGGTTTCTATTTAACCCATAGTTGGGACCCTAACAGGTACTACCAGCCCGGGTCAGAGTGGATCTGGGAGCAATGACAATTAAAGGGGGGGGGGCTCCACACTCCCCAAAGCCCGCAAGCTAGGGCCTCACCATTGGATATAGTTTAAGGTCATATCCAGGACCCTTTTTATTGTTGTATTCATTGTATGGAGAATCTAATCAATTTTGTACCGGACCCATTTATGATTTGGCACTCCTAACAAAACCAGACGTTTAATCCGTGAACACCTTAGTCGCTGTAAAATAAATTAGAACAGGTCCGAGACTAATGAGCATATTTTCAATGAAGCTCAACAATCAGCTCCTCTCAAAGCGTCATATCAGTAGCAACTGGAAACTATATAAAAAAGGTGCATTTGTTCACTCTACACACACAAGCAAGTTTAACTTGAATATCTGCTGAACGGACCAGCATTTTCACTACCATGACGATGATAGTTAACATGCCAAGAAAAGCATCATAATCACTATTGTCATGGCAACTACAGCGATCAATTTCTAACCAACAAACTAGCTGGCCATCATTATTATCATCATCATCATCTGTAGCTTGTTCTACAGCAGTTAAGTAAAAAGCAACAACTTCCAATGAAATGATTAACAAATACTTCAGTCAGAATTAATCATCATCACCACATATATCAACTGATGCACCATAACCAAAAGAACAGTTCAACCAAAATAACTATAATTATCATCCTAGGCTAACAACCAATTCTTTTGTATCAACCCAGTAAAATATGAATTTAATGTCCATACGTTTATTTCTTTGAAATAAATGTTACTTCTTCGGGTCAAGATCAAAGTCTAGTATCTGTTCTTCAGATGCTACATTTTGATTTTTGTTCTCTGTCAGTGGAGGAGAAATCCTTCACGACTGAGATAATTTTTATTTTTGTTCCTTTTCTGCACATAAAAACACGACCCTGGTTTCTAACTCTGTCTCGTGGGGAGGCATTGTAAATAGGTACAAGCACAAGCTTTATTTTCATTTTTGTCGTTGTGCAGCCAACCATTCAATGATAAAGCCATATTTAAAGTTAAAAGGCCTTCATTTTACTTTTTTCTATGAGATTAAGAAAATGTTTCTTTTCAGAGTTTTTTTCTTGTCCTGAATTCTGGTTGTTAAGTGGTTATGCGGATTTAATTTTTTGTAATTAAATTTTGTCTTGAAAACGTGAATTTTTATTTAAGAAAAATTCATTTTATCTACTATCGTATGACTCAGGATACATTTTTTTTTTAAATAGAGTGCATGGAAATTTCAGAGGTGAAAGTTCTGAAGCTGATCTAATCAGCCATTAAGTATTTATATACTTTGTGGTGGGGATGGATATCCAATGTTTTTGTGAACATAAATTTAATCGTAATTGAGATAACTGAATGATCAGACGACCCTAGATAAAGATTGAACAATTTGAGATCAATCAATTTGCATTTTTATTTACAACTTTCATTTCTTAGCTTGATTGCGCTTATTACAAAAAACGTTTATGAGTCAACACATTGCAGAAAGATAAGTAAATCAATGCGAAATTGTGAATAATTATATATTTTTGTTATCTGTCTTTGTGGAATCAAAGGACGCGTCTCCATTTAATATGTCGATTAATAAACGATTGCTTAAAATAAAGATTAAATCATTCCTTAATAATATGTCGATTAATTAACGATTGCTTAAAATAAAGATTAAATTATTTCATAATAATATATCGATTAATGAACGATTGCTTAAAATAAAGATTAAATTATTTCTTAATAATATGTCAATTGATTAACGATTGCTGAAAACAATATTAAATTAATAATATGTCAATTAATTAACGATTGCTTAAAATAAAGATTACATTATTTCGTAATAATATCTCGATTACTTAACGATTGCTTAAAATAAAGATTAAATTATTTCTTAATAATATGTTAATTAATTAACAATTGCTTAAGATAAAGATTATATTATTTCTTAATAATATGTCAATTAATTAACGATTGCTTAAAATAAAGATGAAATTGTTTCATAATAATATGTCAATTAATTGACAATTGCTTAAAATAAAGATCAAATTATTTCTTAATAATATGTCGATTCATTAAAGATTGCTTAAAATAAAAATTTAATTATTGCTTAATAATATGTCAATTGATTAACGATTGCTTAAAATAAAAATTAAATTATTTCTAAATAATATGTCAGTTAATTAACGATTGCTTAAAATTTAGATTAAATCATTTCTTAATAATATGTCAATTAATTAAAGATTGCTTAAAATAAAGATTTAATAATTTCTTTATAATATGTCGATTAATGAACGATAGCTTAAAATAAAGATTAAATCATTTCTTAATAATATGTCAAATTAATAAACGATTGCTTAAAATAAAGATTTAATAATTTCTTAATAGTATGTCGATTAATAAACGATTGCTTGAAATAAAGATTGAATTATTTCTTAATAATATGTCAATTAATTACCGATTGTTAAAAATAAAGATTAAATTATTTCTTAATAATATCTCGATTACTTAACGATTGCTTAAAATAAAGATTAACTTATTTCTTAATAATATGTCAATTAATTACCGATTGTTAAAAATAAAGATTAAATTATTTCTTAATAATATCTCGATTACTTAACGATTGCTTAAAATAAAGATTGAATTATTTCTTAATAATATGTCAATTAATTACCGATTGTTAAAAATAAAGATTAAATTATTTCTTAATAATATGTTGATTAATTAACGATTGCTTAAAATAAAGATTAAATTATTTCTTAATATCGGTTGATATAATTTGCCTTGCCTACTATCATGTTCTCTGTTTTATGTGCCCCAAGTGGCCTTTGCAATCATTCAAAGACATTAATCCTGAATAGTCGGTTATTCTTATAGTAAATCTAATTGTATTGTCTTTCTTCAAAAAGCATAAGACCGGTAAAAAAATATTTATGAGAAAAACACTTATTGCTATGATTGTTGGCTGGCAACCTTAGTGATGTGTCCGGTACCATATTTTGTTGTACATCTGCCACATGGTTTTTTGACCCAAACGACATCCCCCTTCTTAAACTTCTCTCTGATCACTTCCAGTTCAGGCAGCGGATTGGCTTCGGTGCCCTTCACCCTGGCATGGTACCTGTACAATGCATCGGCCGATGCTATGGAAGGTGAAACATAATCTTTTAGGGTGATTTTGTACCAGTAGATTGCCTCAGACACTGTATGGGCCAAGCTCATTAAACCTTGAAGACACTTGCAGTAGCTGACTGGTGTTGTCTGGAAGTTCTACTAAAACGTCACATTCTAGTATGTGGTCATTCACTCCACCAAACGGTACAGCTAGCTTCCTCAAATCGGCCAGGTAGACATCCATCATTTCGCTCAGTTCGAGTCATCATTCAATAAATTGTTTCAAGGCGATGAAGGCCGACTATGGTGCCTGCTTAATTTCTTCCAAGTCCACGTCATATCCAAGTTGCTGGTACACAGTGTAGGCTCTTTTTGTGAGCCTCAGTGGGATTATGGACAACCCACAAATGCATTCAACCTTTTCAAACCATTCGTCAATGGACAGACCAGTGGGGGAGCCGTCGAATTCAGGGAGCAACTCCAGGTTGAATTTCTCCATAACACTGACATAGCTTGTAACACAAAAAAAGAAGAAATGACAAGAAAGCAAAATGACTCAGTAACATGCAACAACAGTCTCCAAGGATTCTCCTACCACCATCTGTCTACATTCTCCACGTGGCCTACTTTAATGCAGTCGAGCAGCATGAGCAGCGAGATTTTACATCACTTTGTGAGATCATTAGTCATAAAAGTTGTGGGCGCCGCCATCTTGATTTTTTTCCTCTCCCCCAGCAATTTAGTTCCACATGATGCACGGACGATTTAATGGTACGCTCTTTTCTTGGTTTCCACAATTTTCCCTACATATTAAATCATAATATATTTACTTTTCAGAAAGGTACAGTGATAGAACAAAAAATAGAATAAATGTTTACTTTGATCTTTATTCTTATTTCTTTAACTTTTTCAGTTTTCTCTTTTAGAATTACAGAGAAGAAGTATTAAATAATTAATTTCTTAATATCACTTGTATATCCTAATAGTGGTGAAAATAATTTGTTTTAGAGTATCTATTTAGAATATTCTTTTAATGCCATATTACAAGAAGCTTTCGATATCATCAGAAAAGGCCTTAGACATCATACGCCTGTTCTCCACAGTTGCCAATTTTTTAATCAATTACTCAATATTAATAGATTGGTCTTATATTTTTTACTCTTTGGAATTCTATTTCTTATTACAGATATGTGGCTTGCTTAAAACTAAAAATTCAAATTACTAAAACTCATGTGTTTCCATTTTTATGTTCGCTACTTTTATATTGGCTTAGTTGACAAATAAAATTGATGGATTGGAACTAATACATGGCCTCACTCACAACGTAGTTCCACTACAACGTATTTCCACTACAATGACTGAGGATAGATGAGTACATATTGATTCCAGTCAATAGGCTTGATATTCTCACATTTGCCTTTGTTCAATTTGGTTACATTAATAACCGCATAAAAACATGTTGGAAAAATTCAGTTTAACTTTCAAAATTATATTGAAACATAAATAATATTTGGGAAAATAAAGAAGCTTACTTTGCATAAAAGCTTACAGAATGCAGGGGTACAAAAATTTATGTAGTTTTTAAAGTGGTTTATTGGGTATGTACAGCTTCTATGTTATGTAAGATTTAAGTGCCACAAAATAATAATTGGAAGAAATTCTATTCAGACATTTACAAAACAACGAATATAAACTTTATTAAAGAACTAGCATTTCAGCCCGGCGTTGCCCGGGTGTTTGGCGGTGTATGCTGAGCAAAAAAAAAAAAGAGTAATTTTTTTTTATTTGACCCCTATTATGACCCCTTAAAATTTATAGTTTCGGGCTCAAATCACTTTATTAAGTTAGATCCAGGTTCAAGGAACCTATATCTAAAATTTCAAGTGTCTAGACCCAAAATTGTCGGAGGAGTTTGGTAGAGTTCTTAAAGGTCAAATCGTTGAAATTTGACCCCTTAACAGCCAAATTTCTGGCTGACACCCGTCACATCGATTTTCCCAAATCTCAGTACCCGGTATTTCAAATTTCGAGTCTATAGACTAAAAATTGACAGAGTTATAGCGTAGGGAAATGTACACAGACAGACAGACAGACAGACACGTTCACTTTTATAGATATATAGATTTGATATTTTAATTATTACTTAAAGGCAAATATAACTTAGATGGAAAACTTCCTGTTTGTTGACGTATACCTACAAATATTAAAAAAAACATAAACACTATTCAAAAGACAAACTAGTATTCATAAACAAAAACAACTTTTAAATTTATTAAAGAACAATGACTGACATTATCAGGTGAAAAGCAGCTTTGAAAAAAACAGATTCATGTGACAAGTGAATTCATGAAATTTTTAAAAACTTATACCCAACATTTCCTGAAAAAATTAATTGATTAACTAAAGATAATAAATGTTTGCTTTTTGATTGTGTTAAAAAACATTATGTTAAAAAACATTTGTGGCTCATAAGAAAATGGATTAAAACGTGTCACGAAATAAGCACTGATCGAAGAAGTATTGTCTTGAATATTGAAACAACTACTTCAATTGCTTTAAACGTAAAAGATGTTTTAAAATTAAAGTCGACGTTAGAACTGCAAGCAATCGCTGCAAAAGAATTAGAGAAAGCACAAGAGTGGCGTATGTTCAATCCATCAAGTCCAAAGTAGAAAAACAGAAGCTTGCTTCTCATGAATTTTAGCAAATAACCAACAAGGCACTAAATAGATTCGGGTCCTCTATCCAAACCATCATCAACGGGCCTGAGGTCATTTCGTCAGCATCTGACAAAGCCAAACTCTTTGCCAAGAACTTTGCAGCAAACTCAACCGTATGTGATCAGTGTCTCCTACCTCCCAAATTTTCTCCCAAGACAGAAAATAATCTGAGTGACATTCACATATCTGTTTGTGATATTGCTACACTCATCAAGAACTTCGATGTCAGCAAAGCAACTGGTCCTGACAATATTCCAGTTATAGTACTTAAAATGCTGCAACTGGAGAACTAGCACCCATTCTTGCAAAGCTGTTCAATCGATGCATAAAGAAGAGATACTTTATAACACTTTGGAAAACCTCATTAGTTTTCCCAATATTTAAAAATGGTGGAAATCGGTCTTTTGCATCTCAGTACAGACTAATTAAGTCTTCTGTGTGTCATGAGTAAGTTGCTTGAATCCGTGTTAAATAGAGAAATTGTTAACCACTTCAGCAAGACAAGCAATATGGTTTCCATCCGACGAGATCTACAGCTGATGTACTAACTATAATTTCACATAGGATCAGTGAATCTATCGACGGGGGTTTCTTCCCAAGTGCAATAGCTCTTGAATTATCAAAGACATTTGATAGGGTTTGGCATAAACGTCTACTTCACAAGATTTCCAGCTATGGAATATCTGGAAAGTTTTTCTCTCTAATAGATTTATACAAGAAGTCGTCAATGGGCAAAAGCCAGAAGTTCAAATTATCAATGCTGGCATGCCTCAGGGATCCATCATGGGCCCAATCCTCTTCCTTATCTTCATCAATAATCTATCCTGTCTTGACAAAATTCAAAACCGGCTTCAAAACCTAATAGGCGATGCTCTTTTTTCTTCCCTGCAACCTCTTTCCCACAGAAGAGACGTTGCGAGTCTGACTCTGCTCTATAGTTATTTTCATAGCAAGTGCTCGTTTGATTTTAATCTATGATCCGCCTTGCCAAACTTTTACAAAAAAACATTTGTCTAGCTACAACGACTATCACAGTTTCCCCAACTCCTTATCTGTGCCTAAATTTAAATGTTAATTCCATGAACAAACTTTTCCCGCCTAGAACTACAATATGATAGTCTTCAAGTCCAATGTAAACAATTTTTATTAAGCCACCCCCCTAAATAATCTATTTCTACCCCGTTTTCACTACTAACTACTAATACGCTGTTGTCTTAGTAACTACTGTACACTCATTAATCCTTATCCTCGAGTGGCTTTCAGACCTTCATAAATAGTGACTCCCATGCAAGTATATATATATATATATATATATATATATATATATATTTGGCCGACTAAACTTTCAGATTATAATTTTATAATTAAATGTCAATTTCTCCAAAGCCAGGGAAAGACAATGAGAGTAATACATGTAACGCACTTCTCACTCAGCCTTTATTGCTTATCGAACCGGACAAGTTTAATGAACTTTTGAACCAAACTTTTTATTCAATTCCTGGAGTACTAAAGAATTTGGTGAAACATCTACGTAGCATGAATGTTTCCATTTCATTGCTATGCAGACCATATCTTTTACCAGGCATCTTATTTCTCTCTTTATTTTGTTTAATACTTATTAATTTACACAACAAAAATACACATTTTCTTTTATTTAACTTTTAACACATATCTTCTTATTCACAAGTATGGGTTAAAACATTCTTCTATGTATTTTCAAATATACTTGACTTAATTTCTTTCCCAAATCTCTAAAAATCGAACTTTGTCGATAGACTTCTAGTCAGATTTGGAGACTACACCACACAGACTCCTATTAATATATATAAAAAAAAAAAAAAACATTATTTTGCTTGTAATGATTGAAAACCCAATTTTTCACATCACACAATTTTACATACATGGATAAATTGTTTGAGAAAAATATTGTCTCACAAGACATTGAGATATTTTATTTAGCATTAAATAAAAATTAATACAAAAAATTTAACGGAACAAATCACTTTCATTGTACAAAAAATGAATCTGCAATATCTTGTTTTTACCTGTGGTTGTTGTTAGTACTGATTGTGTGACTGAATATGCAGTAGAATCTGTGAAAGAACAAATTTGTAAGAGAAATTCGAATTATTTTAACAATAAACAACATAATTTATTGTATCTAAATATAAATCAAATATTAAAATCTCAAAGATAATTCAATTACTTTTGGCATTTAAGATAGGATCATTCTTTTGGTATTCTATTTATTTTATTTCTATATATTTTATTCTATTTATTTTATTGCTATTTATTTTATTTCTATATATTTTATTTCTATATATTTTATTTCTTTTTATTTTATTTCTATTTATTTTATTTCTATATATTTTATTCTATTTATTTTATTGCTATTTATTTTATTTCTATATATTTTATTCTATTTATTTTATTTCTTTTTATTTTATTTCTATATATTTTATTCTATTTATTTTATTGCTATTTATTTTATTTCTATTTATTTTATTTCTATTTATTTTATTTCTATTTATTTTATTTCTATATATTTTATTCTATTTATTTTATTGCTATTTATTTTATTTCTATATATTTTATTCTATTTATTTTATTGCTATTTATTTTATTTCTATTTATTTTATTTCTATATATTTTATTCTATTTATTTTATTGCTATTTATTTTATTTCTATTTATTTTATTTCTATTTATTTTATTTCTATTTATTTTATTTCTATTTATTTTATTTCTATATATTTTATTCTATTTATTTTATTTCTATTTATTTTATTTCTATTTATTTTATTTCTATATATTTTATTCTATTTATTTTATTGCTATTTATTTTATTTCTATTTATTTTATTTCTATTTATTTTATTTCTATTTATTTTATTTCTATATATTTTATTCTATTTATTTTATTGCTATTTATTTTATTTCTATATATTTTATTCTATTTATTTTATTGCTATTTATTTTATTTCTATTTATTTTATTTCTATTTATTTTATTTCTATTTATTTTATTTCTATTTATTTTATTTCTATATATTTTATTCTATTTATTTTATTTCTATTTATTTTATTTCTATATATTTTATTCTATTTATTTAATTGCTATTTTTTTTATTTCTATTTATTTTATTTCTATTTATTTTATTTCTATTTATTTTATTTCTATATATTTTATTCTATTTATTTTATTGCTATTTATTTTATTTCTATATATTTTATTGCTATTTATTTTATTTCTATTTATTTTATTTCTATTTATTTTATTTCTATTTATTTTATTTCTATTTATTTTATTTCTATTTATTTTATTTCTATATATTTTATTCTATTTATTTTATTGCTATTTATTTTATTTCTATTTATTTTATTTCTATTTATTTTATTTCTATTTATTTTATTTCTATTTATTTTATTTCTATATATTTTATTCTATTTATTTTATTGCTATTTATTTTATTTCTATATATTTTATTCTATTTATTTTATTGCTATTTATTTTATTTCTATTTATTTTATTTCTATTTATTTTATTTCTATTTATTTTATTTCTATATATTTTATTCTATTTATTTTATTGCTATTTATTTTATTTCTATATATTTTATTCTATTTATTTTATTGCTATTTATTTTATTTCTATTTATTTTATTTCTATTTATTTTATTTCTATTTATTTTATTTCTATTTATTTTATTTCTATATATTTTATTCTATTTATTTTATTGCTATTTATTTTATTTCTATATATTTTATTTCTATTTATTTTATTTCTATTTATTTTATTTCTATTTATTTTATTTCTATTTATTTTATTTCTATTTATTTTATTTCTATATATTTAATTCTATTTATTTTATTTCTATTTATTTTATTTCTATATATTTTATTCTATTTATTTTATTTCTTTTTATTTTATTTCTATATATTTTATTCTATTTATTTTATTTCTATTTATTTTATTTCTATATATTTTATTCTATTTATTTTATTTCTTTTTATTTTATTTCTATATATTTTATTCTATTTATTTTATTGCTATTTATTTTATTTCTATATATTTTATTTCTATATATTTTATTTCCATTTATTTTATTTCTATTTATTTTATTTCTATTTATTTTATTTCTATATATTTTATTCTATTTATTTTATTTCTTTTTATTTTATTTCTATATATTTTATTCTATTTATTTTATTGCTATTTATTTTATTTCTATATATTTTATTTCTATATATTTTATTTCTATTTATTTTATTTCTATTTATTTTATTTCTATTTATTTTATTTCTATATATTTTATTCTATATATTTTATTTCTATTTATTTTATTTCTATTTATTTTATTTCTATATATTTTATTCTATTTATTTTATTGCTATTTATTTTATTGCTATTTATTTTATTTCTATTTATTTTATTTCTATATATTTTATTTCTATATATTTTATTTCTATATATTTTATTTCTATTTATTTTATTTCTATATATTTTATTTCTATTTATTTTATTTCTATTTATTTTATTTCTATTTATTTTATTTCTATATATTTTATTTCTATTTATTTTATTTCTATATATTTTATTTCTATTTATTTTATTTCTATATATTTTATTTCTATTTATTTTATTTCTATTTATTTTATTTCTATTTATTTTATTTCTATTTATTTTATTTCTATATATTTTATTTCTATTTATTTTATTTCTATATATTTTATTCTATTTATTTTATTTCTTTTTATTTTATTTCTATATATTTTATTTCTATATATTTTATTTCTATTTATTTTATTTCTATTTATTTTATTTTTATTTATTTTATTTCTATTTATTTTATTTCTATATATTTTATTTCTATTTATTTTATTTCTATATATTTTATATCTATATATTTTATTTCTATTTATTTTATTTCTATTTATTTTATTTCTATATATTTTATTTCTATTTATTTTATTTCTATATATTTTATTTCTATTTATTTTATTTCTATTTATTTTATTTCTATTTATTTTATTTCTATTTATTTTATTTCTATTTATTTTATTTCTATTTATTTTATTTCTATTTATTTTATTTCTATTTATTTTATTTCTATTTATTTTATTTCTATATATTTTATTTCTATTTATTTTATTTCTATTTATTTTATTTCTATTTATTTTATTTCTATATATTTTATTTCTATTTATTTCATTTCTATTTATTTTATTTCTATTTATTTTATTTCTATTTATTTTATTTCTATTTATTTTATTTCTATATATTTTATTTCTATTTATTTTATTTCTATATATTTTATTTCTATATATTTTATTTCTATTTATTTTATTTCTATTTATTTTATTTCTATATATTTTATTTCTATTTATTTTATTTCTATATATTTTATTTCTATTTATTTTATTTCTATATATTTTATTTCTATTTATTTTATTCCTATTTATTTTATTTATCTTATTTTATTTCTATATATTTTAATTCTATTTATTCTATTCTATTGTATTTATGTTATTTCTATTTATTTTATTTCTATTCATTTTATTTCTATTCATTTTATTCCCATTCATTTTATTCCTATTCATTTTATTTCTATTTATTTCATTCTATTTATTTAATTTCTATTTATTTCATTCTATTCATTTTATTTTTATTTATTTTATTTTTATTTATTTTATTTTTATTTATTTTATTTTTATTTATTTTATTTTTATTTATTTTTATTCTATTTATTTCATCTCCATTTATTATATTTCTTTTAATTTTATTTCTATTTATTTTATTCTATTTATGTTATTTCTATTCATTTTATTTCTATTCATTTTATTTCTATTCATTTTATTCCCATTCATTTTATTCCTATTCATTTTATTTCTATTTATTTCATTCTATTTATTTAATTTCTTTTTATTTCATTCTATTTATTTTATTTCTATTTATTCTATTTCTATTTATTCTATTTATCTATGTATTTTATTCGATATATTTTATTTTATATTTATTTTATTCTATCTTTTATTTCTATTTATTTATTTCTATTTATTTTATTTATATTATTTTATTCAATTTATTGCACTTTTATTTATATTATCCTATTTATTTTATTCTATTTATTTCATTTCTATTTTTATTTCTATTTATTTTATTTCTATTTATTCTATTTATTTTATTCTATTTATTTTATTCTATTTATTTTATTTCTATTTTTTATTTCTATTTATTTTATTTCCATTTATTTTATTTCCATTTATTTTATTTCTATTTATATTATTCTATTTTTTTCTTCTATTTATTTTATTTCTATTTATTTATTATCAAGGAAAAATGATTAAAAGAAAAATGTTTGTTTTACTTTTTATATGAAATTAAATAAAAAGCAGACTCGAATGTTGCTATTTTCAGGTTCCTTTTTCTTACCATGAATCCTTGTGAATGGTTGTTGAGTTGGTATGGCTGGAAATAAAGTTACAGATTTTATTAAAGTTTACCTTAAACGGAAAATTCATTTTTTAAAATTATTTCACTGATATATTGTTAATAATCACATAAAGGGGCATTCTCAAAATCATGTATATTATATTTGTGTATTTTTTTCTAGTAATCTGCAAAGATTTTTTTAAATGATGCTTTTAACTTAGATTCATCTTTTTATACAAAATTTATTTTAAAAAGCAAAAAAAAAAAAGAAAAAAGAAAAAAGCAGGTCAGTTTAATTATGAAATCTCTGTTCTGTGCTTCCATGGATTACAAAAGCATGGTTTTAGGGGCTAGGTGGGAAGCAAAGTAATGTCTGTTTAATTGTTATGTTTATCTACCCAGAAATGATCACTTATTTTTTGGTAGTTGTAATTATGTATTATCTATTTGTAGTGATCATAGGAAGTCTTATATATTTAATGACTGCGACGAGACTCGATATATGCTATCTAGTAACAAAACTATCACAAAAATTATCAAGACCGACAATGAAGGATTTAAACAGAGCTGAACAAGTCCTTCGTTATTTAAAAGGAACTAAGGAATGGAATTTAGTATTTAGAAAATCCAAAAAATCTCCTAAAATTAGAAGGATTTTCAAATTCAGATTGGGGAAATGACGAAGATCGAAAAAGTATATCTGGATATTGTTTCAGTCTATCAAAAAATGGGCCTATTATTTCATGGAAATCTAAAAAGCAACAGATTGTATCTCTTTCTAAGTGTGAAGCAGTGTGACGCGATTACACACATGACCCAGGAAGCACTTTACCTTAAAAATATTCTAAAGACTATTTTAGAGCCAGAAATAACTAAAAGTCCTGTAATAATTAATTGTGATAATCAAGCCAGTATAGTCTTAGCACAGAACACAATAATCAACCATATAGATATAAATACCATTTCATAAAAAACGAGGTATAAAAGGAATCCATAATGTTGAATTACATATAATCGGAACAAAATATCGCTGATGTATTCAGGAAACCTACAACAAGAATAAAGTTAAAGCATTTTGCTTCAAAACTTGTTGGGGAATTTGGCTTTAAATAACTTTTCACGGGCCTGTATATACATAAATTTCTATATATTGAAAAAAAAAATGTCCTGGGCAAGACGTTAAACTGCATCCATTTTGTTGTATTAAACTTTAACCTACTAATACGTAACTAATACTTTTACCAAAATAAAAAAAAACGTAAAAAGAGTAACTTTTTGGAAAACATTTTCTTTGTAAATCATCTTTTTGACAAATAATTTTTGCATCACTTTTTCGAAAACATTTTTGTTACAAATTTTCCTTTTGACAAATACTTTTTGCTTGTTTATTTTAAGGCGCACATCAATTACTATTGACTTTTATTTTTTATGCACATTATTTTTCTTTCTTACTAGCATTTCAGCCCGGCCTTGCCCGGGTTTTGGAGGTTTATGTTGAGCAAAAAAAAAAAAAAAGTTGTCAATTTTTTAAAATTTGATCCCTATTATGACCTCTTAACAATTATTGTTTTGGGCTCAAATCTAGTTATTAAGTTAGATCCATGTCCAACGAACCTATATGTAAAATTTCAAGTGGTTAGACCCCAAATTCTCGGAGGAGTTTGATAGAGTTTTCAAAGGTCAAATCGTTGAACTTAACAGCCAAATTTCTGGCCGAAAACCGATTACAAAGATTTTTCCAAATCTCAGTACCCTGTATATCAAATTTCGAGTCTGCAGACTGAAAATTGACAGAGATATTGTGTAGGGAAATTTACACAGACAGACAGACAGGCACACAAACACACACTTTCACTTTTATAGATATACTAGCATGGGTGCCTGGCGTTTCCCGGATGTTTGGAGGTGTATGTTGAGCAAAAAAAAAAAAAAAAAAGTGATTATAGGAAGGCAGGCTCGAACCCGTACCGCAAAGGAGGAAAAGAACAAGAAAAAATCTGACGTCTTTGCTGTTACGACCACCGCCAAACCGGAAGTGACGTGGGTTTAAATTAAGGCTAGACAATTGAAAGGAGGGAATGACTTTCGAAAATATCAGCAGAAAAGCGACCTCCCTGTAGAAAAGTGCCAAGTTGAAGGTGAAGATATTAATGTTTTTAAGAAATTTTAATAACTACATTTTATTTCAGTATTTAATTTATGTATTTCTGTTGTATTAAATGCTAGCTTTTTTTTTTTTTTTTTTTTTTTCTCGTCCATAAATGTTTATCTACCAAGTTGATCTTAAATATTGTATAATCAATCCATTATATTATCATTTTCAGTCCCCCACCCCTAATTTCTGGCTCCCATCTTATCTCGCAATTACTTATAACGTCACCAACTAACTTCGGAAGAACCCCCCCCCATCTGATTTTCTTTTATATCATAAGTTGCTTAAAACGTGATTAGTTAAAGTTCAGAATAAAATCACGCTTTCTCTTAACGGTTAATTTAAAAAAAAAAAAATCTTCTGAACGCTATTAAAAGTTAAATTCTTCACTAGTTTGCAGTTTGGAGACGGAAGCGTTGTTGTGATAAGTGATTTTCTCTACTAATTCGCACTTTTTATTTTTAGATTCAAATATTAATAACTACATTTTATTTCAGTATTTAATTTATGTATTTCTGTTGTATTAAATGCTAGCTTTTTTTTCTCGTCCATAAATGTTTATTTATCTACCGAGTTGATTGCAAAAATAGATTACCTAATTGTACTCATTTTTAGTTCGTGAGAGGGGAATCTATCACCATACTTTCCCTTAAACACGTCCGTTGGACTTTTATTAAGTACAATACTTAATAGTTTTTTTTTTTTTTTTTTAATGGAGAGTAGAAAACGCATTGTGGATGCGTTATCGGCAGCTCCTGTTACTCTCGCTTCTTCTTATTTGTCCCTCAGTCCTCATTTTTTAAATGAGTGATTTTTCTGACAAAGGGAGAAGAAAAAGCTGTTTTCTAGGTTGGCAGTATTTTTGTGCGAACAGTTGGCAGAGTTGGTGGAAATTTTCTGTTTCTATGTCTATCCTTGTAGCCATGTCACTAGTAAGGGTGCTGGAGGTAAACGTTTTGTCTGGGCTGACGTTATCCGCCTGATAGTCAGGGACCCGAACCTTGGATTAACCACTAAGGAGGCTGTCCTATCAGCAGGTGCAAAGTACTGGGGCTGCTGTATTGCCATTTGGTGAATGGAATCTGGACAATGCAGTAGCTTCTGGTGGGGCCTCTCGATGCCATACTAGTGGGTAATTGTTACGGCTTTACCTGATCATGTGCTACAAAAAAAAAAAAAAAAAAAAAGAAAATTCTTCGTTTCTTTTTCTCTCTTAGTTTCCCCTCTCTGTCCTGCTCTAAGTAAATCTGTCGACCTAGTCCACAAATTCCAAAATTTCATCATGACAAGTTTCAAGAAAAAATACACGATTAAACCCGGTTCTCCAACTTCCAACGTAGACCCCTACTACCATGTCTCCTTCTCCAACATCAGGGGTCTTCGTTCTAACCTTCCAGAGGTTGAAACCCAATTACAGGAGACTAAACCAGACCTTTTATTTTTAAGTGAAACTGGCATTGGACAGGCTATTTCCCTAGATGAGTTTGCAATTACAGGATACTCTAACTTAACTTCTAAATCTGACCCCCAAGATCGCCATGGGCATGGAATATGTGCCTATTTTAAAGATAGCTTTCCATGTGGGAGGGACATCTCCAGGGAAGATCCTAACTTACCCTATATGTGCTTCCGGGTTGCTTTAGCTCACACTACTGCATTTATATTTACTCTCTATCGCCCCCACAACAGCGGAGTTACTATCTTTCAAAGCATATCTGAGAAAATTGACCAAGTCCTTTCTACTTATCCTTCAGCTAACATTCACGTATGTGGAGACTTCAATGTTCACAACGTCGAATGGTTGACCCACTCAAACAAGACCGATGATGAGGGGAGGTTCTGTCATGATTTCTCCATTGCCTATGACCTCACTCAGATTGTTCAGGAACCTACCCGTGTGCCCGATAATGACGGCCAGTATGCGAGCCTACTAGACCTTTTTCTCACAACTTGCCCTGAACTATGTTCAGTTTCTGTTCTGTCGCCTCTTGGATCTTCCGACCACTCTGTTGTATCAATTAAGATAAAAATGAAATGTAATAAGTCCCCAGACGTACCTCTTCATCGTACAGTATATCGATACACTAAGGCTGACTGGGATAGCTTCCGTACATTTATATCTGATCTACCTCTGCATTCCATGTTTAAAAAGGATGTGTCCTCTATAGTATTAGACCTAACTGAATGGTTAATTGTAGGTATTGACCATTTCATACCCTCGAAAAAGTTTCAGCAAAAACCTAACAACCAGCCATGGTTCTCTCCAGAATGTGCTGCTGCCATTGCGCACAGAAATCACTTTTTCCACTGCTTCAAACGTAATAGATGTATGGAAACTAAAGCCGCTTTCAGGACTGCCAGCAACCATTGTAAGAAAGTAATAAGGAACGCAAGAGAGTTGTATGCTCAATCTGTTAAGTCCAAAGTAGCTGAGCAGCGGCTTGGTTCCCACCAGTTTTGGCAAATAGCAAACAGAATCCTGAACAGAAGCGTGTGCTCCATCCCAACTATTATCAATGGACCTGAGGTAATCTCGTCAGCATCAGACAAAGCCAAACTCTTTGTCAAGAACTTTGCAGCTAATTCTACCCTTTGCGACCAAGACCGCCAACCCCCAATATTTCCTCCTGTATCAGAAAACACGCTATGTGATATACGTATATCTGTACGTGATGTTGCGAAGCTAATCAAAAACCTTGATTCGAGTAAAGCAACTGGCCCTGATGGTATTCCAATTATAGTACTCAAAAAACTTCAACCTGAACTAGCGCCCATACTTACAAAACTGTTTAAACGTTGTCTTAAGGAGAATAGTTTCCCATCTCCCTGGAAAATCTCATCAGTATGCCCTGTATTTAAGAATTCAGGTGATCGCTCATCCCCCTCTCAGTACAGGCCAATAAGTCTCCTGTGCGTCATGAGTAAGTTGCTAGAATCTGTGTTAAATACAGAAGTAATCAAACATCTCAACAAAAATAACCTTCTTAGTGACACTCAATATGGTTTCCGTTCTGCTAGATCTACAGCAGATGTGCTTACAGTTATATCGCATAGGATTAGCAAATCTCTCGACGGTGGCAATCTTTCTAGGGCAATTGCTCTTGACATATCTAAAGCCTTTGATAGGGTATGGCATAAAGGTTTACTTCATAAGATCGCTAGCTATGGTATAGCTGGAAAAGTCTTCTCAATTATTAAATCATTTCTTTCTGATAGGTTCATAAGAGTAGTAAGTGAGGGGCAAAAATCAGAAGCTCACAGTATTAATGCCGGTGTCCCTCAGGGATCCATCCTGGGCCCAACTCTTTTCCTGATCTACATAAATGATCTTCCAAATCATATCCTTACATCATTTGTAGACATTTATGCTGACGACACTACCATTTATGGTAGCACATCTAAGACAGTAAACGACCAAGTTCTCTCCAATTCTCTGATCTTGAGCACATAGTACAATGGGGAAAGGAGTGGCTGGTTACTTTTAATGCATCTAAAACCAAGCTTCTCTCTTTACATCATCAACATTCTAATCCACATTTGTCATCAATTGAAATGAATGGCTCTCGTCTTCAGGAGGCCTCAAGTTTTGACAAGCTTCTGGGCTTGACCATTACTCCTGATCTTAAATGGAACACGTATATCAAATCTGTTGCCAAGGCCGCTGGAAAAATGGTGGGATCTTTCTATCGATCCAGTAGATATCTCACTGCTGATGCTATTCTCTATCTATATAAGAGCCAGGTACGTCCAAGGATGGAATACTGTTGCCACATCTGGGCAGGAGCTGCTAGAAAGGACTTGTCCTGCCTTGATAGAGTTCAAAATAGACTTCGTAGCCTTGTAGGAGATGTCCTTTTCTCCTCCTTGCAACCTCTATCTCACAGAAGAGATGTTGCGAGTTTGTCTCTGATGTATCGTTATTTTCATGGAAAGTGTTCAACTGAGCTTCAATCTATGGTCCCCCCTCGCCAAACTTTCACAAGAAACACTCGTCTAGCTGTAAACACTATCAATAATTTCCCCCACTCTTTATCTGTGCCTAAACCTAAACGTAGATTCCATGAACAAAGCTTCTTTCTTAGAACTGCACGCCTGTGGAATTGTCTTCCGTTTTCCTGCTTTCCGGCTGACTACAATATGGTTGTGTTCAAGTCTAAAGTAAATAAGTTCTTGATGAGCCGTTCCATATAAGTTATTAAATTTACCAAATTTTCATTACTAATGATTACTATATTGACCAATTTCTACTGTACACTCTTTAACCCTTATCCTTGAGTGGCCTCTGGGCCTTGATAATGTGGTGATGCCTTTGTAAAAAAAAAAAAAAAAAAAAAAAACTTTTTCGATATTTGTTTTCTGAAATGTCGAACTTCAAAACGATATTGATCTTATAAAAATCGGTCGTCTCTGTCGAAAGTTTTAGGCACACATGCAAACATACATACATACATACATACATGCAAACATACATTTATATATTGGTGACTCAAATTTTCAGCCCCAAATCGATTAAAAAGCTCGCCCTATCTCTAACTACCCTTTATGTAAAATTTCAAATGTTTAGTCCAGAAATTGTCTGAATAATTTTGACCAAAGTGGTCAAATTGTTTTTAAATTTGACCCCTATTATGACTCCTTAACATTTATTATTTTGGGCTCAAATCAAGTTATGAAGGAACCTATATTCAAAATTTCAAGTATTTAGACCCAAAATTGGCGGAGGAGTTTGGTAGAGTTCTCAAAGGTCAAATCGTTGAATTTTGACCCCTTAACAGCCAAATTTCTGGCCGAAAACCGATTACAAAGATTTTCTCAAATCTCAATGCCCTGTAAATCAAATTTTGAGCCTGTAGACTGAAAATTGGCAGAGTTATTGTGTAGAGAAATGCACACACACACACACACACACACACACACACACACACACACAGAAAGACACGTTCACTTTTATAGATATACTAGCATGGGTGCCCGGTGTTGCCCGGGTATTTGGAGATGTATGTTGAGAAAAAAATAAAAAAGTGGTCAATTTTTTAAAACTTGTCCCTTATTATGACCCCTTAACATTTATTGTTTTGGATTAAAATCAAGTTATTAAGTTAGATCCATGTCCAATGAACCTATATCTAAAATTTCAAATGTTTAGACCCCAAATTGTCGGAGGAGTTTGATAGAGTTCTCAAAGGTCAAATCATTGAACTTTGACCCCTGATTCGCCAAATTTCTGGCCGAAAACCGATTATATGTATCTCCCCAAATCTCAGTACCCTGTATATCAAATTTCGAGTCTGCAGACTGAAAATTGACAGAGTTATTGCGTAGGGAATTGTACACACACAGACACACAGATACATGGACAGACAGGCAGACAATTTCACTTTTATAGATATATAGATAGATTTATCAAAACTGTGATATTTTTGCATTGTTTTAATTAACAAAAAAAAACCCTCATTTTAAACGGATACATATTGCATGCATATTTATTTATATGTATATTTATTTATATGTATATATGTATGCGTTTTTGAACAAAGCTGCATAATCAAATGTAAGAAATGGCTTCCTTGTTTCACATGCCTATCCCTTTTTAAGGTAAAAATAAAAGTCTATTTCTTTTATTTCTCTTTTCTGTACACATATATATTTATGTTTGACATTTAGACAAAATTAAAAATGGCGTCTTTTTACATGCTAAAATTTTAGGATCCAAATGATTTCGTATTTTATTATGAATAATAATGAATTATATTATAAATATAATTTTATTATTGAATATAAAAAAATATATTTATTTTTGAGCAGAATGAACTAAAAGGACTTTCCCATTATAAAAAATAGGGGGTGCAATATTTTTTAGAATGGGGTATGATCCCGCACAGTCGGGAGATTCTATTTATAAACGATGCTGCTAGGAACTGATGAATCGAATTAATTCACGTTCTGCTATCAACCAATCAGAAACCAGAATTGCTCCATAAATATTAAACCTTTCTGTAGCAATTTCACATATGTTTTCTTCGTGTCAACACGGAAAGAATCTTTTGCTCTGTAGATTCCAACTGGAAAACTGTCTATTGAGAACCAGGCACCTCCAGGACTTGTGTAGAACAACTAACTATTGGAAACTATTCTGAAACTAAACATGGCTTACACTTCTAGAGGTTATGGACCCAGCGTGCATCTTTCTTTTGATGGATCTGAATCAAAATTCGAATTGTGGCAAGTGAAATTTTTAGGATGTCTACGAATTCAAAAGCTACACAAAGTACTCCAGGCACAACCTGAAAACGGAAACGACCCCGACTTCATTGAACAGAATGCAACTGTCTTTGTGGAATTAATACAGTGCTTAGATGACTGAAGTCTATCACTAGTAATGAGAAAAGTCTTGGACGATGGCTGCAAAGCATTGATCATATTGAGAGAGCATTATTTATTGAAAGGAAAACCCGAAATTATTTCTTTATATACTGAACTGACCTCTCTAAAACGAATGGAAGCTGAAACCATTATAGAAGTTGAAACCATTATAAGAGCTGAAACCACTGCAAATTCTTTAAAAATGTTTGGTGAAGTTATTAGTGACACTCTGTTAATTTCCATGGTCCTCAAGGGATTACCGAGTGATTTCAACCACCGTGAAAACCCAGAAGGGAAAACCCATGACTTTTAGGCAATTCAAGATGACACTCAGAAGTTACAAGGAAACTGAGAAAATGATCACAGAAAAAAACGAATCTACAAATAGCATGAAATGTAAAAATGCACCCATAAAAACACCAAAATTAAATTATACCCATGCCGTGAATAAAAACCACAACTTTGCCAAAAACAATTTTTCCCTAAGAAAAGTACAAAAATTATTTGCTGTAATTGTGGCCGACCTAATCACAAGAGTTTCCAATGTAGGTACAGGACTTTCAAAGGAGACTCCATTAAAAATGTAGAGAGTTCTGTTAGCGAACATACATTTTGATTTTCATGTACATTTGACGTTTCAACAAACAGTAACAACTTTCTTGTCGATTGTGGTGCAACGGCACATGTGATTACAAAGGAATCGGATTTTATTTTGATCCCAACTTTAAGCCACAAAATCATTTTGTAGAACTTAGTCAAGTAAACGACATCGTTTTGAAAAGAGGTGATGCTAAAATCTCGTTAAGGAACAATAAAGGTGAACTGTGTTTCTGTATTCTAGAAAACGCTTTTCTAATCCCAAAATTTAAAGAAAATATATTTTCCATACAAGCTGCCATTAAACAAGGTGCAAATATAAACTTTAGCCCCAATAAATCAAAACTGGTGTACCCGAATGAAACTGTATTTGACATTAAAGAAAATGAAAGACTATATTGTTTAAATAGCGTAGTCCCATCGAAAACCGCCTACCATGATTTACAGACATGGCATAAAATTCTTGGGCACGGCAATATTCCTGATATCAAAATGTTGCCGACTGTAGCTGATGGAATGAAAATAAAAACATCAAAAAACTTTAACTGCAACGTTTGTATGCAGGGGAAAATGACAAACTACCAAAACAAGATATCAAACAAGAAAGCCAGGAAAATCCTATCATTGGTGCATTGTGACTTAAACGGCCCTGTGGAACCGATGGCCAGAGAACATTATTAAAAGACCAAGGAACCATAAAAGTGATAGACTGTTAGTATGTTGAATTACATTTTTTAGCACGGGAAAACAAGAGAGAGAAATGAGTCAGACGAAAGATAAAGAGAGAGTTAAGGAAAAGGACAATAAAAGGAGGAAAGGGAAAGAGAGAAAGATACAGAGACAGCTGGATAGAGAGGGGTAGAGAGAAATTTTGAAATTAAGATATTACACATATTATTTAACTTCTATTTAATTTTATTTGGTCCCAAGCAACGGCGGGTAGGGTAGTCCTGCTAGAAATATATAAAATACAAATATGGATAAGAAAAACAAAATTTGTCTAAATTAAAATTGACATTAGAAATCTGTTTTTTATGTCATCCGCTTTCATCACTTTTTGAAAATGTTTAAAAAATAATTATATTTTCGATAATAAGTTTTTATTGAAATAAATCTTATTTGAACTATTTTTAAACACGTTTATAAAATGTATAAAAACCTTTTCATAGGCGCGATTCAATTTATTTTTGCATAAACAAATTTTAAAAAATTAATAAAACTGATTTTTTAATAGTCGACTTTCGGGTACTTCTGTATCTGCTTTTCTATGAATGTTGCATCGGCATATATTGGCAGCTTACATAAACAGCTAGAATATGGCGAAAACGTTCAGCCAATAGAAAAATCGATTGACTAAACGATATAGCAAATATGCTGCATGATTAGCCAAAGAAAATCTTAGCAGACGACAATTAAGAAAATTGCACAAAAAATTTAAATCATTAAAAAATCGCATACAAAATTTAAATCATTAAAAAAATTTTAAACGAGAATTTAGCGAGTTTAGATAATATTTTACAGTCGTCACAATTTGGGTCAGAACATGGTGTCACTGACTGGAAGAACATTTTTATAGACATTTGTCAGGAATATTTTCTTAGAAATCGCCAGCAGATTGGAGACTCAGGACACACTGAGGAAATCGATGAATCTCTCTTAAACATCAACGTTTGGAGGCTCCTCGAACCGCTATGGGTCTTTGAAGGATATAACCACTGAGAAGGAGGGTTTCCTGGTGACAGTACCATAAAATAATGCCAAAACGCTAATCCTTCCCATAATAAAGAATTACATTCTGTCGGGACTACAGTCATATCCGACTGTTGGAAAGTCTACAACAAATTAGGATCAGATGTGTTCCAATACCTAATGGTAGACCATAGTCTTAATTTTGTAGACCCTACAACGAAGGCTACTATGAATCATGTGGAGAGGGTGTGGAAGAAGGAAAAGCAATGTAAGAAGAAAGATTGCAGAACCAGCCGGGATTTCTTCCACTTGCTTTAGCTCTTCGCACCCTTTTGCAGATTGAAAATATTCCTAAGGAAATAATCTGTCCCCTAACCTTGAAAGAAAAAAAATTAATGACAGAGTTACTATACTTGAGAGTACCTCTAAGAAAATTGACCATGTCCTGACAGTTTATCCTTCTGTGAACATTCATGTCTTTGTTGACTTTACTGCTCATAATTTTGAATGACTAGTCCACTCAACCAAGATGATGATTGTTTTTGTTTTACTCACCTTCACCACAAACAAGGAATATTGTTGCCACTCGGACACAAGAAGCTACTAATTGGGAAAAGCATGCCTAAGAAAGATTAAAGTGTTGGGTTACGTTGCATTTGAACTTCTGCATTTCAGTAAAGTTTTGGAGGTAGGCAGCAGGAATAGAATTCCAAAGTCTAACTGCTCTAGGGAAGAAGCTAATAGAGTAGAAAACTTTCCGACATTTCGGGAACCTCAACAGTGACGGGGTGTGATTTTGTTGCTAAGTGGGACATGTACGTCGAGGGGGCACAAGTGCAATGAATTCATCAGAGCACATTCCATTAAAATACTTGTAAAATATGCACAGGGATGCAACATTGCAGCGATGGGACAGGGGTCGGAGCCTAGTTGACAAAGTGGGCCCTATTAGATTGCAGACCCTTAGGTGTAGGATACTCTCAGGTGTGAGCAGTTTTCTAGCATGATAGAGGGAGCCCACCTTCCTTGAAGCAGCTTTTGCAATGTCCTCAATGTATTTATTCCAGTTTATATTTCCTGTGAATGTTAAGCCGAGGAGTTTGAAGGAAGAATTCTCAGTTAGGGAGTTATGGCTATCAGTGGTTGGAGAGGTGTCATGTAATTGTTAAAGGAGAGCAGCTTAGTCTTACTGGCATTAAATGTCGCCATCCATTTTCGTCCCCATTCAACTACGATCTAGAAGTCATTTTCTAATCATTCAACCATTGTCTTGGATTTGTGCACATCCGTTCATCCCTCATGCATGTTATAGAGCATTGTATAATCAACAAATATACCCATCTCGGACTCAATATTATTGGGGAAGTCATTGATGAATATCAGGAATTATAGTGGTCCAAGGATCAACCCCTGAGGCACTCCTGCGTTAATGTTATGTTGCTCAGATGAATGTCCATCAATGACGACCTGGATAGTCCTATTATCTAAGAAGGATCTAATTATATTTAGTATTTGCCCAGTTATGCCATATGATTTGATTTTCACTAGCAGCCCTTCATGCCAGACTTTGTCAAAAGCTTTGGATATATCGAGAGCTACACCCCTGGCTTCACCTGCCTTATCCAGTGCATGGTATATGCGTTCAGACATGACTGTTAAAACATCACCAGTAGAATGACATTTCCTAAATCCATACTGTTTGTTAGAAAAAAGATTACCTTTTGTAAGGTGGTGGACTAGTGCTTGATAGATTAGCGTCTCAAAGATTTTAGTGAAGAGGGAGAGGAGACTTATAGGGCGAGAATTGAGAGGGTCGGTCCTTTCTCGCCAGAATTCTTGTACACTGGGCCATGTTCCAGCTATTAGGGAAGCAGGACTCAGCAAAGCATTTGTTGTAGAGTTTGGAAAGTATGGGGCTAGTTCAGCTGAGCATTTCTTAATTAGCATTGCAGGGATGAGATCAGGCCCACACCCCTTGGAGGTGTCCAAGTTTTTTATGACATCAAGGGGTGATTTTCAGATCATCAATTGTGGTTTCCGTCTGCAGAGGGAAATTTGGGAGAGAGTTGTTTGTTGGCTCTCGGGTGGAGTTGGAGGTGAATCCCCGAGCAAGTAGTTCCACCTTTTTGGTTGCTGTGCATGCAACCCTTTGGTTGTTGGATAGTGGGGAATTACTGATTGACTTTTATTCACTACACTATTACAAATTTTTCAGAAATTGTGAGTTCCTATCTTCTGTGATTCTATATGGTCCCCAGTTATTTCAGCATGTCTTCTTTTGCTTGTGGTTATTACTCTCTTACAATGATTTATAGCATCTATGAATCTTTGCCTATTTGCATTTGACTTATGATGCATGAATCAGCAGAGTGCATGCTGTTTTTGTGCAATGGCAGCCGCACAATCTGTAGTGAACATATCTGTAGTAATACTTCCATGCGGGAACATGTGATTCAATGCCCGCTTTGCACCATTCAGTTGTCTCATTTGCACACTGTTCATCAGGGAGAAAGAAAATATTGGTCCATGGGGCATCTCTAATATATTATCTGATGGCTTTCCAATCAGGCCATTTGTATTATCTTGTCATCTTGTAGAGCATAGTTGAATGAGGACGTAAATGGATAGTGGCTCCTCATTTGGGGTTGGGATTTGAGTGTTGTTATATTTGTATATATATATATACATATATATATACGAAAGACATTTACTGCAGGTTGACAGTTGAGGAGACACTTCCGGTAGCTGGGGCTTCTGGTAAGATGGCGTTCTGGAAATAAAAGGTGTTTTAAACTACTCGGAGTCAATCTCTTTCCTCATATCTCTTCCACAGGACATCCTAATCTCTACTCACTCATAATGATATTAAATAAGTATCTGCACGGTAAGACAAACTTATGTTATTGCCACACTCACAAATAGATAAACTTTGCTTATATAAATCACATACATAATGATGTATGTATACAACATGGTGTTAGAAGTTTAGAACCTGTTTACTTTGTTGACGAAAAAGAAATAATAATAATAAATAAATAAAAATAAATAAAATGGATTCGCATTTTATTCCGCCTCCTCCACCTGATTTTTCCTCAGAAAATCTTTCTGAAGACTGGAAGGTTTTTAAACAAGACCTTAAAATATATTTAACAGCAACGGAAAAACTCGAGAAAAGTGATGAAGTTAAAACAAGCATTCTTTTGCAATGTCTAGGCAAACAAGGCCGCAGAATTCATAGAAATTTTGATTTTCAAACTGAGGAAGACAGCCTTAAATTTGCAACAGTTTTAGACAAATTTGAAGAATTTTGTAACCCTCGAAGAAATGTAATACTCTCTCATTTTCAGTTTCTCACTGCTCATCAAGAAGATGCGGAATCGTTTGATGAGTTCATTACTAGGAAAAAAACACTCAGCCAAGAATATAAATTTTGTGAACTCTGTGAAAGTTTAATAAGAGATGTAGTAATAATAGGTACTAATGACTCACGTTTACAAGAAAAACTATTGGCCGAGTCTGATTTAACTTTGGAAAGAGCTATAAAAGCGGGTCGAACGGCTGAATTAACTAGACAAAGACTGGGCATATTACAGAAAGAATTAAAATCGGTGAACTTTACAAAAATAAGTCTGTAAAAAAGGAAAATACTAATCAACCACAACAACGATCCGAAAGTGATTTACCACATTCTTCAAATAATAACTAAAGTGATTTACCACACTCTTCAAATAATAACTAAAGTGATTTACCACATTCTTCAAATAATAACTAAAGTGATTTACCACATTCTTCAAATAATAACTAAAGTAACGACAAAATAAAACACTGTAGATTCTGTTCATTCTCACATTTTCGTGGAAACTGCTCTGCATATGGTCGAATCTGCAATAAATGCAAGAGCGTTATAGGTTATCAACAGCATCAGACATAATACAGGAAATGGCAGGTGCAAAGTTTTTCACTAAGCTTGATGCATCTAATGCATTCTGACAGATAAAAGTTGATGAGAAAAGTTCCAAACTTCTCACTTTCAAGTCACCTTGTGGACGCTACATATTCACACGTCTACCATATGGCATGTGCCAGTGAAATATGTCATGCAAAAATAGCAGCTATCATAGAACATGTTGAAGGATGATATCATCATTTGGGCAGACACTCCAGAATTCTTACAAAAGAGAACTACTGAGGTTCTGAATACTGTAAGGAAATTAAAATCAAAATGAAACTAAATCAATCAAAGTGTCAGTTCAACATAATTGAGTTGACATTCCTAAGACACAAAATATCCAGTAGAGGGGTTTAACCTGATGACAAAAAATACAAAGCGATCATGAACATGCCAGACCCAGCAAACAAAACAGAACTCCAGCGTTTTCTAGGCATAATAAATTACTTAGGAAAATTCATTCCTAACTTATCAAATGAAGCTGCACCTCTTTGCCTCTTGTTGGAAAAAGATAATATGTGGTCTTTTGATAAACCACAGAAAAAAAGCTGTTCAAAGACTAAAAAAATTAGTTACACAGAGTCCAACATTAAAATACTTTGACCCAGCATTTCCCATCAGAGTCTCTTCAGACGCATCAACCCTAGGACATGGGGCTATGTTGGAACAAAAACACAACAATAACTGGGCTCCAGTGGCATTTGCTAGCCATTCTCTTACATCAGCTGAGGGCAACTATTGCCCACTTGAACTGGAAATGTTGTCTATAGTATTTTCATGTGAACATTTCCATGAATTCTTATATGGGCAACGCTTTCTAATAAACAATGATCACAAGCCTCTCAAAACTATTGTGACAAAACCAATCTCTAAAACCCCCACCCAGAGTTTTTTTGTTTTTTTTTACACAGTGATCACCACTTATCAAGCCCCAGAAGCCACTCAGGGATAAGGGTTATTGCAAGTACATTACGTTAGTGTGGAGATTTGATGAAGTGTTTACTTAAGGGGGCAGTTCATTAGGAATTTGTTAACATTGGATTTGAAGACATCCAAGTTGTAGCCCGGTGGGAAGCAGGCAGACGGAACAGAGTTCCACAGACGTGCAGTTCTAAGAAAGAAGCTTTGTTCATGGAATCTACGTTTTGATTTAGGCAAGATATAGAGTGGGGGAAATTTTTGACAGTGGATTCAGCTAGACCGGTGTTTTTCATGAAAGATTGGCGAGGGGGGACCAGAGATTGGAGTTCAGACAAGCACCTGTCATGGAAGTAACGATAAAACAAGGATAGGCACGCAACGTCTCTTCTGTGGGAGAGAGGTTGCAGGGTAGAGAAAAGGGAATCCCCCACTAAGCCATAAAGTCTATTTTGTACTCTGTCAAGGCAGGATAGGCTGTTTTTAGCAGCTCCTGCCCAGATATGGCAACAGTATTCCATCCTTGGACGTACTTGGCTTTTATATAGATAGAGAATTGCATCAGTAGTGAGATATCTTCTGGAGCGGTAGAAGGATCCCACCATCTTTCCAGCGACCTTGGCAACAGACTTGATGTACGTGTTCCATTTCAGATCAGGAGTAAAAGTCAAACCCAGAAGCTTGTCAAAACACGGGGCCTCACCCAGACGAGAGCCATCCATCACAATTGATGCCAGATGGGGATCAGAGCGTTGATGATGTAAGGATAGGAGTTTGGTTTTGGATGCATTAAAGGTAACCAGCCACATCTTCCCCCACTGAACCACGCGCTCGAGATCAGAGGAGAGAGAATCAGAGAGAACTTTATCATTTACAGCCTTTGATGTGTTGCCATAGATGGTCGTGTCATCAGCATAGATGTCAACGAATAATTTAAGTATGTGTTTAGGGAGGTCAATGATGGATATCAGGAAGAGAGTTGGGCCTAGGATTGACCCCTGAGGGACCCAGCATTTATATTGCAGGCCTCCGATTTTTGTCCATCTACCACTACTCTTATGAGCCTATCGGAGAGAAATGATTTAATGATTGAGAAAACATTTCCAGTTATACCGTAGCTGGAAATCTTGTGAAGTAGACCCTTATGCCATACCTTGTCGAAGGCCTTTGATATGTCAAGTACAACATTTCCTATTATGCTAACAGAAATACAATTTCGAAATAGAATACACTCAGGGCAAACTAATGCACGGTGTTGACAAACTCAGCAATGCAGCACAAAAGTACAACAATCCAGAAATCTCTGACAAAGAAATTAACTTTTTTTGTCCACTTCCTAATTTCTTCAATACCCATAAGTGACAAACATCGACAACAGCTCATAACTCAGACGGCTAATGAAACATTATAACAACTGCAACAGCAAATCAAGTCAGGATGGTTACAGCATCGAAATAATCTCAATGCCTGTCTTCAACCATATTTTAATTACAGAGATGACATGACATACCAGGAAGGACTACTATTAAAGGGTCAACAAATTGTTGTTCCAACCAATATGCAAGCAGAAATGCACAGGATTTTACACCAGGCACATCTTGGTATTGAGAAAACCAACTCCAATGCTAGGCAGTCTCTTTTTTGGCCAAACATGAACAAAGAAATAGAGGACATGATAAAAACATGTCAACGTTATAGCAATTGACAAAGTTCAGAGCTAGAAATATGGCATGACATTCCTGACCAATCATGGCATAAGGTTGGTACAGACCTCTTCAGGCTGCGGGGGAAAGATTACCTCATGGTAGTGGATTACCACTCAGAATTTTTTATATTCAGCCATCTCACTGATACAATTGCATCAACAGTAATAACCTGTACAAAACATATCTTCTTGAGCCATGGTATACCCAAACAGGTAATATCCGATAATGGCCCCCAATTAAAGTTTCAACAATACAAGGAATTTGCTACAAAATGGGTTTTTTTCCATGTAACTAGCAGTCCAGAATACCCATAATCTAATGGTCTAGTCGAGAGAACCATCCAAACAGTGAAGAAAACACTGCAGAAATGTTTCCAGACTGTAGACGATCTATATCTTGCTCTATTAACCTTACGTACAACACCTGGTAAAAATAACTCTCTTTCACCAGCAACTAAACTGATGAACCGCTAACTGAGAACATTTCTTCCAAGCATAAGAAATAATGGCTATGATCTTTGCAGATCATCCTCAACTAACATGCAGAAGGTAAAACAGCATATAAGCAATAAGCATGTGCTGCCTTCACTAAAAATAGGGGATCACATCAGAGTACATGATGGGAAAACTTGGTCTAGGATAGGCAAAGTGATTGAACATTGCTCTCAACCAAGGTCATACTTGGTACTGATGGATAATGGCAGAACTATATGCCGAAACCGCCGAGATCTACTGCTAGTACCTCGTTCAAAGTTACCAACAGCAAAACCTTACTCTGACACAATATTTGGTTCAAGTTCATCAACCAAGATCAGGAGCACCAAACCCAGCAACTCCAGAGTTAGGAGTTCTATCAAGGTCAGGACGACCAATACAGAGGATGCAAGATTATATATGTTAAGTGAACTTCCATTTCAATAGCAAAGGACCTTGGGAGGGGGAATGTTATGTATGTGTATATATATACATATCTATACGAAAGACATTTACTGCAGGTTGACAGTTGAGGACACTTCCGGTAGCTGGAGCTTCCGGTAAGATGGCGTTCTGGAAATAAGTTTTAAACTACTCGGAGTCAATCTCTTTCCTCATATCTCTTCCACAGGACATCCTGATCTCTACTCACTCATAATGATATTAAATAAGTATCTGCACGGTAAGACAAACTTATTTTATTGTCACACTCACAAATAGATAAACTTTGTTTGTATAAATCACATACATAATGATGTATGTATACAAGTGTGATAATACCACAATGTGGTCTGCGTTTCTTAATGGATTGTGAGCATTGGTCACACAATCCTCAGGTACTGTAGTAAGGAATAGGTCTAGAAGTGAAGCTTGCTGGTAGCCACTATCTGGGAGGCGGGTTGGGAACATGACAGTGTGTGAGGGTATAGGCTATAGAGAAGCTATAAGTAAAGCGTCCAGCTGCATCTGTGTAACTTGAGAAAACAAACCAATTCTTATGATGGACATTAAAGTCACCGAACACACGTATCTGGGCATTTCTATCTAAGGAGAGTGCTTCATCTATACTATCAGAGACATGATCTTGAGGGAGAATGGTAGAGAAAATATAAGTAACTAACACTGTAATAGAAGATTAATAGAAAACACATAAAGGCCTGATCATGCGATTTCAGATGTTGCTCTCTAGTTAAGGGGAGGGTGCTTTGAATATGAACTCCAAGTCCGTGTATATATCTATCCGAGTCTTCATGGCAGAATGGGAGATATCCTGTCATGTTAATATACGAGGGGCGTGCAATAAGTAATGCTCCTGATCCACTTCCAGTTGTCTGATCTAGCTGAAATTTTGCATGTGAAATGATTTATGTCTCTACGGGTTATGTGGCAAATTACAGCTCTGAACTAATTGTGATTTCTGTTTGAACTGAGTCAGGTGTGAAATGGAGCCTGTTGAATGCCAAGCAGTGATCCGGTTTTTGTATTTGAAAAGATGCACACCACAGGAGACTTTTGATGAAATGAAAGAAACTTATGGTGATAATGCCCCATCATATGACCTTGTAAAATGCTGGCATCGTAAATTCAAACATGGCCGGAAGTCTGTGGAAACAGCTCCCAGACCTGGCCACCCCCTTCTGCCATTGATGAGGCATCTATCTGTCAAGTTGAGGTTGCCATTGTGGAAGATCGGTGCATTACTATTCGCTAAATAGCCCAAGATGTCAAGATTAGTACAGGGTCTGTGGAAACTATCATTCATGACCATTTGCATATCCATAAGGTGTCTGCCAGATGGATTCCCAGGTTTCTCACACCATTTCAGAAGCGAGAATGTGTTGAGTGCTCGAGGAGGATGAATTTGAAAATGTGCCAAGAAGATGAGTCAAAGTTTTTCAAAAGACTGATTACACAGGATGAAACCTGGGTCCATCACTATGATCTAGAGACCAAAGCCCAGTCAATGCAGTGGAATCACTTGGACTCACCACCTCCAAAGAAGGCAGGGGTGCAGCCCTCCGCTGGCAAGGGCATGCTCACAGTCTTCTGGGACCAGGACGGAGTAGTGATGACAGATTTCCTGGCAAAGGGTACCACAATTACAGGAGCCTATTATGCTTCACTTTTGAGGAAATTAAGGGAAGCTATCAAAATCAAGAGGCGGGGCAAGATCAGCAAAGGTACCCTCCTCCTGCAGAACAACACTCCGGTCCACATGTCGCCAGATCAGAAGCACGGGTGTGTGGTTATGAAATTCTCCCCATCCTCCCTACTCTCCTGATCTTGCACCCTCTGACTTTCACCTCTTCCCAGCCATGAAGTTGTTTTTGAAAGGAAAGCGTTTCCCAGATGATGCAGCCTTGGTTTCTGAAGTCACGTCGTGGTTGGAGAACCAACCTGGGATGTTCTACAAAAACGGTCTTCAGAGCTGCATCAAACGATGAGAGAAATGCATAACTCTGGGTGGTTCCTATGTAGAGAAAGACTAATAACTGTGTCAAGTTTCGTTGCTCTACTGCTATGGGAAGTGGGTGAAGGGCATTAGTTAGTTAGGGGGGGATTGAGGAGAGTAGGTTTGTTTCATTTAATGCTAAGATATCTGGGGAATTTACTAAGAGATAAGACTCTACGTCACCTAGATTACTTCTAAGCCCATGGATATTTGTGAATGTGAGCCTCAAGAGAGGAGGCAAATTAGTTTTGTTTAGGTAGTTGTCTGGTTTAATTGTTGTATTTTTTTGGGTTGTCATTAGGTTTTATTTTATTTTAGATTGGGGAGAGTTGAGCAACATGGACCAGTTTTGATGCCAAATCACACACAACAGGTCCAATAGCCAGGTCCTGCCCAGGAAGTTGTGGCCTCGTGAAAGCCCACCATAGATAGCAGCAGGGTCCCTTTCCATGCACGACATGGCACTACAACTATCCTGATATTATACAACTGATGATAGAGCAGCTTCCCTAAGGTCTACCAAAGAGTTAGGGCTTCTGTAGTCGGAAACAGCAACCAGACAAACTGTCAATCAGGTACCCTCGACCCCAAGGCAAGACCAGTGAGAAAAAGAAAGAAGTTGGAGAATAGAAGAATGGCGTTCAATGTCCTAGTCAGGAAACAAGGCCAAGTACAGGGTGGCTCATGAGAGGCCTATTATTGCACCTCTGCGCCTGGCTAATAGACAAAGAAGGAGTGTGAAAGCCAGCAATAGCCAAAGCCTATCTACTCCTTAACCAATTTAGGTTTGCAAACCAGAGAATTTGTTTGAGTCACGAGCTATAGGAAGGTTGTCAACCTTGACTGAGGAGGCCTCCCTTCCTCAGTTTTAATATCAGAGTATCCTTTTTCCTAGATAGATGATCTGAGAAGTTCTATGGGTCCATCACTCCGAGAGGGGGTAACCAGTCGCCTGGTTTCTACACCAGGTATGTCTACGCCCCTGCATGGATGATATTATTTAGTATCACACTTAAGAAACTTTAGCTCTATTCTAAAAAATTAGCTTAAAATTAAAGATAGATTTACCCTCTAACATTAAGAAGAAAACGTGTATGGTAAGAAAATTAATCTGTTTTGGTAATTAATTTGTTTTATTAAAAGTATGTAAAATATTAATAATAATAATAAGTACCTGGAATGTAAGATATATAAATCAAGGAAATAAGAAATGGGTTGAGATTTACATACAACATGGATTAGATGCACCTAACTTGTTTGCTCCTTAGAAGACGAGGTAGTGATAGACTTATGATTAAAATTACATTTTAGTACAGGTATAAATGGGAGAAAAGTATAAAAAAATCAGTGTAAGTAATTTGATATAAATAGCAATATGGTCATATTGTAGATACCATATAGAAATTGTAGATATTAAATATATTACTTTATTAAGGTTAGATTAGAGGTTAGTACCTCTAACGTTTAAGGTTAAATCCTTGGGATCAAGTAAAGATTAGATACCCCGTAGCAGACAACAAAAATAAGCGAACAATTCAAGGGGCACCGTTTGTTCAAATCTTGACATTGCCGTTGGGTGTTTCTAAACTTGTAAACAGGTCAAATAGCAGACATATTCGAATGTTCGCGAGCAAGATTTTTTAAAAATATATTTACAAAACTTTTAAAGATTTAAAAGAAAAAAACATATATTTATAAAACATTTTCTTTAATATTAAATGTTTACAAAACTTTTAAGGATTAAAAAAAACTTTTTCTATTTACACAAAACTTTTTAATGTAAGCAATAAAACGAACGTATTTAAACAAAATATATTTAAATAAATGGGTGTCTTTCTGAGTACGTTCTTTTTATATATTTACACAACTTTCAATAACTCTATTAATAATAATACTTAAATAATATAAATAAATGGTAAATTTTTACGACGTGCTCAGGCATATTATAAACACTCCAACCTCCCTAAGTTAAGAACGGCTTTCGGAAAAAAACACCCCTAACCTCAAAAGCCGTTCTTAAGATGGGGAGGTTGGGAGGTGTTTATTCCGAAAGCCGTTCTTAACATGAGGTGGTTATGTTGGGGTGTTTATACTAAGCTGGAGCAGGTCGTAAAATAATACCAAATAAATAAATAAAACGAGGTTTTAACTGAGAATTTCGGATGATGTCAATAAAAAAATACATAATTAAGAAAAAAAAAAAAATAGAAATAAAATTATTATAACCAAACTTTTTATGGCAGAAACAAATATAAAATAACTGACTTGTTCGGATTTTTGCGACCAAGCTTTCTTCGTGTGTTTTTAATACAATTCACTATTTATTTAAAGTGCGATGTATGTATGTAGGTGGTCAGTGGAGGAGAAATCCTTCTAGACCGAGGCAATTTTTATGCATAGTAAAATCACAAGTATAAACAATCGAGATTTTTAAAGATATATTTTATTCACATATCTTTTATAACTTTTATTTTTATAAAGATGAAATGTAGCATCACAAGATGCAAATCTTTTTATTTTTATTTACCCCCCCCCCCAAAAAAAAACTTGCTATTTGCTTACATCTCTATAAAGTCAAATTAAGTGAAAGTAAGTTTAGCGTCCAAAAATTTCAGTTTCCAATGTTTTGCAATTAATATAGGTCATTCATTTTATTTTCTTATTTTTATTATAATTATAATTATTATTATTATTAATTTTGTTAAAAGTTCTGTAAATATATAAAAAGAACGTACCCAGAAAGACACCTATTTATTTAAATATATTTTGTTTTAATACGTTCGTTTTGTGTAAATAGAAAAAAAATTTTTTTTTTATCCTTAAAAGTTTTGTAAATATTTAATATTAAAGAAAATGTTTTGTAAATATTTATTTTTACTTTTAAATCAAGTAAAGATTAGATACCTCCGTAGCAGACGACAAAAATAAGCGAACAATTCAAGGGGCACCGTTTGTTCGACCTTGACATTGCCGTTGGGTGTTTCTAAACTTGTAAACAGGTCAAATAGCAGACATATTCGAATGTTCGCGAGCAAGATTTTTTAAAAATATATTTACAAAACTTTTATAATTATAATAAAAATAAGAAAATAAAATGAATGACCTATATTAATTGCAAAACATTGGAAACTGAAATTTTTGGACGCTAAACTTACTTTCACTTAATTTGACTTTATAGAGATGTAAGCAAATAGCAAGTTTTTTTTTGGGGGGGGGGGTAAATAAAAATAAAAAGATTTGCATCTTGTGATGCTACATTTCATCTTTATAAAAATAAAAGTTATAAAAGATATGTGAATAAAATATATTTTTAAAGATCTCGATTGTTTATACTTGTGATTTTACTATGCATAAAAATTGCCTCGGTCTAGAAGGATTTCTCCTCCACTGCTGACCACCTACATACATCGCACTTTAAATAAATATTGAATTGTCGCAAAAATCCGAACAAGTCAGTTATTTTATATTTGTTTCTGCCATAAAAAGTTTGGTTATAATAATTTTATTTCTATTTTTTTTTTTTTCTTAATTATGTATTTTTTTATTGACATCATCCAAAATTCTCAGTTATAACCTCGGTTTATTTATTTATTTGGTATTATTTTACGACCTGCTCCAGCGTAGTATAAACACCCCAACATAACCACCTCATGTTAAGAACGGCTTTCGGAATAAACACCTCCCAACCTAACCTCCCCATCTTAAGAACGGCTTTTGAGGTTAGGGGTGTTTTTTTTTCCGAAAGCCGTGCTTAACATAGGGAGGTTGGAGTGTTTATAATATGCCTGAGCACGTCGTAAAGATTTACCATTTATTTATATTATTAAAAGTATTATTATTAATAGAGTTATTGAAAGTTGTGTAAATATATAAAAAGAACGTACTCAGAAAGACACCCATTTATTTAAATATATTTTGTTTAAATACGTTCGTTTTATTGCTTACATTAAAAAGTTTTGTGTAAATAGAAAAAGTTTTTTTTAATCCTTAAAAGTTTTGTAAATATTTAATATTAAAGAAAATGTTTTATAAATATATATTTTTCTTTTAAATCTTTAAAAGTTTTGTAAATATTTAATATTAAAGAAAATGTTTTATAAATGTATATTTTTCTTTTAAATCTTTAAAAGTTTTGTAAATATATTTTTAAAAAATCGCTTATTTTTGTCGTCTGCTTTACTTGATCCAAATCTTGGAATAGCATTCCTGCAAAAATGGCAAATTAGCAAAGTAAATATCGACTACCTTACATCAAAATGCCAAATATTCAATTTTTAAACTAGCAAAATGTTGCATAAAAGAATAAAAAATTACATTTATGTCATATGACATATTTGGAACAGATCACCTTGAAGAAAGATTTGGCCAGCACTGAAATCGGTATAATATCCTTATATTTCAAGTTGGGGAACAAACTAGGAATGTTGTCAGCTTGAATACAAATAACCAAAATATTGATTGAGAATTTACAAGAAGCTAACGGTAATGAATTAAGAAAAGAGCAAAAATTATAATAATATTGATCAATTCAGATAAAATGATTGTTATGGTGTAGTTTTTGAAAAGATAAAGGGCAATAGTTGCAAGATTTTAGCATAAAGTAAAAATAATGTGCAACCTGACATAAACAAATGTTTTCAATGAATCAATACAGCATTTCTGTTACATATACACTTAGTTCGATACAATTATGGAGTTATTAGTCAACAAAGTTCATCCTCTAAGAAACTTTTCATTTCTTCATTCACAAAAGAACATAAGATTTGCATATAACGTTGAATGTTTTCTCATCTTTTTAATATTTACTTTTGTGGTGAAATTGAGTAAAAATAGAAATAACGCTTGTCTGCAGCTGCTCTTTGTTAAATAAAGAAAAGCTTCCACATTTTTCACATGTTTTTCTGCACTTATAAACTATTATTTATTGTTTGTCCAAGTTTATTTGAATTTGTTTAACTTATTTTGCCTTTTCAATTTAATTTACTTGATTTTATGTATTTGTCTAAATTTAATTTACTCATTCAAATTTAATTTATTTGTTCATTAAAATTTTATTTATTTATTTGTTTAAATTTAATATATTTGTTTATTTAAATATGATTTATTTGATTTGAATTTAATTTCTTTATTCGAATGAATTATTAATTTTATTTAATATTTTGTTTGAATTTAATTTATTTGTTCGAATTAATTATTAATTTTAATTTAATATTTTGTTTGAATTTAATTTATTTGTTTATTTGCATTTATTTATTTGTTAATTTTATTTTTTGAATTTAGTTCGTTTTTACTTTATAATTCACTTTCCATTTTATTTTATTTTTGCTTACACGATTACTATTTTCTCTTTATTTATTATTCAGCTATTGTTATCTGTTTCAAAATAATAACAATATTTTCTATTCATATTGTAATTATTTTTATGGTAACATTAAGATATGCAAACTCAAAAAATTCTGCTTTTATTTAATGAAGAAAAGTGTTTTATACTTTTACACAAATTAAAGGTGTTTTTTATTGCATGGACTTTAATGCGAGGTTACAGCAACAGCAATACACTTTAATTAAAATGAATTAATTCTCATTTTTTAAATATGATATTGAATAAAGTAAAGTATAAATTGAAACTGATTCCTTTTTTTTTCTAAAATATAAATATTAAACCACCTTTTTTTAAAAAAAAAAAAAAAAAAAAGCGACCCCAGTAAGTAAATCCATTAGTATCAAAGTATCAAATGACATATACATTGTCATTTAATAATCGACTTCTTGTTGGGAGAATTGCATTATAAAGCAGTAATCAGTCATTGCGGCTGGTAGTAAACAGCCAAACACCAGGTAATCAGAAGTTTATCATCACGTATCCAGCAATTCGAGTTAACATCAAAATTGTACATCTACGATTCAAGTATTATAAAGCACAAGCACTCTTTCTTTATCTTATCATAGTATTTTTTGATTACATGCACTTCCAGAGTCACATGTAAATGTTTTCTTTGAATTTTGATTATTCAAATATTCAGTTGCAATCCTGAAAATCAAACGAAAATCTGAACTTTTGTACATGTAAACTAAAAATAAAAATAAAATCTTGGTATATTTTCAAAGGAAGTTTTTAAAATAATTTTATTGATAGAAAATATTTCGAAATCTTCTAGTCTACAAATACTTACTGCAGTCAACACCAGCATCTTCAGAATGTCTACAGTTATGTTGACCCCAATCATTTTTTTGACACTGGACAATTGAAGTTTCATTTCCTAAACAGTTGACTTCATCAAGCCATATGTCTCCTGTACCAGATCCATATTTTCCATTTCTATGTGCTGTACCACCACTGAAATAGTTAAAATGTGATAATATTTAAATAAGACTAAAAGATTTATTGAGATTGTCGAAATTCATCGCTGGTGAATTCCCCCTTAAATTAGCTCTTCAGAAATAAAATTTAAAATAGACCTATGAGTTCTCATTAATAGCTTAAAAATAATTTTCTTTATAAAAATATCAATAACCTCATCTCAAAAATACAGACAATTACTAAGACTAAAAGACTTAGCAAGAGTTGAACACAAGAAAATATGATGGTGTTTGTCCTCAACCGTAAAAGAATTGAATTAATCAGTGAATGGGTGCAAGACGATATTACTACTTATAATACTATTCCTACAAATGTAACATAACAGTAACGTATTATTGGTGAAAACTAAGTTCATGTTTCTGAGTTTTTGAGATGAAGAATTATAATTTGTATTATTTCTATGAATCCGACTACTGTTCTTATCTTGCATGTTATTTTCAGAACACTTCGGCCGTTGTAACCTCCAACATTCTTCAGATATCTATCTGCATGGAATTTCGGACAGAACTCTTTATTTAATCCACGGAATTAGCATGCTCTTGCCATGAGTGGATCCATGGCTTAACAATTAAAGTACTAAGTAAAATTCAGTTGTAAGTGGCACTCTTCTGGCGATTCCAGGTTCAATCCTTAGTATGGACGATATGAGAAATACAATTGTGAATTACTTAAGACTGATCATACCTGGTGGGAGGAGAGCATGCGACCCTGCAGATTGAATAAAGAATTCTATTAGAGATTCCCAATGCAGATTCCCAAGTTCGACTGAAAGATTTCCGAGTTCGACAAAAGAGACCGGAAATAGTTTACATCTGCTGAAACGATGTGAAAATAACACTCAAGATAAGAAAACCTGAATAATCCAAATAAGTTCATGCATTTGATTATAAAACAAAATAGAATGAATGTGAAAAACTGAGAAATAAGAAATGTTTTATAAAAGTACTAATGAAGGAAGAAAACATTTCAATAATCTGATAATTTTAGAAAATGTTCAAAAATTGACAAATTTCAATCATTCAAATGACAACATTACAAGAATAACAAAGAGAAAAGAGTAGCCATTTTAACATAATCGCATATTAAGTATACTGACTTTAAAAATAAGCACAATTTTATTAAATCATCATCCATTTTGTTTGGGGAATTTACTTTTTACTAGAATGAAGAACAACCCTTTCAAAGCATCAGTTATAAACGGATTATAATCGTTGATTTTAATCTTTCAATTGAAAAGTAATTTTTGAAATTGAGATTACCTGTATCCCAGCATTGTGCATATAACATGTGCATCTTTGTCATCCCACTGGTCATCACATATTGTACCCCATTTTGCTTGGTATAAGATTTCTACACGTCCATTATTTCTGCCAGTGCCACCCATCAGACGAATAGAAAAGGGAGTTACAGTTGCTGAATGAAAAGAAATACAAAAGACATCACTTTCTTTTAAAATATTATTCCATAAAGAAAAGCAACCATATCTTCCAAGTTTTGTAAAATTAAATAGTTTTCCATCAAAGCGAAACTGAAGGAGGAATGAGATTGTAGCAGCAGCAACAAACGAGGAATGAGAAATCTTGAAAATTGAAATAATTTTCTTAAAATTAAAATATTCATGTGTTGTGAATAAAAGTAAATAATACCATAAAAAATTCTTTTAATAAAAATACCATGAAAAATTCTTTTAATAAAAATCTCATGAAAAAATCTTTTAATAAAAATATAATGAAAAATTCTTTTAATAAAAGTACATGAAAAATTAATAATTTCTGAGTTCAAGTCGATTTGCCATTAAAAAATAAAGAATAGTTTACGTACTTGTTGTAAAAAAAAACATAGCATACACCAAAAAATTAGGTAAATTGATAAGTATTTTTTTTTTAAACAAAGAAAATCCAATTTGTAGCTTAACAACGATCAACGATATCTCGAAGCTATTTTGCAAATAGTTTAAATGACAAAGGAGAAAATTCCAAATAATTAAAACTTTGACGAAATTTTAGAAAGCCATTTTTATATAGAGAGGTAACATTGGAAATTCATCGCTGGTGAATTTCCCCTTAAATTAGCTCTTCAGAAATAAAATTTAAAATAAACCTATGAGTTCTCATTAATAGCTTAAAAATAATTTTCTTTATAAAAATATCAAGTATTCATGCGTGATCAACTCATGTGATTTTTGGTGTACAATATTTTCTTTCTGTAACAGGACATCATAAAGATTATTATTTATTTTTGCTTTTTTGTGGGTGAGAGTTATAGACTAACACCAATTTTTGCGGTTTATTTTTTGTCAATTTAAGTTTTTGTATATAATAGTCATAAATGTCACATGCTTAAAAGCCAGTATTCATAATGTCAACATGGAATAATTGATTAAGTTTTTCTTTCGATTAAACATGAATGAAAAGACAAATCCCTGTTATCCTCTTGCTGTATGGAGATCATTTCCTCTTTGAAAACGTCCTGCACATACTGTGTCTGTTTAAACCAGAGAATATTATTGCCAAAAACAAATTCAATAAACGGATATCCGACGAAAACAACAAAAAAAGCAGACACGTGAAAATACATGTAAAAAATTGAAATAAAATCTTACCTTTGTTGCTTGTGACAGAAATAGTTGTGCTTGGAAATACTGTAGAAAAAGGAAAATATGACAAATAATTACGTCTTTTTCTTAGTTTTCATAAAATATTCTCTAAAAGAAAAGAGATAAAAAAATCGCTTACAATGAATGATGTATTGATGTACTTGGGCAATTTCTCTGAATTGCATTATTAATTTTGTCAACTCCACAAATATACATTAACAATTCATTTGGTTAAGATTAGCTTTGTTCTTGCTACTTGGAAAAGGCTCTTAAAGTAACAGAGAGGAATGACTGATCTGATTCATTTCACATATCTATAGAAGTTGTGCATTCTCTAAGCATTCAACTACAAATCCAAAGCCATAAAAAAGAGGAATGAGTTTTAGGTCAATTTTTTTGGCTATCATTTAATTAAAAGAAAAAATTAATTAACAACTTGTACACATTTTGCATTCATCTTGTTCAATCACTTGACTCTTGTCCTCTCTAGACACAGCTAGCCCTTCAAACACGACTAGGCACAACTAGCCCTTACTACATGCTAGACATAGCTAGCCCACACTACATGGCTAGACACTAGTGGTGGGACGATTAATCGGAATCGTTAATCGTAAGAATCGTGTATTTTGGGAGGTATCGGAATCGGAATCGCATCGTTAAAAAATACCTTAATTTTCCGATTCCTTCATTACGATTCTTTTAGTCTGATGTTGAAAAAAATAAAAAAATTTCCTGATATTTCTAACCGCAAGAGAGAAATGTAGCATGTTATAAAAAGAAACCAAAGAAATTCATTATTAACAGGGCAATGCTTAGTGCCCCTCCCTTACAAGGTTCATTCATTCAGATCTATTGTAATCAAAACTACAAAAGAGTTAACTTGAAAAGAAGTATGCAGGGCTCTACATTGCGAGTAAAAATTAAAAAAAAACGCTTATCTTTTTGGCGATTGTTTTTTTTTACTGACAAATCTTCTAATACTGAATGAAAATGCTTTTTCAACTTATATTTTCTTAAAATAAAACGAGCAAAGTCAAATTATTTAAACAGTAAACGGTTTAATAGAAAAATGTACTTTTTTTTCTTTTTTTAAAAGAAGGCTTTTGAAAGAAATATCTCTAAAATGAAATTGATCACGTTGTATTATTTCGCAAAGTTTTGACAGTTGTCGGCTTCTTTTGATGTTTCCAAACAATCGACCCCATACCTATCTCTTCCAAACCTAAAGTTATTAAATAACCCCTTCGTTAATTCAAGGGTAATTAATTCAATTCAGTCAAGTTTTTTTTTTTTTAATTTCATTGAAATAAAATCCATTTTTTAAATTTTTTTCTCCAGAAAGATAAAACCCTTAATTTGATTATATTAAAAGCAGAATAATATAATCTTTTTTCTAGAATTTTAAATTGAAAATTAAAAGTGTTTTGCGCAGTTTTTTGCCGAACGAAAAAGAAATTAATATATATATTTTTAAAAGGTTTTGTAATCAATTAATTTTTATGTCTAAATAATATTTACGATTAATTAAATAATTTCATTTTAAAAAGTATTTATGAATAGAATTTTACTTAAGACTTATAGTTTAGCAATATTGAACCGCATCAACCATGTGTGAATTGAACACAGTCAACCAAAAAAAAAAAAAATTCATAAGAAAATGCATATTTGCATTTCATTATGTAAACTTTTATACATTGGTTTCAAAAATTAAATTCTATAAGTTTTTTTTGTTAACTACCGGTTGGTACAATTTACCGCCCCATCCCTTTATATTTTTTTCTTTTTGTCTTTTTTAGCGGATTTTTTTTTTTTTTTTTACACAGTGATCACCACTTATCAAGGCCCGGAAGCCACTCAGGGATAAGGGTTATTGCAATTACATTACGTTAGTGTGGAGATTTGATGAAGTGTTTAATTAGGGGGGCGGTTCATTAGGAATTTGTTAACATTGGACTTGAAGACATCCAAGTTGTAGTCCGGAGGGAAGCAGGCAGACGGAACAGAGTTCCACAGGTGTGCAGTTCTAAGAAAGAAGCTTTGTTCATGGAATTCGCGTTTTGATTTAGGCACAGATATAGAGTGGGGGAAATTTTTCACAGTGGATTCAGCTAGACGGGCGTTTTTCGTGAAAGATTGGCGAGGGGGGACCAGGGATTGGAGTTCAGACGAGCACCTGCCATGAAAAAAATGATCAAACAAGGATAGCTCGCAACGTCTCTTCTGTGGGAGAGAGGTTGCAGGGTAGAGAAAAGAGCATCCCCCACTAAACCACGAAGACTATTTTGTACTCTGTCAAGGCATGATAGGCTGTTTTTGGCAGCTCCTGCCCAGATATGGCAACAGTATTCCATCCTTGGACATACTTGGCTTTTATATAGATAGAGAATTGCATCAGTAGTGAAATATCTTCTGGAGCGGTAGAAGGATCCCACCATCTTTCCAGCGACCTTGGCAACAGACTTGATGTACGTGTTCCATTTCAGATCAGGAGTAAAGGTCAAACCCAGAAGCTTGTCAAAACACGGGGCCTCACCCCGATGAGAGCCATCCATCACAATTGATGCCAGCTAGGGATCAGAGCGTTGATGATGTAAGGATAGGAGTTTGGTTTTGGATGCATTAAAGGTAACCAGCCACATCTTCCCCCGCTGAACCACGTGCTCGAGATCAGAGGAGAGAGAATCCGAGAGAACTTTGTCATTTACAGCCTTTGATGTGTTGCCGTAGATGGTCGTGTCATCAGCATAGATGTCAACGAATAATTTAAGTATGTGTTTAGGGAGGCCATTGATGTAGATCAGGAAGAGAGTTGAGCCCAGGATTGACCCCTGAGGGACTCCAGCATTTATATTGCAGGCCTCCGATTTTTGTCGATCTACCACTACTCTTATGAGCCTTCGGAGAGAAATGATTTAATGATAGAGAACACATTTCCAGTTATACCGTAGCTGGAAATCTTGTGAAGTAGACCCTTATGCCATACCTTGTCGAAGGCCTTTGATATGTCAAGAGCAATTGCCCTAGAAAGGAAGCCTTTGTCAAGAGATTCACTAATCCTGTGGGATATAACCGTCAGCACATCTGCGGTAGATCTTGCAGAGCGGAAACCATATCGTGTGTCACTAAGAAGGTTATTCCTGCTGAGGTGGTTGACTATTTCTCTATTTAATATGGATTCCAGCAACTTACTCATAACACACAGGAGACTTATTGGTCTGTACTGAGAGGGAGAGGACTTATCACCTGAATTCTTAAACACAGGGCAAACTGATGAGGTCTTCCAGGGGGTCGGAAAGCACTTCTCCTTAAGGCAGCGCTTAAATAGTTTCGTAAGTATGGGAGCAAGTTCTGGTTGAAGCTTTTTTAACACTATAATTGGGATGCCATCAGGGCCAGTTGCCTTACTAGAATCTAGGTTCTTGATTAGCTTGGCGACCTCATGCACGGATATTTGTATGTTACCTAGCTTGTTCTGTGTTGTAGGAGGAAATATGGGGAGTTGATGGCCTTCGTCGCATAGGGTAGAATTAGCTGCAAAGTTCTTTGCAAATAGTTTGGCCCTGTCTGACGCTGACTAGATGACCTCTGGTCCATTGATAATGGTTGGGATAGAACGCACAACGCCAAAGTCCAAAAAAAGTCTTCCATGGAAACTTTTTGAAGTTGATGAAGATGATGAGTTGAAAGCCATTTGCAAAGTCTGTCAAATTAAAATATCGCGAGGAATAAAACCATCTAACATGACCACAACCAACATGTTAAAACATTTAACTATGATGCATCCAAATAAATTGGAGGAGCAAAATAAAAAAGAAAAGGAACAAAAAATTACCAACTAGTAACTCAGAGCAGTTTTATTAGTGAGGGTCGAAATCGCAGTGTCTTTTTTTTTTTTTTTGTCTACGTCACCATCTAGGTGTCACCAATTTTTTTAACCCTCCTTAACTTCAAAGAGTAAATACAATATATACAACTAAAAAAATAATTTTTAAAAATGCTGATTCTATTCATGAAAAATTCTTTTAACTAGAAATTAAAACTTAGGTAAAGATAGCTGACTGACAGCAACAGTAGCACTGGTTAACTACTGAACCACGTGGAAAGGTGTGGGGGGAGGAAAAAAAGGAAATTAAATGATGATAATAAATTATGATAACCGTCTTTGAAAGGCACTAAACTCCTAAAATTTACTTCTTTAAAATTTTAGGCGGCACTCCCCGGCGATTTTAAAGCACTCTCTCTCTCTCTCAAAAAAAAAAAAAAAAAAAAAAAAAGATTTAATTTTTAAGTTTGGGAAAGATATATTTATTATAACCGAATTCTTGTATGAAGACTGGATCTACTTTATTGGACGTTAATTTGTGAAATAAGTAATTTTTCAATGTTTAATATGTTTTTAAAGTTTCAATTATCAATTAAATTTTTTTAATTGCGTTTATTTTTCAATTTATTTAAAAAAACAGGGGTTTAAATGTATTTTTCAAGGTAACAAGCTTCGAAAGAAGTCTAATAAAAAAAATCACTTAATTTTTAATTTCGACAACCCTGAGAATTTAATTATTAAAAAAATATTGAAATGTGACATTTTTTTATTTAACATTTCTATTAGTTCAATTAATTTTCTTTCAATAATTCATTTCACTCAACAAACTTCACCATTTTTTTTAATCGTTTTCTGTAATTTTGGTAATTATGTTTGCTCAATTTTATCTAGTATTTCATTTGTTTTTTATAGTGGTATCATTTTTATATGTGTTCCTTTGATATACCCTATTTCAAAATTAGTTTGGCTAAACTTATTCTTCACGTTAGAAACAACGTGTAAAAGCAATGAAAAAGTAAGAAAAAAATAATAGGTGTTAACTACTCCTTGTGAATTATGGAGGTCTGAAGAACTGCCGTCACAAATACAACTATCAATAGCCAAACAAAAAATCGTTTTTGAAATTCCTTTAATTGTAACTTTTTGCTATACCTACCTTTTTGGTATAAAACACAAAAACTTTCGATTAATGGTATTTCTCATATATGGTCGTTAACTTTGGAAAGGTTATTTTGTATCTACGGCGCCATGTCACATGGTATATTGTTTTTTTTTTCATTACGCACGTTCATTTATAAATTATTAAATTAAATATTTATCTTTTTTATATTTAATTAGTATATATTTTCTTTCTCTTCCGCTATATTTTTTTTAGTTAATTCATTAAATCTGTTAATTATGAGGACCAAAATAATGAATCGTGTGTATTTATTCTCTAATTTTCTTGTTTTTCTTCTGTTATATAAATTCTATTTTATTTGTTTTTTCTCTGAAGGATAAATTCTATTTTCTTTGAGTTTTTTTTCTGTATTCCAATTAAGTAAAATAAATTTTCTCTAAAATAAATTTTGCTAAGTTTTCCGTTTAGTTTACTATATAATAATTTTATTTAAACCAAAACACGATGGTATACTGGTGTAGACATAAAATATCTCTTCCAAAGTTAGGGAACATATTTGGGAACTACCGACTATAAGTATAAAACTACCTGGTATATTTCAAAACAATAATTCCCTAGGAATCGGAATAGGAATCGTACTTGGTATCGGAATCGTTAATCAATATTTTCCTGGAATCGGAATCGGAATCGGAATCGTATAAAAATTAGGAATCGTCCCAACACTACTAGACACAACTATGTTTTCAAACACAGCTATCTCTTCAAATACAGTTCGATAAAACTAGCCCTTCATACAAAACTTGACAAAACCAGACCTTCAAATGCACAACTTGTTTTTTTTTTTACTTCATCTCGTAATCCTTCACTGCGAACCACTCGACACTTTTCATAAATCTGACTCTCACTTTTACATTTCTGCCAAAATTAGCTCATAATCTAATTAGAAGAAAAAAATAATTGACAGCTTACATTTTACATTTTTCTTGTCTTATTCATTACCAATAACTCGACACTCTCGCCTTTGGTCATTTTGTAATGATTTTAGGGCTGATAATTCATTGATCAATGCATATCAAACTACAAATAGTAAAGGTCACTATTCAGAAGCACACGTACTACACACGAATATTGAGTAGAAATTTACCTACACAATCTGGATCAATCAAGGTTTTCTAATAGTTGTTTTCCCTTGTTTTGTGAGAATATTCAGTAAATAAAATACTTTTATTACAATTCACTTGTGTTTGTTCTTCATATATTTGAAGGTCAATACAAAATGACGACAGAATATTAAAAAATAAAATGGTTACCATATTGAAGGAGATGACATAGTTAAGATATCGAAGAATTTGAAAGAGGGATTTACATTCTATCTTAAAATCACAGAATTGGATTAAAATCCAGGTAAAGTAAACAAAGCTATATTTCTAATGTGCATCATAAAAAAAGAATGTGAATATAAGCTATACAACTTTTTAATAATTAATGTTTTAAAACATATCAATTGATATTATTTTTTTTAAATTTTAAGGGTAACTTTATTTTTCATATAAAACAAAAATACCAAAATGAAACAATTTAAAGTATTTAAAATACATTATATAGGTTTTCAGCTCAAATTTGATGGTACTGAGGTAGTTCGTTGTGATATATTAGTATACATGTGTGTTGCAATATTTTGGTGTTTTAATGGGGTAGTTATTTAAATGCTGCCCACCTCAGCATTATTTGGCACAAGGCCGGAAAGTGGGAACCCCGCAGGCTCCCCTAAAGGAGGGGCACTCCTGCAATTTTAAAAATTGCCTGAGTAATCGGGGTGCCTCAGGCAGCAAGCAATAAACTTGCCCCACCGGAAAGCCCAGTGGCAAGGCCTGGGAGGGTGGACCTCCTAGGTATTACCCAGGCGGTGTACCTCAGTCCAACAGGTGCTGGGCCGGTTCCCGGCCCCTCACCTGTTGGGCTGAGTGTCAAGTGACGAATCCTTGATGTGTACTACCCTGTCTCCATGCAGCCGAAGCCGCTAGGAGACACATCCCATCAAAACAGTGTTTTAATGGGGTATGATCCCACACAGTCGGACGATTCTATTTATAAACGATGCTGCTAAGAACTGACGAATCAAATTAATTCACGTTCTGCTACCAACCAATCAGAAACCAGAATTGCTTCATAAATATTAAACCTTTTCTGGAGCAATTTCACATGTTCTTTTCCCGGGTTTTGACACGGTAAGAATATTTTATTCTGTTGAACTGTCTACTACAAACAAGTCACCTCCCAGGACTTGTGTGTAACTCAAAATGGCTTACACTTCTAGAGGTTATGCGCCCAGCGTGCGTCTTTATTTCGATGGATCCAAATCAAAATTCGAATTGTGGCAAGTGAAATTTCTGAGATATCTACGAATCCAAAAGCTACACAAAGTACTTCAAACACAACCTGAAAACAGAAACGACCTCGACTTCATTGAAAAGAACGCAACTGTCTTTGCGGAATTAATACAGTGTTTAGATGACCGAAGTCTATCACTGGTAATGAGAGAAGCCCTGGAGGACGGCTGCAAAGCATTAAACATAGTGAGAGAGCGTTATTTATCGAAAGGAAAACCCAAAATTATTTCTTTATACACTGAACTGACCTCTCTAAAACGAATGGAAGCCGAAACTATTACTGATTATATTATAAGAGCCGAGACAACTGCAAATTCTTTAAAAATGTCTGGTGAAGTGACAGTCTGTTAATTTCCATGGTCCTTAAGGGATTACCGAGTGATTTCAAGCCATTTAGCACCGTGATAACCCAGAAAGAAAAACCCATGACTTTTAGCCAATTCAAGGTAGCACTCAGAAGTTACGAAGAAACTGAAAAAATGATCACAGAAAAAAACGAATCCACAAATATCATGAAATTTAAAAATGCACACATAAAAACACCAAAATCGAATTATACCCATGCCAGGAATAAAAAACGCAACTTTGCCAGAAGCAGGTTTTTTCCTAAGAAAAGTAAAAAAATTATTTGCTATAATTGTGGACGACCTAATCACAAGAGTTTCCAATGTAGATACAGGACTCAAAATGGCGACTACATTAAAAATGTAGAGAGCTCTGTTAGCGAACATACATTTTTATTTTTGTGTACATTTGATGCTTCAACAAACAATAATAATTTTCTTGTCGATTGTGGGGCCACGGCACATGTGATTACAAAGGAATCTGATTTTATCAATTTTGATCCCAACTTTAAGCTACAAAATCATTTTGTAGAACTAGCTGACGGGAGTCGAGTCAATGATATCGTTTTGAAAAGAGGCAATGCGAAAATCTCGCTAAAGAACAATAAAGGTGAACTGTGTTTCTGTATTCTAGAAAACGCTCTTCTAATCCCAAAATTTAAAGAAAATATATTTTCTGTACAAGCTGCCACAAAACAAGGTGCAAATATAAACTTTAGCCCCAATAAATCAAAACTTGTATACCCGAATGGAACTGTATTCGACATTAAAGAAAATGGAAGACTATATTATTTAAATAGCGTAGTCCCATCAAAAACCGCCTGCCATGATCAACAGACATGGCATAAAATTCTTGGACACTGCAATATTCCTGATATCAAAAAGTTGCCGACTGTAGTTGATGGAATGCAAATACAAACATCAGAAACCTTCAACTGCGACGTCTGTACGCAAGGGAAAATGACAAACTATCAAAACAAGATACCAGACAAAAAGGCCAAAAAAATCCTATCAATGGTGCATTGTGACTTGAACGGTCCTGTAGAACCAATGGCCAGAGAACATTATAGATATGTGTTGAATTTCGTAGATGACTATTCAGGTTTAATAATGGTTTACTTTTTAAAGAATAAATCTGATACCCTGCTAGCAACTAAGAAATATCTAGCCGACATGGCTCCCTACCGTGAAATCAAGAGTATTCGCTCTGACAACGGTACGGAATTCACCAATAAAGACTTTGAACTTTTACTAATTAACCATCATATCAGGCATGAAACATCAGCTCCTAGATCGCCACACCAAAACGGGACTGCTGAACATGCGTGGCGGACACTTTTTGAAATGGCAAGATGCCTACTCATTGAATCAAAACTCCCTAAAAACCTCTGGACGTATGCACTTATGGCGGCAGCCTATATACGCAACAGGTGCTTTAACAAAACACTATCTAAAACTCCATATGAATCTTTCTGCGGTAAAAAACCAAATTTAAGCAGAATGCATATATTTGGTTCAACTTGCTTCGCATATATAGAGAAAAAGAGTAAATTGAATATTAAAGCCGACAGAGGTATATTTCTTGGATACGATAAAAACAGTCCAGCCAATTTAATATTTTATCCCGAGAAAAATAAAATAAAAAGAATCCGGTGTGTAAAATTCACAGACACGTTTAATTTTACAGACGAAAACCCGTCATATGAAGAGGATGAAATTATATTACCTCAAATAATTAGAACAAACGAAAACAATAAAAATGACAGAGACGAGAGTGTCCATGATGATGATGATGATGATGATAAAGTTGAAAGATATCCCAAAAGAAATAGAAGACGACCCGATTTTTTTGTGGTCGACAATATAAAGGATTATCAAATCGACTATTGCTATTCCATGGAAAATGCGCCAAAAAGCTTCAACGAAGCAATTAATTCAGAACATTGTGATGAATGGAAAATTGCCATGAAAAAAGAAATAGATGCCTCAACCGAAAATGATACCTATACGGTAGTGCTTCTCCCAAGAGATAAACATGTTATTTCTACCAGATGGGTCTTTACAAAAAAGAGTACAGCATCAGGCGTAGAACAGTACAAAGCAAGATTTGTTGCTAAGGGGTGCTCTCAGATTTACGGTAAAGAATACTTTTCTACGTTTTCACCGACCACAAACCTAACGACAATCATAATTTTACTGCAAGTCACATCACAATATGACCTAAACATCCATCAAATGGATGTAAAAAATGCTTATTTGAATGCCCCAATAGACTGTGAAATTTATATTACCCCTCCAGAGGGATTTATAATAAAAAATAAAAATAGCGTGTGGCGACTTAACAAGTCATTATATGGTCTAAAGCAGAGTGCTCAGTGTTGGAACACAGTATTCCATGATTATATTATTAAACAACAATTTAGACAATGCACTGTAGACCCCTGTTTTTTTTTCCCAACACAAAGACGATAAACTACTGATTTTGGTTTTGTGGGTCGATGATATTTTAATCACATCAAATTGTGACATAATGTTAACTGATGTTAAGAACAAATTAAGTAAAAGATTCAAAATGACCGATCTTGGCAAAATATCCTGGTTTCTGGGAATAGAATTTACTCAAAGCAAAGGACTTGTTACAATGACTCAATCGAGATACATCGACAAAATACTATTAAAATTTGGAATGGGAGAGTGCAAGAAATGCTCTACAACGGTCGAAAATGATATTAATAAAAATATACACACAGAATCTGAAATAATAAATGACACAATATCGCAAAATTATAGGTAGTCTTATATATTTAATGACTGCAACCAGGCCCGACATATGTTATACAGTAACAAAACTGTCACAAAAATTATCACGACCGACAATGAAGGATTTAAACAGAGCTAAAACAAGTCCTACGTTATTTAAAAGGAACTAAAGAACAGAAGTTAGTATTTAGAAAATCAAGAAATCCCCTAAAATTAGAAGGTTTTTCGGATTCAGACTGGGCAAACGACGAAGATCGCAAGAGTGTATCTGGATATTGTTTGAGACTCAGAAAATCGGCCTATTATTTCATGGAAATCTAAAAAGCAACAGATTGTATCTCTCTCTATGTGTGAAGCAGAATTTATCGCGATCACACACACGACCCAGGAAGCACTCTACCTTAAAAACATCCTGAAGACTATTTTGGAGCCAGAATTGATTACAAGCTCCGTAGTAATTAATTGTGATAATCAAGCCAGTATAGTCTTAGCACAGAACACGATAATCAACCAAAGATCTAAGCATATAGATATAAAATACCATTTCATAAAAAAACGAGATAAAAAAGGAATCCATTATTTTGAATTACATATCATCAGAACAAAATATCGCTGATGTATTTACGAAACCGGCGACAAGGATAAAGCTACAACGTTTTTTCTCAAAACTTATTGGTGAATTCGACTGAATAATTTTTTTTTTCTTTCACTGCCCTGTATGTATATAGATTTCTATATATCAAAAATACAAGACTGGTGAAGTTCCACTTATGAGAAGGCTCTTACTTTTTTGCATGAATATCAGCGGAAAACCCTAGGGGTAATGTTCAGAGTATATAGATTTCTATATATAAAAAAAAAAAAAATCTTTGTAATTTTCCTTTTTGACATTTGAACACAATTAAAAATGGCGTCTTTTTAAATGCTAAAATTCTAAGATCCAAATGATTTCTAATTTTTGTTATGTCTAAGTGAATATGAAAATATTTATTTTTGAGCAGAACAAACACAAGGGACTTCCCCATTATAAAAAATAGGGAGGATTTTGGCAGTATTTTGGAGTAGTAATGGGGTAGATATTTATTTGCTGCCCACCTCAGCAAAATGTGGCACAAGGCCGAAAAGTGGGAACCCCGCAGGCTCCCCTAAAGGAGGGGCACTCCTGCAATTTTAAAAATTGCCTGAGTAACCCTGTCGGCATTCCCCGGTCGGGGCGCCTCATAAACTTGCCTCACCGGAAAGCCCGGTGGCAAGGCCTGGGAGGGTGGACCTCCTAGGTATTACCCAGGCGGTGTACCTCAGTCCAACAGGTGCTGGGCCGGTTCCCGGCCCCTCACCTGTTGGGCTGAGTGTCAAGTGACGAATCCTTGACATGTACTACCCTGTCTCCCTGCAGCTGAAGCCGCTAGGAGACACATCCCATCATCCCAGGGGGTTAATGGGGTATGATCCCACACAGTCGGACGATTCTATTTATAAACGATGCTGCTAAGAACTGACGAATCAAATTAATTCACGTTCTGCTACCAACCAATCAGAAACCAGAATTGCTTCATAAATATTAAACCTTTTCTGGAGCAATTTCACATGTTCTTTTCCCGGGTTTCGACACGGTAAGAATATTTTGTTCTGTGGAACTGTCTACTACAAACAAGTCACCTCCCGGGACTTGTGTGTAACAGCGAACCATCTGAAACTGTTCTGAAACTCCAAATGGCTTACACTTCTAGAATGTGCTTAGATGTATGACAGGTTTATTCACCTAATAGATTTGTGGTAATTAGTGGAAGGTCAGGGTTGTGAATATGGATTATCTCCTCTTTCATAATCCAAGCTATAAAAGATGTACATTTCTGTTTGTCAAGTAGACGAGCAGTAGAATTCTTAATTGAATAAAAGATTACTAGATGGAATCTCTTGTGCTGTTTTCATTACAATTTATTCAATTAAGAATGGAACAATTTATGTGACTGGAGCGATTTACAACAGATCTGGGAAGCGATACTCCCACTGACAAGAATCAGACAAAACATTGGACCATTTCCTTAAGAGCCTTTGGACACTGAGCAAAGATTGCAACTTCTGCCCAATGACTTCATTAGAAGCCCAAAGGCAATACATTTTGGACGCCTTCATTAACGGCTTATGTAATGCTCAGGTAAGACAACGTCTTCTTGAGAATAAAACCCTTACACTTAGAACAGCTTACTAGCAAGCCTATACTTTCGAATATTCTATACAGCAGTCTAGTTCTTATTTGCAGCCAAACACAGTGGGCGCCATGCAAAACATATGATGTTTGGCTAATTTGCCTATCATTTCATCTATCCTGGGTAGTGGGAAGGCGCCATTGTCTGCACAAGTAAGTGGTTATTGTTTGGTGGACTTAATGGCGTTTCCTATAAAACCACTAAATTATCCATAATGAAAAACCTTTGTTAATACTGGGACACGGTTTTTTGCAGCAGCACTCACAGATTGCAATTCTGTTTGACGGTTCAATGCCCGCATTGAAAATTTGTGGATTGGCGACAGCAAAAATCCAGTACCCGTCACTTTTCGAAAACCTAACTGAAAACTGAAAACCAATAACAGTGGAAGCAGACGTTTTTCTTATAATAATAAAAAATTTATTGACTCTGAGATAAAAAAAAACTTGAGGAGGGTATAATTGAGCTTAGTAAATCACCGTGGAGGGCTCAGGTAGTTATAACCATTTCTGAAAACCATAAAAAGCGAATGGTTATAGATTACTCCCGAACCATAAATCTTTTTTTGGACGCCTTCCCACTACCCAGGATAGATGAAATGATAGGCGAAACAGCCAAATATCGTTTGTTTAATATTCTAGACTTGAAAAGCGTGTACCATCAGATCGCTATTAGACCTAGAGATAAACTATACATAGCTTTCGAGGTGAATGGTCGACTATTTCAATTTTGCAGGATTCCTTTTGATATTATGAATGGGGTATCCAGCTTCCAAAGGTTAGTTGACCAAATCAAAATGGATGAGAAAGTGAAAGGTGCATTTGCGTATATTGACAATGTCACAGTATATGGCTATAATAAAAAGAAACACGATGAAAATCTCAGACGGTTCATGTCTGCTGCGACAAATAAAACCTTACGAAAAACAACAACACATGCTTGTTTGGACTGGACAAAATAAACCTACTGGGGTATACCATAAGCAAAAGTTTTATAACACCGGATGCAGATCGATTGAAACCTTTACTCCAGATGCCTGTACCTCACAATCGGTCTTCCCTTCGACGTGCTATGGGCATGTTTGCTCACTATTCCCAATGGATTGCATTGTTCTCAGAAAAGATACATCCATTAACACAAGTAGAGATGTTTCCTCTGTTGAAAGTCCGATAACTCTTGTATCTCTATTACCTCCCTTTCCCTGTACATATCCCATAATCCCTTTTTTGTTCTTTCCCTTAATAAAGAGTTCTTCTCATCAGTCAACACGTGTGTCTATTTTCCTCCTTTGAATTCCTGTTCATTTTTATCTCTATTCCACTAAAATGCACCACTCAACAGGTTATGGGCCCAGAAACTTTGGAAACATTCCCTCAAAGCAGAAACAAACACCCGGACGAACAGCAACCAGCATACTAAATCTAGTTCCCTCGGACTTAGCCGGCCCTATAAACCCAGCAGACTTAAACGGAAATCAATACGCTGTCTCGTTCACTGATGATTTTTCCGGTGCTGTATTTGTGTATTTTATTAAACCCGACCTCTCGAAAATGCACATCTTCGGTTCGGTGGGCTACACATACTCCAACACAAGAGGGAAACTGGACCCAAAATGTCAGAGAGGGATATTTATCGGATACGACAGAAACAGCCCAGCATACCTAATCTACCACCCTGAAAGTGGGAAAGTGTATAAACACAGACAAGTAAAATTCATCAACAACTCTGACGTACAACAAAACCAAACTTCTCCACCAAGCAATAATGACGAGAACTTCCTCCGAAGAGATTTGACAAAAAATCTAAAACCGAAAGAAGACCGAGAACAGTCTAGTGTTGATGAACCACTCAATATCATAGAAGAAAGCAGTTATACACGGAGATACCCAGAGCAGGAACACAAGATGCCCAGCTACTTAGAGGACTATGTAACGACAGTTCAAGACGAGAGTGGTCACACACTTGTCAATCTCGACTACTGCTACAAAGTCGCACATGGTGTACCACACACCTATAAAGCAGCTACGACCTCCCCAATGGCACACCATTGGATCAAAGCAGTGCAGGAGGAAATCAATTCCCTGAAAGAAAACGACGTGTACAAGCTGACACTTCTACCCAAAGGCAAAACAACAATCAGCGGTAGATGGGTATATAAAATTAAAGAAAACCCTGACGGATCTCCGAAATACAAAGCAAGATTTGTTGCAAAGGGTTACAACCAAACCAAGGGGGTAGATTATACAGAGACTTTCTCCCCAACAGCTGACATCACATCAATACGCATACTAATGCAAGTAGCTATCCAATACGATCTCATCATACACCAAATGGACGTCAAAACGTCGTACCTCCATGCCCCAATTGACCACGAGATTTACATGGAGCAACCAGAGGGATTTGAAGTGAGATGGAAAACGAACGAGAAACCAGTCTGTATGTTAAACAAATCCCTATATGGACTGAAACAATCGGGCAGAAATTGGAATCAAACCCTGCACGACCACCTCACCAAAAATGGTTTCATTCAGAATAGAGTGGATCATTGCGTCTACATGCGACACAACAGTAAGGAACGAATCACCATCATCTCATGGGTCGACAATTTAATTATTGGAGCCAATAATAATGATTCGCTCAACACTACCAAGCAGATGTTGATGTCCGAATTTCAGATGAAGGACCTTGGAAAACTCCGACATTTTCTAGGAATAGACTTCGACATAACTCAAAGTCGTATACTGATGAGCCAGGAACGGTACGTCACAAAAATACTGGAAAGGTTTGATATGACCAATTGCAAACCCAGGACAACTCCATGTGAACTAAAGTGTGATCTAACCGAAAACGACTCTGACCTCATCGACCCCAGAAAGTACCGTGAAGTCGTCGGCAGCCTAATCTATCTGATGATCTGTACCAGACCAGATATAAGCTATATCGTCGGCAAGTTGTCCCAACACTTATCAAAACCGCATGAGCAGCTCTGAACGGCAGCCAAACATGTACTGAGGTACATAAAAGGTACTATGCAACACCAACTATGCTATACAAAATCAAACGATCAACTCCAGTTATTCGCATACAGCGATGCTGATTGGGCATCAAACCAATACGACAGACACAGTATGTCTGGATACTGTTTCAGCTTAACAAAAGGCGGTCCACCCATTTCCTGGAAGTCGAAAAGACAACGCACGGTAGCGTTATCCACATGCGAAGCCAAATAGCAAAAACAACCCAAGAAGGTATGTACCTCACACAACTACTATAAGAAATGGACTGGTACAAGAAATACACACCCATTAAAATATTCGAGAACAGTCAAAACGCTATAGCACTTTCTAGAGACCCAGTGCATCGACAAAGATGCAAACACATAGACATAAAATATCATTTCATCAGAGACGCTTTGAACAACGGCAACATAAAAATTATCTATTGCCCCACAACAGACATGCTCGCAGACATCATGACCAAACCACCAACCCGAGCAAAACTAGAAAAATTCAAACCACTTTTATTCGGGCTTTAAATTCGTCTTTTCACCGATATGATGCTCTTATATATACACATATTCTTTTTTTATAAACACCAAAAAAAAAAAAAATTAAAAAAATACACTCACAATCTAAGAGAAAGCGGGGGTGTTGAAAGTCCGATAACTCTTGTATCTCTATTACCTCCCTTTCCCTGTACATATCCTATAATCCCTTTTTTGTTCTTTCCCTTAATAAAGAGTTCTTCTCATCAGTCAACACGTGTGTCTATTTTCCTCCTTTGAATTCCTGTTCATTTTTATCTCTATTCCACTAAAATGCACCACTCAACATCCCCTGTCCCATGAAGCTGTAGAGGTATTCGAGGGACTGAAAAAGGATATTGCGAAATCAGCAGTTACAACAATAGACCAAAATATTCCCCTGCTTGTTGAAACGGATGCATTAAACTATGCTAGTGCTGCTTCTTTGAGACAAATTAATCGTCTTGTAGCCTTTTTTTTCAAAGACCCTCTCATTAGCTAATGACAACACCTCGCAATTGAAAAGAAAGCCTATGCTAAAAAGGCATTAAGATCGGACGCCACTTTAAACTTATTATTGACCAAAAATCAGTTGCTTTTATGTTCGACTATAAAACTACAAACAAAATAAAAATGAGAAAATAGCGAGGTGGAGAACTGAACTATCTTGTTTCTCTTTTGACGTCAGCTACCAACCCGGCAAGGAGAATTTAACAGCTGATACACTGTCAAGAGTATGCTGTACGGGATCAAGCGGGAACAAACTCCAAATTCTACATAACAATCTCTGTCACCCGGACATTACTCGAACGGTTCATGCTGTGAGGTGTAGAAAATTGCCTTCCTCGGTGGAGGAGGAAAAAAGAATTACAAATTGCTGCTGAACGTATGCTGAAATAAAATAAAAGCAACACAACCGTCTGAAAGACTAAATCTTGATTTTAAACGACCGTTTGAAAGACTAAATCTTGATTTTAAACGACCGCTTTGAAAGACTAAATCTTGATTTTAGACGACCGCTTTGAAAGATTAAATCTTGATTTTAGACGACCGCTTTGAAAGACTAAATCTTGATTTTAAACGACCGCTTTGAAAGACTAAATCTTGATTTTAAGCGACTGCTTTGAAAGACTAAATCTTGATTTTAAACGACCGCTTTGAAAGACTAAATCTTGATTTTAAACGACTACTTTGAAAGACTAAATCTTGATTTTAAACGACTTCTTTGAAAGACTAAATCTTGATTTTAAACGACCGCTTTGAAAGACTAAATCTTGATTTTAAACGACCGCTTTGAAAGACTAAATCTTGATTTTAAGCGACCGCTTTGAAAGACTAAATCTTGATTTTAAGCGACCGCTTTGAAAGACTAAATCTTGATTTTAAGCGACCGCTTTGAAAGACTAAATCTTGATTTTAAACGACTGCTTTGAAAGACTAAATCTTGATTTTAAACGACCGCTTTGAAAGACTAAATCTTGATTTTAAACGACTGCTTTGAAAGACTAAATCTTGATTTTAGACGATCGCTTTGAAAGACTAAATCTTGATTTTAAACGACCGCTTTGAAAGACTAAATCTTGATTTTAAGCGACCGCTTTGAAAGACTAAATCTTGATTTTAAGCGACCGCTTTGAAAGACTAAATCTTGATTTTAAACGACTGCTTTGAAAGACTAAATCTTGATTTTAGACGATCGCTTTGAAAGACTAAATCTTGATTTTAAGCGACCGCTTTGAAAGACTAAATCTTGATTTTAAGCGACCGCTTTGAAAGACTAAATCTTGATTTTAGACGATCGCTTTGAAAGACTAAATCTTGATTTTAAACGACCGCTTTGAAAGACTAAATCTTGATTTTAAGCGACCGCTTTGAAAGACTAAATCTTGATTTTAAACGACTGCTTTGAAAGACTAAATCTTGATTTTAAACGACCGCTTTGAAAGACTAAATCTTGATTTTAAACGACTGCTTTGAAAGACTAAATCTTGATTTTAGACGATCGCTTTGAAAGACTAAATCTTGATTTTAAGCGACCGCTTTGAAAGACTAAATCTTGATTTTAAGCGACCGCTTTGAAAGACTAAATCTTGATTTTAGACGATCGCTTTGAAAGACTAAATCTTGATTTTAAACGACCGCTTTGAAAGACTAAATCTTGATTTTAAGCGACCGCTTTGAAAGACTAAATCTTGATTTTAAACGACTGCTTTGAAAGACTAAATCTTGATTTTAAACGACCGCTTTGAAAGACTAAATATTGATTTTAAACGACTGCTTTGAAAGACTAAATCTTGATTTTAAACGATCGCTTTGAAAGACTAAATCTTGATTTTAAACGACCGCTTTGAAAGACTAAATCTTGATTTTAAGCGACCGCTTTGAAAGACTAAATCTTGATTTTAAACGACCGCTTTGAAAGACTAAATCTTGATTTTAAACGACTGCTTTGAAAGACTAAATCTTGATTTTAGACGATCGCTTTGAAAGACTAAATCTTGATTTTAAACGACCGCTTTGAAAGACTAAATCTTGATTTTAAGCGACCGCTTTGAAAGACTAAATCTTGATTTTAAGCGACTGCTTTGAAAGACTAAATCTTGATTTTAAACGACCGCTTTGAAAGACTAAATCTTGATTTTAAACGACTGCTTTGAAAGACTAAATCTTGATTTTAAGCGACCGCTTTGAAAGACTAAATCTTGATTTTAAACGACCGCTTTGAAAGACTAAATCTTGATTTTAAACGACCGCTTTGAAAGACTAAATCTTGATTTTAAACGACTGCTTTGAAAGACTAAATCTTGATTTTAAACGACCGCTTTGAAAGACTAAATCTTGATTTTAAACGACTGCTTTGAAAGACTAAATCTTGATTTTAGACGATTGCTTTGAAAGACTAAATCTTGATTTTAAACGACCGCTTTGAAAGACTAAATCTTGATTTTAAACGACCGCTTTGAAAGACTAAATCTTGATTTTAAGCGACCGCTTTGAAAGACTAAATCTTGATTTTAAAGGACTGCTTACCAAGCAAAACAAGGAACCGATATATATTAACTGTTGTCAACGCATATTCACAGTTTCCTTTTGCCTTCCCTTGCTCAGACATATCGGCTACTGCAATTGTACAATCCCCTGTTCATTAATCACTGTCTTTGGAGTTCCTGCCTATGTACATTCAGACCGAGGGGCTTCTTTCATATCAGAGCAGCTTCGACAATTTCTGCAAGAACGAGGAGTGGCTATAAGCCAGACAACTCCCTACAACCCTAGGGATAACGGCCAATACAAAAGATATAACAGCATTATTTGGAAGACCGTTCAATTAATAATCGATGTTCGATTGATAATTGGGAAAATCTCCTTCCTGTTGCATTATATGCCATAGATCCCTATTATGTACTGCCATGAATGCCACCCCACAGGAAAGGTGGGGTGGCATTTGTGGCGGTACACAATAGGTACTTTTCAGCAACGGAATTCAGTGGGAGTATCACTTCCACCTTGGCTCTCTCAATCTGGTACTATGTTTCTGAGACAATATGCACATTATACCAAGAATGATCCCTTGGCGGACGAGGTAGAACTCATAGAGGTTAACCCTCAGTATGCTGAAGTATGACATGCAGATGGTAGAGAGTCTAATGTGTCTCTGTCAGAGAGTTACCAGGACTGCAGACAACCCCTGAGGACAGACCAACTCCCACTGACACTAAAGCCCCTCTGAAAGATCAAGACACTGAAATTACTCCTGACATGTCGTCTAATGACACTGTCTCTGTTGGGGCTCTGTCATGACACTTTGGATTGGTCAACATCTGAATCACTGACAGATGAAGGACTAGCATAAAAAAAATGTGTTTATGCAGAGACTGACTCTGACGTGGAACAGCCTGCTCCTCTGAGGAGGAAGCATTTTGGAGCAAGGTAATTTAGAGCCCAGAGACAGGCTCGCACTGAAGAGCCTTCCTATTTTACTCTGATTCCGAATCATGGACTGCCAAGGCAACCACTGCGAGCTCGTAGGGAGCCTGGACATTTAAGAGACTTTCTTCGCTATCGGTGAGGAATTTGATGGGAAAGAATGTTGTGAATATGGATTATCTCCTCTTTGATAATTCAAGCTATAAAAGATGTACATTTCTGCTTGTCAAATAGACGAGCAGTAGAATTCTTAATTGAATAAAAGATTACTAGATGGAATCTCTCGTCCTGTTTTCATCACGGTCACTATATCACATCACACAAATTTAACATACTGAATAAATGGTTTGAAAAAATAGTCACATCACCAAATTTTCTCTCAACACAGATGTTATTCAATAATAAAAATAATCATTTAGTAATAAAAATCAATGTAAAAATTATTTGCTGAAAGTGTAATATTTTCATTTTAAATTAAAAATAAATCTGCAATATTTTGTTTTTACCTGTGGTTGTAGTTGGTACTGATTGTGTAGTGGAAGGTACGCTAGAGTCTGTGAAAGAACAAATTTGTAAGAGAAATTAGAATTATTTTAACTATAAACAACATAATAAAATGAAATACATATTATATACATTTAAAGCCAAAACAATGCATTATTACAAAATAAACAGACATTTATATATAAATTTCAAACAAAATAATGTGTGTTTATTTTGTAATAATGCGTTGTTTTGGTTTCAGATGTATATAATGCATATTTCATTTTATTCAAACTCAACCAGCGCTTCTAAGGAACAAAAATCTTAATATAAACAACATAATTTATTGTATCTAAATATAAACATAATATTTAAAATCTCAAATCTTAAATTACTTTTGACTTTGCTTTTTAATATTGTATTCATTTTACAGAGGAATTGATAATCTAATAATTAAGTGATATTTGAAATGTTTTAAAATATAAAGGATTTATTTTATCTTTTATATGAAGAAAAATAGTTGTGAATAATTTTTCTTACCATGAATTCTAGTCACTGGTTGTGGAGTGGGTATAACTGAAAACAAAGTTAAATTTTATTTTAATAATATTTTAATGATTTTATTTTAATAATTTTATTTGAATAATATTTTAATGATTTTTTTTTTTGCTTTTTTACACAGTGATCACCACTTATCAAGGCCCGGAAGCCACTCAGGGATAAGGGTTATTGCAAGTACATTACGTTAGTGTGGAGATTTGATGAAGTGTTTACTTAAGGAGGCGGTTCATTAGGAATTTGTTAACGTTGGACTTGAAGACATCCAAGTTGTAGTCCGGTGGGAAGCAGGCAGACAGAACAGAGTTCCACAGGCGTGCAGTTCTAAGAAAGAAGCTTTGTTCATGGAATCCGCATTTTGATTTAGGCACAGATAAAGAGTGGGGGAAATTTTTCACAGTGGATTCAGCTAGACTGGTGTTTTTCGTGAAAGATTGGCGAGGGGGGATCAGAGATTGGAGTTCAGACGAGCACCTGCCATGGAAGTAACGATAAAACAAGGATAGGCTCGCAACGTCTCTTCTGTGGGAGAGAGGTTGCAGGGTAGAGAAAAGGGCATCCCCCACTTAGCCACGAAGTCTATTTTGTACTCTGTCAAGGCAGGATAGGCTGTTTTTTGCAACTCCTGCCCAGATATGGCAACAGTATTCCATCCTTGGACGTACTTGGCTTTTATATAGATAGAGAATTGCATCAGTAGTGAGATATCTTCTGGAGCGGTAGGAGGATCCCACCATCTTTCCAGCGACCTTGGCAACAGACTTGATGTACGTGTTCCATTTCAGATCAGGAGTAAAGGTCAAACCCAGAAGCTTGTCAAAACACGGGGCCTCACCCAGACGAGAGCCATCCATCACAATTGATGCCAGATGGGGATCAGAGCGTTGATGATGTAAGGATAGGAGTTTGGTTTTGGGTGCATTAAAGGTAACCAGCCACATCTTCCCCCACTGAACCACGCGCTCGAGATCAGAGGAGAGAGAATCAGAGAGAACTTTGTCATTTACAGCCTTTGATGTGTTGCCGTAGATGGTCGTGTCATCAGCATAGATGTCAACGAATAATTTAAGTATGTGTTTAGGGAGGTCATTGATGTAGATCAGGAAGAGAGTTGGGCCCAGGATTGACCTCTGATGGACTCCAGCATTTATATTGCAGGCCTTCGATTTTTGTCCATCTACCACTACTCTTATGAGCCTATCGGAGAGAAATGATTTAATGATTGAGAAAACATTTCCAGTTATACCGTAGCTGGAAATCTTGTGAAGTAGACCCTTATGCCATACCTTGTCGAAGGCGTTTGATATGTCAAGAGCAATTGCCCTAGAAAGGAAGCCTTTGTCAAGAGATTCACTAATCCTATGGGATATAACCGTCAGCACATCTGCGGTAGATCTTACAGAGCGGAAACCATATTGTGTGTCACTAAGAAGGTTATTCCTGCTGAGGTGGTTGACTATTTCTCTATTTAATATGGATTCCAGCAACTTACTCATAACACAGAGGAGACTTATTGGTCTGTACTGAGAGGGAGGTGACTTATCACCTGAATTCTTAAATACAGGGCAAACTGATGAGGTCTTCCAGGGAGTCGGAAAGCACTTCTCCTTAAGGCAGCGCTTAAATAGTTTTGTAAGTATGGGAGCAAGTTCTGGTTGAAGCTTTTTTAACACTATAATTGGGATGCCATCAGGGCCAGTTGCTTTACTGGAATCTAGGTTCTTGATTAGCTTTGCGACCTCATGCACGGATATTTGTATGTTACCTAGCTTGTTCTGTGTTATAGGAGGAAATATGGGCAGTTGATGGCCTTCGTCGCATAGGGTAGAATTAGCTGCAAAGTTCTTTGCAAATAGTTTGGCTTTGTCTGACGCTGACGAGATGACCTCTGGTCCATTGATAATGGTTGGGATAGAACGCACACTACTGTTCAGGATCCTATTTGTTATTTGCCAAAACTGGTGGGAACCAAGCCGCTGATCAGCTACCTTGGATTTAACAGACTGGGTATATAGCTCTCTTGCATTTTTTATTACTCTTTTACAGTGGTTGCTGGTGGTCCTGAAATTTGAATAATATTTTAATGATTTTATTTGAATAATATTTTCATGATTTTATTTGAATAATATTTTCATGATTTTATTTGAATAATATTTTAATAATTTTATTTTAATAATATTTTCACGATTTTATTTTAATAATATTTTAATAATTTTATTTTAATAATATTTTAATAATCTTATTTTAATAATATTTTAATGATTTTATTTTAATAATTTTATTTTAATAATATTTTAACGATTTTATTTGAATAATATTTTAATAATTTTATATTAATAATATTTTAATAATTTTATTTGAATAATATTTTAATGATTTTATTTTAATAATATTTTAATGTTTTTTTAATAATATTTGAATGATTTTATTTGAATAATATTTTAATGATTTTATTTTAATATTTTAATGATTTTATTTTAATAATATTTAAATGATTTTCTTTTAATAATATTTTAATGATTTTCTTTTAATAATATTTTAATGATTTTATTCTAATAATATTTTAATTATTTTATTCTAATAATATTTTAATAATTTTATTTTAATAATATTTTAATGGTTTTATTTTAATAATATTTTAATAATTTTATTTTAATAATATTTTAATGGTTTTATTTTAATAATACTTTCATGATTTTATTTTAATAATTTTATTTTAATAATATTGTAATGATTTTATTTTAATAATATTTTAATCATTTTATTTTAATAATATTTTAATGATTATATTTTAATAATATTTTAATGATTTTATTTTAATAATATTTTAATAATTTAATTTTAATAATATTTTAATGGTTTTATTTTAATAATATTTTCATGATTTTATTTTAATAATATCTTAATGATTTTATTTTAATAATATTTTAATGATTTTATTTTAATATTATTTTCATAATTTTATTTTAATAATATCTTAATAATTTTATTTCAATAATATCTTAATGATTTTATTTTAATAATTTTATTTTAATAATATTTTAATAATTTTATAAAAAGTGAATCTTTTACAGCAAATTAATCTTGGCCTTTTGGTCAAGATCAAAGTGTAGTATCTGTTCTTCAGATGCTGCACTTCCATTTCTTGTTCTCTTTCGGTGGAGGAGAAATCCTTCACGACTGAGACAATTTTTATTTTTGTACCTTTTCTCCACGTTAAAAAACGATCCTGGTGTCTAACTCTGTCCCGTGGTGAGGCATAGTAAATAGGTACAATGACATGTTGTTATATACCAGAGTTATTCTCCAAATTATGTTTTTATTTCATCAGTAAAATTATTTTCCATATATATATTGAACTTGCATTCAACTTTTATCAAATTGGTATTTCTTAGGAATCGATACCTCAATAATGCTCAGTACTTACGTCATCAATTTCGGAGTTTCCCCAGAGACTAGCGAAACAAACTGAATTTATTGTCTTTTTTGTTGTTGTTGCAAAAAGGTTGTTTAAAATAAGAAACTGTTGGTTTTTATCTTGTATTTAAATTCATGGGTGAAGTTGTTTCATTTTTTAATTGATATTTAAAAAAATTTGGTTGTAAAAAGACTTTATTCTTTCAATGTATTTAATGCAAAATATGTTACAAGCGTTTGTCTTGTAATTTTTTGCTCCAAAGTTTCATTTGTTTTTATTATTTTTTAATTGCAAATTGTCATCAAAATTACATAGTATCGTGGATAATGATTTTTTTAATTTTTCATTATTCAAATATTGAGTTGTCATTCCTAAAATCAAACGGAAATAAATTTATAAAAAATATCAAATCTTGGCATCTTTTCAAAGGGATCATAATCTTTATACGTTCTATTATATATAATATAATTAACGAATTAATATTTAATACAAAAAATTTTAATATAACAATAATTGTATTCAACTAAAAATATTGGTTTTGCTGAAATTATCCTATTAGTAAATGTTTCAAGTAAAAATTTGAAATTTGACTAGAAATAATTATTTTTCCACACAAAATATTCCCAACACTTAGCTAGTCTACAAATACTTACTGCAGTCAACACCAGCATCTTCTGCATGTCCACAGTTATGTTGACCCCAGTTATTTTTTTGACACTGGACAATTGAAGTTTCATTTCCCAAACAATTGACTTCATCAAGCCATATGTCTCCTGTACCAGGTCCATATTTTCCATTTCCATGTGCTGTACCACCACTAAATTAGTAAAATGGTGATAATAAGGCTAAAATAATTTGCATAAGTGGAAGACAAGATGTACAATAAGAATTAAACGTGAATATATGGAAATTGATCCTACTATTATCCCTACACACATAACACAACAATGTAACATTACTGACAGAAGATTTAATAATGCAGTGTTTTAAAGCCGATGCTAGAATAAAGAAACTTGTGACAATAAAATAAATGGAGGTGAAATTAAATCACACACCTATTTTTAACAATGGATAACTATTAAGGGTGTGGTCTGAGTTCTTGGTTACGTTTTTCCACTTTCCAGCAAAAAAATGTGATTGGAATTGATCAAATTAGCCATAACATTAACATTTCATGGGAAATGAAGCAAAATTATTTTTTCATACAACTGAGGTCATTAAAGTGGTAAAAATTGAGATTTAGATTCCCCACTATAAATTACATAATCAAAATTAGAGAACAAGAAAAGACTTAATATGTCACTCACCCAACCTTCCCAAATGCACTAAAATGCCTACAATGGATTTGATTTGACTTATGGAGAAACATACCACATTTATGGTAAATTTTTAAATAAGCTTGCAATGCATGGAATGATATAAATTAGTTATGTCAGCTTAATATATCCCTAAGTATTAAAACAGAAAAAAATATCAAACTTGAAAAAAGTTTGTTCACTTTTCCTGTTGGTTCATCACTTTATTAATATATTTTCTTTTTAGAATAATGCAACAGCTTCTACTGACTTCTAGTTAATGCAGTGTTTGCAGCTAAAAACAAATCAAAAGAAAATGTTTTTCAAAAAGAAGCCAAGTCAGGTCAAATTTACTAAGCTTAGTTTAATTTCTTTTAGTTGTCTTGGTTTGAACTAATTAGCCAGATGGATCTGATGGATATATATATATATATATATATATATATATATATATATATATATATATATATATATATATTACTTGAGGGTAAACAGTTACATATAGTCGCTACAAATAGCAATTTGTTTCTGTCAAAGGGACTTTCTTAGGCGACCTAGGACCTCTTGACGCCAAAAAAAGAAAATGGGAAAAATTAGAAAGAAATTGAAAAAGAAAAAAAAAAAAACTTTTTTTTTTCTTTCAATTTCCTTCTAATTTTTCCCATTTTTCTTTTTGGCGTCAAGAGGTCCTAGGTCGCCTGGGGAAGTCTCTTTGACTGAAACAGTTGACTATTTGTAGCGACCATATGCAACTGTTTACCCTCAAATAATAAAAAAAATATTTTGCTCTTTTTATTGAGCACTATCTAACAACCTTGTTGTCTTCATTAGTCTCGACTTTTGAACACCTCAAACCTGAATATATATATATATATATATATATATATATATATATATATATATATATATATATATATATATATACTAGCATTTCAGCCCGGTGTTGCCCGGCTGTTTGGATGTGTGTGTTGAGCAAAAAAAAAAAAAATAAAAAGTGGACAGGCTCGAACCCGTACCGCGAAGGACGAAAAGAATGGGGAAAAAAACCTGACATCTTTGTCGTTACGACCACCACCAACCCGAAAGCGAGGTAGGTTTTAATTAAGGCTAGACAATAGAAAGGAGAGGATGACTTTAAAAAATATCGGCTAAAAAAGCGACCCCCCTCCCCCCGTAGAAAAGTTCCCAGTTGAAGGTGAAGATGTTAATGTTTTTAGCCAATTTTTCGGTATTTGTCGTCTGAAAGGGCGCTCTTAAGAACGATACTGATCTTGAAAAAATCTCTCGCCTCTGTCGAAAGTTTTAGGCACACATACATACATACATACATGCATACACTTATATATTGCTAATTAAAAATTTTAGACCCAAGCCGATTAAAACGCTTGCCCTATCTCTGAATACCCTTTATGTAAAATTTCAAATGTTTAGACCAGAAATTGTCTGAGTAATTTGGTAGAAACCGCAGAGGTCAATTTTTTTTTACTTTGACCCCTATTATGACCCCTTAACATTTATTTTAAGGCGCGCATCAATTACTATTGACTTTTATTTTTTATGCACATTATTTTTCTTTCTTACTAGCATTTCAGCCCGGCCTTGCCCGCGTTTTGGAAGTGTATGTTGAGCAAAAAAAAAAAAAAGTGGTCAATTTTTTAAAATTTGATCCCTATTATGACCTCTTAATAATTATTGTTTTGGGCTCAAATCTAGTTATTAAGTTAGATCCATGTCCAAGGAACCTATATGTAAAATTTCAAGTGTTTAGATCCAAAATTGTTGGAGGAGTTTGCTAGAGTTCTCAAAGGTCAAATCTTTGAACTTTGACCCCTTAATAGCCAAATTTCTGGCCGAAAATGAATTACACAGATTTTCCCAAATCTCAGAACCCTGTATATCAAATTTTGAGTCTGTAGACTGAAAATTGACAAAGTTATTGCGTAGGGAAATGTAAACACATAGACACTCAGACAGACAGATACACAGATACGTTCACTTTTATAGATATACTAGCATGCGTGCTCGGCGTTGCCCGGGTATTGTGAGATGTATGTTGAGCAAAAAAAAAAGCGGTAATTTTTTTAAAACTTTCACCCCTATTATACCCGTTAACATTTATTGTTTTGGGCTCAAATCTAGTTATTAAGTTAGATCCATGTCCAAGGAAACTATATCTAAAATTTCAAGTGTGTAGACCCAAAATTGTCGGAAGAATTTGGTAGAGTTTTCAAAGGACAATTCGTTGAACTTTGACCCCTTAACAGACAAATTTATAGCCAAAAACCGATCACATCGATTTTCCCAAATCTCAGTACCCTGTATATCAAATTTCGAGTCCGTAGACTAAAAATTGGCAGAGTTATTGCGTAGGGAAATGTACACACACAGACACACAGACAGCCAGATACACAGATACGTTCACTTTTATTGATAGATAGATAGATAGATAGATAGATGGATAGATAAATAGATTAAACAAAAATATATACATATACATAAATATATATGAAAACAATTTTGTGTTTACTGTAAACTTTTTACGCAAATATTATGCAAGTATAAATCATGTAGAATATCTGCATGAATATAATTACACATAATAGTTAACTAAAGATGATCATCCCATAAGAAAACCGAAAAAAACTAATAGGGAATTAATTAAAATGAATGTTTAAAAGAATATGAAAATTAGCTAGATCTTTTGCTAGTGAATACAATTCCACAACCCATATATAAGAAAATTGTATTTTCTTTTTAAATAAATAGAAAAGAGGGGTTTTAGTATGAATATCAACACACACAAAAGAAAAACGAATTTATAGGAATATATATATATATATATATATATATATATATATATATATATATATAAAGAGAGAGAGAGAGAGAGAGAGAGCTTGACACAAGTATAAGAGCATAAAGAAAGGGGAAAACTAACTATTTTGCTGATAATTTTAATAAAACCTGTTATGGTTGAAACTACCTCTCTCGTTTACTTGTTGAGAAAGCATTAGAAGAAATTCTCTGCATATTAGAGCAACACTCAAGTGACAACGATAATGTGCATCTCTGAATTTTTGTGCTATATTCGCATTGGAATCCAGACGGCACTGATACTTATTGTCCTGCAAAAGTTGTAGACTTTTCAGGGTTCAGTACATAACATGCTATTTCATCCGGCTATGATGTTGCTTTGATGGTGTCACATTGCATGTTGAAAATTCAGAGTTTTGCCTCAGAGCCAGCTTCAAGTGCAACAAGGATAAATTTAGCAAATGCTCGCTTGCAGTCGGTGGCGATAATAGTTTTGCTACTTCACAATTGTCTTCTTCTATTAACGAAACAATGACAAATACCTGAATCAGCTATTCTCGGTATTACCCATGTGGGGACACAGAATTTCCTGGCTTTAAACCCAGGCAGGGAGCTACTCCACTTGGTGCTGATGGACCTGTAGATCTAGTGTTGTCATTTATCTAAGAGAAGGAAAACTCATGCTACATGTGCCACTGATCTCATATATCTTGGTACCAAACAAACGTGAGTAAGGAGGCTTCTCCAACCTTGGTCGAAACCTCTGTAGAGCTGGTGACTCAAAAAAAATTACCAGTTTGCAAACCTAAACTGTTTAGGGAGTAAATAGGCTCTGCTTATCGCCCAGCTTCTAGACTCTTTTTTGCCTATCAGCCAAGAGCAGAGGTGTCATCATAGGAACTCATCATTAGAGACACTCAGTGATTGACCTTGTTTCCTGATTAGGGCAATGAATGCCATTCCCACTTTCACCTCATTCCATTCTCCTAAAATTGGACATCATGGGGTGCTTGTTTGTCATGTATGCTCATGTGATTGTACTGAGCTACTCTTATCTACAGGTTTGAGTGCACCGGTTTGACAGTTTGTCTCGCTGCTGTATTCCAACTGACAGTAAAGGAGCCCTAACTCTTTGGTAGCGCTTAGAGTAGCTGCTCTATTATCAGTTGTATATTATCAGAATTTTCATGTACTTTTGACTAACTTTACAACATAGCTACTTATATTTCTCTACCACTCTCCCTCAACCTAGTCAATCATGTCTTTCACATATTTCTGACCACAGTTCCTGAGGGTTGGGTAACAAATGCTCATTGTCCTCTTGGAAATACTGATCATGTTGTGATAATGATAGACATCACCCTAAAATCTCGACCCCAAGTTGAAGAGACATTGCTCAAAACGACAAGGAACTGCAAGAAGGCTAACTGATCACATCAGAGATTATCCATGGGGAATTATCTTTTCTATTCCTGCAGAACAGTGTGCAAATGAGACTACTGCATGGTTTAAAGCAGCAAGTAAAGCACATGTTCCCACATGGAAGTTCTATAGCAAACCCCACTCTCCGCAATGATTCACTTCTACCTGCACAGTTGCCATCGCTCAAAAGCAGCATGCATGCTGCAGATTTATCTGACATAAGTCCAGTACAAATCCACAAAGGTTTATAAAAGCTAGAAATAATTGTAAGAGCGAATTGCCACAACTAAAAGAAAATATATAGAAACCACCAGAAAATGCATTGAGATGGAGAAATTAGGAATTTGTGATTTCTGAAAAATTTACAACAGTGTAGTAAATAAAGGGTTATCAGCAATTCCGTCTTTATCCGACAACCTTGAAGTTGATTGAGAAGGTTAATCTACATGCCCGTCGGTTGTCTTCAACTCTACTTTGGACTCAGTAAACCACTCCCTCCCTGGTTTTCCTTTGCGAACACAAACCATACTTGATAATCTGAAAATCACCATTCTCAAGTTTGTGATATCATAAAAAATCTACACACATAAAAGGCATGTGGATGTCATCCCGGCTATACTATTAAAAACATACTATTAAAAAAATACTATTAAAAACATACTATTAAAAACATACTATTAAAAAAATATACTATTAAAAACATACTATTAAAAAAATATACTATTAAAAACATACTATTAAAAAATATACTATTAAAAACATACTCTACTGAGTTTGCTCCAGTTCTCTCCAAACTCTTCAACAAATGCGTTACTAAATCTTGCTTTCTGTCTGCTGAAAAACTGCTTCTATTTTCTGTTTACAAGAATTCTAGTGAAAGAACTGACTCGTGGAATTATCGCCCCATTAGCCACCTCTCCCTTTTAGCTTAAATCTTTGAGTCTTTAATTAATCATGCACTAGTCCTCCCTCCCCATAGATACTAAACTTCTTTCTGACCAACAGAATGGATTTAGGCAAGCCTGTTCTATTGCATATATTCTAATTGTAATCTCTGAACATGCACTGGGTAAGGAAGTAGGGCTAGGGCAGTAGCTCTAAATATATCTAAAGTCTTTGATATGGTATGGCACGATGAATTAAATCATTTAGTGCTACTGGGCGAATACTTAACATAATTAAATTCTTCTTAAATAAGAGAAAAATCCAGGTTGTCTTCAACCAACATAATATAAATGCGGGTATGCTTCAGGAGTTGATCCTTGGACCTTTATTATTCTTCTTATTCATAAATGACCTACCTGATAAAATTGTTTCCGAGATGGGTATATTTGCTGATGGCACTACGTTCAATAACAGACACGAGAGGGAAACAAATGAACACACATTTAAGATAAAAACCTTAGAGGAAAAACTCCAGTCTGCATTGGAATGGGGACATAAATGGATGATAACATTCAATGTTGCTAAGACTAAGCTTTAACCTCAACCACTGATAGCCATGATTAATGATACACTACCTGAAAGCTCTTCATTCAAACTCCTTGGCTTAACGTTCACAGGGAACATGAATTGGAGCAAATACATTGAGGGCATTGCCAAGGCTGCTGAAATGAAGGTGGGCTTTCTCTGCCGTGCTAGAAAGTTACTTACACCTGCGAGTATCCTACAAGGCTATCGTTTGCCCATGCATGGAGTATTGTTGCCACATTTGGGCTTGTGCACTTTCATTCCTAGACAGAGCTCCAAAAAGAATCACCAATCTAATAGATTCTGCTCTATCGACCAGACTCTAACTCCTATCCCATCAACAAAATGTTGTATCACTGTTTTACAAATATTTTCATGGAAGGTGGTTTGATGAACTCCAAGCCCTTGTACCCCCTCGATGCAAATATCCCAACAAACCTGACAAGCAATAAAGTCTCAACTGTACACAGTAAAGATCCCTAGATGCCGGAAGGCATTCTACTCTAATAATTTCTTCCTTCAGACTGATAAACTTTGGAATTCCTTCCCGGGTTCCTGCTTCCCTGACTGCAGTTCAAATATAATGTAAACAGACATCTTACTGCTCAACTCCCTACATAGTATATCTGCAAATTATGTCCTAAATAGTAGCTACCGACATCAAAGTGGCACTGTGCCATGTTTGGTGTGAAAAAGCAATAAAAAACAAATTTAGAATACCTGCACTTGTCAATTTTAATCTCATCAAAGGTACTTAAGTAGATGTTACAATTATCCAACAAAACCTTATAATCCATAAGTGAATAGACACTGAATGTTACACAAGAATCTTCTAGAATTACACTAGTCTTAACATATAGTAAACTATGAAAAGATCAACATGAGAACCATCTCAATGGACATTTAGAACCTGCTCTACTATGCCACCATGTTCATGTCAGTAAATATGGTCCCCTAGTGGATTAAGGTTATCTGATTGAAGAAAATCTTTAATGAGCCCATATATAATGTGTGGATAGACATGAATTAATGTTAATATTGGACTTGACCTCAGTTGACTCCAAACGGATGTCTGATATTACATCATTAACTGAACCTTCTGACCAATGGCGACTATTCATAGAAGACCATCATAAACAGATTTGTTTCTGTGAAATTACTAAAGAAACACCAGAATATTTTAAAAAATACTTTTTTCCTCTTACTTATTTTCTTATATTTATCTTCTTAATCTTCTAATAATAGTTAATTGTTGCTCTTCTGTAGTCATCAACATTTTTTGTTTATTAAATATTTTGAAAACACTCAACGATTTTATTCTTAGTAAAATTTTCTTTAAATTTAAAAGAAAGCACAATATTATAAAATAATAATTAATGTTGTTTTTGGAATTTATTTCAAACACTTCAAGCCATAAAACTTGAAGGTAATTCATGGAAAATAATACATTAGTGATGTGATTAAATTAAAAATGTTTTCCTAAAATGGTATGTAACATATACTAATACACAGATGAAAAAACGTTTCATTCATAGATTAAGCCAAAGAAAAGATGGAAGGAAGCGATAAGTTTGAAAGTGAATTTCTCAAAGCCATCAACATGACAATGACAGCAAGTAAAACGTTAAACCGAATATGATCACAATTTAATCAGTTAATATTTGTTTGGAGATACTATTCAGAGATTAGCCATTCTAAAACGGATTATAATCGTTGATTTTAATCTTTCAATTGAAAAGTAATTTTTGAAATTGAGATTACCTGTATCCCAGCATTGTGCATATAACATGTGCATCTTTGTCATCCCACTGGTCATCACATATTGTACCCCATTTTGCTTGGTATAAGATTTCTACACGTCCATTATTTCTGCCAGTGCCACCCATCAGACGAATAGAAAAGGGAGTTACAGTTGCTGAATGAAAAGAAATACAAAAGACATCACTTTCTTTTAAAATATTATTCCATAAAGAAAAGCAACCATTTTGTAAAATTAAATAGTTTCCCATTGAAGCAAAACTGAAAGAGGGATTATATTAGCAGCATTAAAACCTATGCATCAGTTTTTGTGGTATACAATTATAACCTTTGATAATAGCAAAAGTTAAATAGAAATTAGAAATCATTCCGTTGTAACATGATTTTTAATTTACAGCATAGAAAGTTTGAAATTATTATATTTAAAATCCCTATTTGTTGGTAACAAAGGTAAATATCATGGTATTAACTTTAATTCTTTTTATGAAATTACAAAAAGAAACTGCATTCTATCCTAAGTTGCAACAATAATTGGAACTATTACGGAGAAAAATGTCCCATGTGTAAAGATGAGAATTCATAACGTTAACATGAAATGATTGAGTTTTTCTTCAAATTAAACATGAATGAAAAACTTCAGTTACCCTCTTGCTTTATGAAAAATATGAGATCATTTCCTCTTTAGAAAATTCTTGTATATATTGTGTCTGTTTAAAGCAGAGAATATTATTATCCTTCATAATAAATTTCAGACAAAAACAAAAAAAATTAAGCAGTAAAAAAATACATGTAAAAATTGAAATAAAAGTCTTACCTTTGCTGCTTGTGAGAGAAACAGTAGTGCTTGGAAATACTATAGTAAAAGGAAAAGATGATAAACAATTACGTTTTGTTCTGATTTTTCATTAAATATTCTCTAAATTAAAAAGATATATCAAGAATTACTTACAATGAATGATGTACTCTATAAGTAATAAAAGGAAAAGTTTTTTTCTTGATTGCAGATGTTCGGTCAATCGGTCTATAGACACAAATCGCGTTGTGTCTACAATACCTGTCCTATAATTAATATAAAGTAAACTGAAGAAAAAACATCTGTAAAAGTATATTTATATTATTTTTAGTTTGAATGTACAACGATTCCGAGTGTAGATTTTCCTTTTTGCTAGAAAACTTTCTTCTGAAAGTGAATTATGCTGGAAACAGCTATGTATTATTGTTACATTTGTGTACGTTGCATAATTGAGGTGGTATTATGTTCTTATCTTTTTAAGTGTACCAACAGGTGAGCCTAAAAGAAGAAAGAAGTCATCTTCTTGCTGCAAGCAAATTAACGACTCTTTTTCCATCCAGAAATCTCTGTAAGTTCTGTAAAGGATATGCCGAACTGATTGATTCGCCCACACATGACCAACTAGCATCACAATCAGAAAAATTGTATAGGTGTAAAAAAATTGTTCCAATCTTGGATGGTAAGCTAATAATTTCTAGAAATGGCGTGATTATATCAGCCTCATTTACCTGCTATTAAAGCCTTGCATATAAAATGGTAATTATGAGGGAGGAGAACACCAGTGTTCTGTCAAAAAAACAGATCTTCATATAATGCATCTGATCTATTGCTATAAATTTATTTGTAAATTTACAGTATTGTTTTGTAAACATTTTAACTTGAAATGGTGTACAAAAACATAAATTATAAAAAATAACTTTGATTTAGCAAACATTTTAACTTGAAAAAATATTCTTTCTTCAAAATTGAGTTTAATTTAGAATCATTTTATCTTTTGTTAAAATTAAATTATGGCTTTTTATTGATTTTGATTTTATTGATTCTAATTAAGTTTTTATTAATGTATTTCTTTTAAAATATTTGTTTTTAGAAATTAAGCATGAAAAATATGTTTACCGTTTTTGTGACCTTCTTTATTCTAATAATAGATTCAGTGATATCTGTATAATAAATATAACTGTTTAGTGTTAATTTCTGTACATATTTGAGAAATAATTTGTTTTAAAATGTTCCTTATGAATGCAGAAATAGGATTTTGTGTCATTTTTGTAGAAAAATTCATACGTTACCAGTTTTTTAGTTTTAAATCTTTTTTTATACTTTTCCCCGTGATTTCGCATTTCCAAACATGATCTTATTTTTTTTATCGTGATCTAACCACAAGAATATGCATACACGAACATTCATTGATGCTCAAATTATATAAAAATTATATAGAAATTATATAAAAATTATATAGAAATTATATAAAAATTATACAAAAATTATACAAAAATTATATAAAAATTATATAAAAATAGAGAGATTAATACTTAAAGTAAAGGAATGAACACAAAACCAACGTACGTGAAGACCTTCCTGCTTGTTGATGTGCACCTAAAAATATAAAATAAAACAAGATATTTACAAAAAATATCAAGATATTTCACATATGCAAACGAAATAAAAATTTAAATTATGTCAACTTGTGAATCCAAATGACAAGAAATTTTTTTTTATATTTTCAAATATCTCCTACAAAAGTTTCAAGTTTATTTCAAACCAGTTGGAAATCGGCGTTTTTTCGAGATTTAATAAAGAACCTAATGTCATTATGTATAAAAACATATTTTTATTTCTGATATTGAGTTTTGGGAAGGAGGTCCAAAATCTGTATATAGCATTGATCGAATTTATAAGTACAGTGGTACACTTTATATTTCCCAATAATGGGTGTAGACCTGTGTTCTCCAAAAGTTGGTTGCTTTCAACTTTCTTCATAGCGAGAAACTTTCCAATACTACAAACACTGATCATCACTTTGCTGTTGGTAACCTTTACTTTCCATAGCCTTTCTCCGAGTGTCCAATTGAACAAGTAGATGTTCCATTGTTTCATTAGCACTAAATCATTCTCATAAAGCATCTCTTGCAATTCGCATGTATTTCTATTCAAATATTAAAGTTGTCAGTGTGTTGTTAATTCTAACATGAATCATTTCTGTGCAATGCTTAAACAATTTCACTACTTGCTTGTCTCTAATTTATGCAGAGCTCAGCAGACATCATTTGGCACTTTATCAAAAGCTTTGTCTAAAGCTACAAAATCAAAATCAGCATCTTCTTACCAAAATACTTCTCTTGCATAATAAATATAGGATTATTGTTACTTCGCTGATGCATAAAACTAAACCGAATTTCATCTGTGCTCATCTATTTGTTGTTGAATTTGAAAACATATAGGTTGTAGCTTGCAGTTCTTATAAAAATTGAAGCTCTGCCTGATACTAGAGATACCGAATAAGAAAAAAAAGTTCAGTTATGCTAGTAAGACATATTTTCGTTTTGAATGTTTTACAAGGATGAATCAGAGATTGCAGCTTAGTCAAGCACTTTTAGAAATAACGATAGATATATGCAAAATGAATGGCCGACCCTCAAACGGTATGAACATTTTGACTCCTCGTTTCAATTAAAAATTTATCAAAATGCAGGAAATAGACCAATTTTAATGAAATTTCCAATATTTATTAATCAGAGAATATAATGAACGATCTATATTTTTTAAATCTTCGTGAAAATGTATTATTTTGTGCAAAATACAAAAAAAAAAAACATTGTTATAGTTTTAAGTGCTAAAAAACGCACGAATTTCTTTTTGCATTTTTTATGAAAATTTTATCATCATAGATGTTAACAATTACTTTTATAATATTTCAGAAACATAACGAAAAAAGCATCTAAAATTTGTGTTAATGAAATTTGAAGAAAAAGTAATTTCTCAAACTACCAATATTATCATTGTTATTGTTCATTTAATATTTTCAAACAGAAATTAATATAATTGTACAAAATATTACATGTGATGATTATAATTCTTGCGAAAATTTCAAATGTTATATAACATTTTCCTTGTACACATAAACGTGTACACACCAACATAATTTTTTTTCACAATCTGGAAATAAAAAATAAATAAAAAAGGTGTCTAAGAAAAAAAAAAAAAATTTAAACGATTAATTTAGAGAAGTACATATAGGCAACAAAAAACAACAAAACAAGCAGGATTTGCACCCCACGCGCCATATTATATTTAATTATTATATTTAATTATTATATTTAATTATTATATTTAATTATTATATTGAACTAGCGGGGGTACCCGGCGTTGCCCGGGTGTTTGGAGGTGTGTGTGGTGTTAAATAAAAAAGAAACCGAGGGGGGGGGGTAGGATCGAACTCGAAGCCCTGAGGCGAAGTTTGAAAATAAAATCGGCCAGCCAGAATGAGTTACTGAAAGATGTTTGAATTTATTCTTAAGTAAGAACCAAATTGACAGGTGCGCGCACGGAAGTCGTAGAGCGTTACGACGATGACGTAAGCAATAGCTATTCAGCAAATGAGGTCAATGACCAGGTTTGTTTGTTATAAGCGAAGTAAAAAAGAAAACATAAAAACGAACGTTAAAACTTAAGCGGGAGGAGGGGGGGGTAATCAAAACATCGAAAAATAAACACAAAAAACATTAACGTAAGGCAAACGAACAATGTTAAATGTAAAAATCGAAAAAACAAAAAAGAAAACAGAAAAACGAACACGTGAAAAATGGTTTAAATAAGCCTGTTTCGATATTAATATTTAAAAAATCGGTGGGTACCCGGGTGTTTTTGGGTGTGTGGTCGAGGGTAGATAATCGAAGTAAAAAAAAAAACAAAAAAAAAAAAACAGAAAAACGAACGTTATGTGAAAAATGGCTTAAATAACACTGGTTCAATATTTAAATTTAAAAAATCGAAAAAAAAAAAGAATCGTTTAGATAACGAACCAACGCGCTAACCACCTGAGCTAACGCGACGTACATGAAATTTAGTCAGTTCTTCAAGTATTTAAAGTTAATCAGGTCATGACGTCATCTGACGCATGCGTAGAACTAGTCGTCGTCACGAGAGGACCGTTTTTGTTGACCCCCCTCTGTCGAAAATTGTCGATTTCGGGGTGAGAAAATGAACGTTTTTGGCCAAGTTTTCGATATTTTTTGTGCGAAGGATGGGGCTTCAATATGATACCGAGTTTGTGAATTTTCGTCGTGTCTGTCGAAAGTTTTAAGCGGACAAAGAAACACACATACAAACATACAAACATACATGCACACATTTTCGCTTTTATACATATAGACTAGCGGGGGTACGATGACGACGACGTAAGCAATAGCTATTCAGCAAATAAGATCAATGACCAGATTTGTTTGTTATAAGCGAAGTAAAAAAAGAAAACAACATTAAAACTTAAGCAGGGGGGGCACAAAAAACTAACGTAAGGCAAGCGAACAATGTTAAATGTAAAAATCGAAAAAACAAAAAAGAAAACAAAAACAAACACGTGAAAAATGGCTTAAATAAGCCTGTTTCGATATTAATATTTAAAAAATCGGTGGGTACCCGGGTGTTTTTGGGTGTGTGGTTAAGGGTGGATAATCGAAGTAAAAAAAAAAAAAAACAGAAAAACGAACGTTATGTGAAAAATGGCTTAAATAACACTGGTTCAATATTTAAATTTAAAAAATCGAAAAAAAGACATCTCACACCAAAACGTTTAGATAACGAACCAACACGCTAACCAACTGATCTAACACGACGTACATGAAATTTAGTCAGTTCTTCAACTATTTAAAGTAAATCAGATCATGACGTCATCTGACGCATGCGTAGAGCCGGTCGTCGTCACGAGAGGACCGTTTTTGCTTACCCCTCCCCCTGTCGAAAATTGTCGATTTCGGGGTGAATAAAATGAACGTTTTGGCCAAGTTTTCGATATTTTTCGAGCGAAGAATGGAGCTTCAATATGATACCAAGTTTATGAATTTTCGTCGTGTTTGTCGAAAGTTTTTAGCGGACACACAAACACACATACAAACATACATACACACATTTTCGCTTTTAATATATATAGATTATTATATTTAATTATTTTATTTAATTATAAATAAATAATTGTGTTAGTGGCAAAGGCATTTTACAAAAGTGATATTTAAAATTCTAAGCAAAAGCAAACTTTATCAATACTTTCAGAATATTACTTAATTTGGGAATATTTAACCAATAATACTATTGACTGGTCCTAAAAATGCATCTGAAAATAAAAGTCAAAGTTAAATATCAATCTTTATGGATAAAAATTATTTTTATCCATAAAGATTATTGTATACATTGACAAATATTATATTTAAGTAAGCACTTTCTTTTTATTAAAACAAAATAGGAGTAGTTGAATTAATAAATACTTTTATAATCTTCAAAAATAGTGAAATTAAATGTTTCAATTTCTCTTTAGATTTAAAAATAAATTTGATATTTTTTACATTTAGGGCTTCCATAGAAATTTTGCGTGTTTATTTGCCGTTTATTTTGATTGCATGAAGGTTTCTGTTACTAAACTCTCGCTTTTTGAGGATAATATATGATACAATGATATATATATATATATATATATATATATATATATATATATATACACGCACACACTATATGTATATATACACGCACACACACACACTATATATATATATATATATATATATATATATATATATATATATATATATATATACACGCATACACTATATATATACACGCACACACACTATATATATATATATATATATATATATATATATATATATATATATATATATATATATATATATATATATATATACTACATGAAGAACTAATTAAAGAATAAAATAATACTGTAGATCTAGCTTTTGCAGTAAAAGTATACATATAAGTAGCTTTTGCAGGCGGTAAAGGTAAATATGTAGACTTTTCAAGATCTGGTGTAAAACGCAAAATGGTAAAACCAGTGTTTCCTAATGTAGTTTAAAAATACTAAAAAGTAAAAAAAAACTCATTGAAGAAAGCAATAGGGAATAAAATGACGTTTCTGAATTTTTGAGATGAGGATTGGTTATTCGTATTATTTGGATTCATCGGACTACTGTTCTCATCTGAGTGTGATTTTTCACAACGTTTCGGTTGATTTAACTTCCGATCTTCTTCAGGTGTATCTTGTCGAACTCGGGAATTTGGGTGGAATTTCGAACGGAACCCTTTATTTACTTCCGTCCAAATTTCCGAGTTTGACAGAAACATTTCTGAGTTTGAGAAGATACAGCTGAAGAAGGTCGGAAGTTAAATAACCGAAACGTTGTGAAAATCATACTCACAATAAAAACAGTAGTTTAATGAATCCAAATAATAGAAATAAAATATTTGTTCAGATTATAGGCATTCCTATGGGTTTAGATCCTGCACCTTTCTGGGAAAATCTGTATTTACATAAACTAGAATATATACACCCCGTGCCAAAATTATATGCAAATCGATATTTTTGTTCTAACTCCGATGTTTTCAATGAAAATTTGTGAAATTTAGCACATTATATGGCAACACTAACACAAGCACAGATCTAAAATTTTAAGCTAATCTGCACAGTAATAAACAATTGGCAGCCATTTTGGTGATTTGTATTTTTTTTTTTGAGCATGCCAACTTTATATACAAAACAATGCTAAAATATGAAGTGCTAAAAGATCATCGAAACATTGATTATTCTAGGAATTTGTAAATTGAGAACAATAATAATAACAAACGACTTCAATATGGTTTCATAATACAATCAATATCTTATATAATTGCCATTTTTATTGACAAGAGCAAAAAGCCTTTGGTCCATTGAAGATGTCAAACTTTCGATTTCATCTGATGAAATGTCTTTAGCAGCAGTCAGAATAGCATTCCAGAGGTCATCCTTGGAGTTGTACGGCTTTCTTCCGGAGTAAATATTTTGTTTCAAGATGCTCCACAGATTTTCGATGGGATTTAAAATCTGGAGAACAGGCTGGCCATCGCATTATTTTGTCTGACAAAAACTCTCTCCGAATATTCAGTGGCTATCCTTTCAGAATGAGACGGTGCATTATCATGCATGAATATCATCTTTTTCCGGAATGCCAAATTCTTCTTCTTGTGACAGGGTTCCAAGTGTTCCTTAATGAAGTCAGTGTAGAGTTAGGCGGTAATTTTCACTCCATCTGCAACTCTGAATGGTCAATGATTACAGCCCAGAACATCACACCACCACCTTGTTGACGCCTAATCCTTTGGGGACGTAGACCCTCATTATGGTACCATCCTCCCCTCCACCCATCGGGTCCATCAAGGGTCGTTCGACACTCATTGGGGAACAAAACAGTTTGAAAATTCACCTTCATGTGATCTCTTGCCCATTCCATCCTCTTTTTCCTGTGGATATCGTTCAATTGAGGGCGGACCTCTGGCTTCCCAAATTTTGCAGTCGTCCTCAGGATACGGCAACGAGTTGATTTGAGCACATCAGGAATGCCAGCTTTTTCAAAAATTTGTTTGTTAGTTTCAAGTGGGTTACAGCAAACTTCTCTCTTGATCTTGCTCCTTGTTCGACGTGACAGATATGATTTCTTACGAATTTTCCCTTTGTCAGAACGTCCGTTGCAAAGTTGAGGGTTAGTACAATATTTTTGATTGTACGATGATCACGGTGTAATTCTTTGGCAATTTCTAAGGTGGAAATCTTATTATGGAGCCTTTGAATAATTTTAGACTTCTCAGCTTGACTTAAAGTACCTTTACGTCCCATCTTGCATATAAAGTTGGCACGCTGAAAAAAACTGCAAGTCACTAAAATAGCTGTTTTTTGCTCGCTATTGTGCAGATACGCTTAAAATTTTATATCTGTGCATGCGTTAGTGCTGCCATATAACATGCGAAGTTTCACAAATTGTCATTGAAAACTATCAGAGTTAGAACAAAAATATCGATTTGCATATAATTCTGGCATGTCATCATTAATAAAAAATGGCATATCTAAAACATACACTTATCATGGTTCCAGGAGATTTGTAGACAACTTTATATGGATATATGATAATGAGAAATTTGAAAAAAATAAACATTTAACTTATCCTAAGTAGTTAGAATTAAACTATGAACATAGAGGAACAAACGCGACATTCCTGGATTTAGATATAAAAATTGAGGATGGAATATTTTTTTTATAAAATGCTCGATAAAAGAAACTCCTTCCCTTTAAAATAGTTCGTATGCCACATAAAAATAGCACATGCCCTATATATATGTTTTATGGTAGCATTATGTTCAAGTTTTTAAGAATAACTCGCGTTGCACTAAATTTGATAGATGTTATACCGCTAGCATCTTGTTTAGTAATAAGAATGATTAAACAAGGTGGTGAAAAAAACAAAATATTTAAATCATATTAAATAAAGCATTTAATCGATATCTTGACGCTTTTAAATTATATCAGATTAACTAAAGTAGATTAATAGAAAATATCCAGAACTACATGAGTAATGTATAATATATCTAAACATCTATACATCTGAACAATACATATAGGATGATGTGTAAAATATATATCTTTATATTATTTTTAATTTTATAAATATTGTTATGTATATTTTATATATTTTTAATAACGAATAATTATAGAGATAGTGCAAGTAAATAATAATGCTTGAAATATACAAATAATACCAATAACAAAGAAGGAAAGTGATAAGCAGTAAAATGAATTCAATCAAACACTATATACAAACAGTAGGTTTTAAATAATAGACACATTAACTTGTGGGAAAAGGGACGGGTGACACAAGTAAGAAATACTTTTTAAATGACATGAATTGGTTAGCCTAAATTTATCTGGAGGAAAAGAAACTAGATCTAGCATTGAAAATAATCTTTTTCATGTGGTGGTGTTTGATCAACACTGCTGGGGAGCCATGATTTAATAAACTGTTTTGTTTTAAATCCATGAAACAGTCTTGTTGCAATATTTTGGAGCTATAATGGGGGTATGATCCCACACAGTCGGACGATTCTATTTATAAACGAAGCTGCTAAGAACTGACGAATCAAATTAACTGCGTTCTGCTACCAACCAATCAGAAACCAGAATTGCTTCATAAATATTAAACCTTTTCTGGAGCAATTTCACATGTTCTTTTCCCAGGTTTCGACATGGTAAGAATATTTTGTTCTGTGGAACTGTCTACTACAAAAAAGTCACCTACCAGGACTTGTGTGTAACAGCGAACCATCATAAACTGTTCTGAAACTCAAAATGGCTTGCACTTCTAGAAGTCTTACATGGTAAACAACTGATAATCCCTTTAAGAACATTTGTACAATGGTTTGTTCATGTAAGTAAAATTATTCAGTGATATGGGAGATTAATTGACTTACTGACAAAATAATGTTCCAACGAAGGACAAACTTTTTTTTAATAGTTTTAAAGGTTTTAAAGAAACTTCCAAGACGATATATATATATATATATATATATATATATATATATATATATATATATATATATATATGGTGATTGCAACGTCTTGTCAGATGAGTGTCACTCCCTCAGACGCTTCAATTCATGAGCCCAAAAATGACTTTTTCTTTTTTTTTTTAATCCTACCGGTGAATTCACACGCTCAAGCAGGCATGACACTGAAGACGGTCATTGAGATCAATTATTACATATTTCCAGTATTTCAAGCCTCCATGTGTCACAACTTCTCCATCGCCACAAGACCATTTTTATGGACAAATGCCTGAGGGAGTATCTATACACAGATGATGTTACAGAGTCTTAGCTTTGTACGACAGCTAAGTCTCTCTCTCTCTCGGTTCAAAATGTTGAGATCCAGCAACAAGCAAGAGCAAGATAGCCAGCAACAAGTTAAACTGCAGACCAGCTTAATGCGGGTATTGGTCTCCTGCTTTATGGTTTTTTAAATCAGAGATTTGCTTCTCCTAGAAAGGTTGCTTTCACCACAGCTTACGCGAGCCCTCTCCACCCCAACACACACATACATACACACAAACACACACGGTGCTAGTTGGCTGTTGACCCCGAAAAAGGGTTCATTCATCCTTTGGAAGGTCTTGTTTTTAATCCTTCAGGCAGACTAGCCACCCTCCTCACCAAACAAGTCTGGTGGGGAACCAGTTTAGTCACTGGTGACCCAACCATGAGACAGGTAGTACTGGGTTACATAGTACCATTAGCATATAACATGACCTGACACACACACACACACACACACATATATATATATATATATATATATATATATATATATATATATATAAATAAAATAAAAAAATAATTGTTTTTAGTCCGTTAAAGGTTGGCTATTGTTTTTTTTTTTTATTATTATTTACGTTTGTATTTTTCCGGTTTGTTTGTTTTTTAAGCATCTGTAACAACGCTCGGCTTATACCGATGATTGCCGGTCTCGCCCAATCCATGCTTGATGGGAATTCACGAGAATCCGGGTCAAATTATGCAAAAGTATCGAATATTTAAAAATAAAGCAAAAGATCTTTCTGTCTGCACGAAATTATTTTTCCACGCTAGAAACGTCTTGCAATTACCAAATAATTTATCTAGGAGGAATTTTTTTTAATCTTTCGAAGTTTGGAACATATAAAAAAAAAACTAATCAGGGGAAATAACGCTACTCGTTTCATAAAAAAATCGATGTCGGAAGTAATAATTCCAAATAAATTTTTTTCTTAAAAGAAATGTTAAAATTTTATGTTATAAAAGATCAATAAAGTCTTTTTTATGCAAAAATTTGTTAAAAAATTTCCAATAAACACAGACAATTATTTGGAACATCATGTAATGGATTTTTTATGATGTTTGATTAAATACATGAGAAATGTCAAATAAAAAACAACTTTTCGTTAAATGTATTTAAAAAAAATATTATAAATTATCTATAAAGTCTATTTTTTAATGTAAGTAAAAGTTTGTTGTAAAGTTCAAATAAAGTTTATAATGTAATTGAAAAAAAGCACTTTTTTTTTTCTTTTTTAAATAAAACTAACTTTAATTTCAAAATTTCGATATCGACGTTTACCTTTTATTATAAAAGTTAGGTAAACGTTCATAAACATACTAATGGGGAAAAACAGTTCATAAATCTAAAAAAAAAAAAAAGTCCATTAAGTTGAAATAAAGACTGTTTAAATAAAACTTCAAAAAAAAAAAAAAAAAAGAGGTTCATTCTATACAGTTTTGATCATCCATAGCTAAAAATATGTCGGGCGTCACTTCCGCCAAATGACTTTCTAAACAAAGGAAGTTAGACCCTAGTTAACTAATTAAATTAATTAACTTCCATATCATATAATATCTACTCCTTAAATCATACAGCTAAAGGCTACTCCTGTTAAAACCCCACTCTAGCATATTTAAAGTGCTATAATTATCTAATAATCTCATGTCCATCCTCCAATGTACAACCCCTATACAAGACTCACAGATATGCCTATTGCCAGACGTCGCTTTTACCTTACACATTCCCTCCTCCTCTGATGAAAAGCATTAGGCTTCGAAATGCCTGGCATAAAAAGCTTTCTTAAACCATATACACTGCATTGTATTCTCTTGTTTCAAATTGAACAAGAAATCTATATGCATAAGTATATATTCTTTTATTATCAATAACTTTTTCCTCTTATATATATATATATATATATATATATATATAGTAATTTATAAAATATATATGGCGATTAAGCTACACTGAATATTCTGCGTTTCATCCACTATAGGATTCGTCAGGCTTATGCGCGCATAAGCCTGACAAATCCTATAGTGGATGAAACGCAGAATATTCAGTGTAGCTTAATCGCCATATATATTTCATAAATTACTAACTAGCTCTACCTACGTATTGAGCACTTTTGAAGTAAATACTTAAAGTTTACGCATAAATCTATACTTTCGTATATTAAATTTATGTGAGTAAATGAAGTAGTTATATATATATATATATATATATAAATTTAGTTGTTAAATTTAAATTCTGAAATCAAAATATAGACATATATATTCGAATTAAGAATTTATTGTTTGACAAAAGGAATATATAGAAGGGGTTATATTAATTTCCTTAATCCATGGATTTTCAATAATGGCTCATATCATCAGAGGAAATGAAATGCGGTTAGCAAAATGTTCAGCTGTGAAAAGGCACTTATTTTGCTTTTCAGCACAAATATTAAAAATAGTTTTTTTAGTGGTGAATGATTGTTATATGGAAATAATTATTGAAAGAGGGAATTTCATATAATCTGGGCAATCCATTATCAGAAGAAGTATAATGTCCTCCGGGGTGATTTCCAAGTAGACAGAATATCGGAAGGAGTATAATGTCCTCCGGGGTAATTTCCAAGTAGGCAGAATATTGGATCAATATATATGTGTCTATATTTTGATTTCAGAATTTAAATTTAACAACTAAATTTATATATTGCTCTATTCTTAAATATTGAGCTTTTCCTTTTTGGTTAGGATCACCCTGAAAGTGTTACCTCTAGTAATATCTATCAGGATTTTCATCGGATTTTAATCTGTGTCTCATCTCGCTTATACATATATATTACATAGGAGTCACCATTTATCAAGGCCAGGAGGCCACTCGAGGATAAGGGTTAATGGGTATTCATTAGTCATTGTGATTATAGCATAGTAAACATAAGTAGTGAGAATTTTGTAAATTGGATTATTCTGGGGGACGGTTCATCAAGAACTTGTTTATGTTGGACTTCAATCAGATTGTAGCCACTGGAAAGCAGGCAAACAGAAGAGAATTCCACAGGCGTGCATTCATGGAATCTACGTTTAGGTTTAAGCACAGATAAAGAGTGTGGGAAATTGTTGATAGTAGTTTTGGCTAGACGAGTGTTTTTCATGAAAGTTCAGACGAGCACTTTTTTATTTTTTATTTTTTATTTATTTTTTTTTTATTACATTTTCACCCCAAACAAGGCACATTGCCACTTTAATGTAGGGGGCTACTATCAGGGGAAACATCTACTGGGGTACTATGTAGGGATTAGGGCAGCGAGATGTTGGTTCACGTTGCACTTGAACTTATGCATGTCAGTACAGTTGGGGAAGCAGTGACCTGGAATGGAATTCCAAAGTCTAGCAGTTCTGGGGAAGAAACTACTGGAGTAGAAAGATCTTTTACATCTAGGGATCTCTACAGTGTGGGGGTGGGATTTTGCAGCTTGTCGGGTCTGTCGAGGGTGTTCACGTCATGGGGGCACAAGTGCTTGCAGTTCTTCAGAGCCATGAAAATAACGATAAAGCAAAGACAGGCTCTCAATGTCTCTTCTGTGGGAAAGAAATTGCAGGGAAGAAAAAAGGGCATTCCCCACTAAGCTACGAAGTCTATTTTGAACTCTGTCAAGATAGCATGAGCTGCTTCTAGCAGTTCCTGTCCAGATGTGGCAACAGCACTCCATCATTGGTTGAATTTGGCTTTTATATAGGTAGAGAATTGCATCAAGAGTGAGATATCTACTGGAGCGGTAGAAGGATTCCACCATTTTTTCAGCGACCTTGGCAATGGAGCTATACCATAGTTGGAAATCTTGTGAAGCAGACCTTTATGCTATACCTTATCAAAGGCCTTTGATATGTCAAGAACAATTGCCCTAGAGAGGAAGCCTCTTTCGAAAGATTCACCAATCCTATGAAATATAACTGTTAGCACATCTGCTGTAGATTTAGCAGAACGGAAACCATATTACATGTCACTAAGAAGGTTATTTTTGCTGAGATGCTTCTCTATTTAGCACAGATTCCAGCAGCTTATTCATGATGCGCAGGAAACTTATTGGTCTGTAGTGAGAGGGAGATGAACGATCACCTGAATTCTTAAATACAGGGCATACTGATGAGATTTCCAAGGTGTTGGGAAGCAATTCTCCTTAAGACAATGCTTAAATAACTTTGTAAGTATGGGCGCTAGTTCTGGTTGAAGCCTTTTGACCACTATAATTGGAATGCTGTCAAGGCTAGTTACTTTACTGGAATCAAAGTTTTTGATTAGAGATATTTGTATGTCACAGAGTATGTTTTCTGATACACGAGGAAATACTGGAGATTGGTGGCCTTGGTCGTAAAGGATAGAATTAGCTGCAAAGTTCTTGGCAAAGAGTTTGGCTTTATCTGATGCTGAAGATATTATTTCAAGTCCATTGATGATAATTGGGATAGAGCACACACTTCTGTTGAGGATTTTGTTTACTATTTGCCAAAACTGGTGGGAACCAAGCCGCTGCTCAACTACTTTGGACTTGACTTACTGAGCATACAACTCTCTCACCTTCTTTATTACTTTTTTTCAGTGATTGCTGGCGGTCCTGAAAGTGGCTTTAGTCTCAGTACTGCTATTATGTTGGAAGCAGTGGAAAAAATGATTTCCGTTGCAATGGCAGTAGCACATTCTGGGGAGAACCACAGTTGACTGTTTGGTTTTTGCTGGAACATTTTCGAGGGTATGAAACGGTCTATACCTACAATCAACCATTCCGTCAGATCTGGTACACATCCTTTTTAGTCATGGTATGCAGAGGTAGATCTGATATAAATGTACAGAAACTATTCCAGTCAGCCATAGAGTATCGATATACTGTCCGATGGAGAGGTATGTCTGAGGATCTATTACATTTTGTTTTTATCTGAACTGATACAACAGAGTGGTTGGAAGATCCCAGTGGAGACTGAACAGAAGATGAACATAGCTCAGAGCAAGCTGTGAGAAAGATGTCTAGGAAACTTGCATACTGACTGTCAGTGTCGGAACACGGGTGGGTTCTTGAACAATCTGAGTGAGGTCATAAGCAATGGAGAAATCGTGACAGAACCTCCCCTTGTCATCAGTCTTGTTTGAGTGGGTGAACCATTCCACATTGTGAACATTGAAGTCTCCACAGACATGAATGTTAGCTGAGGGGTACGCAGACAGGACGTGGTCGATTTTCTCAGATAGCCTATTGTGGGGGCGATAGAGTGCAAATATAAACGCAATAGTGTGAGCAAGTGCAACCCAGAAGCACATGTAGGGTAAGTTAGGATCTTCTCTAGAGATGTCCTTGAAAAGGAAAAGTCGTCTTTAATGTAGGCACATATTTTATGCCATGGCGATCTTGGGGGTCGGATTTAGAGGTTAAGTTAGAGTATCCTTTAATTATGAACTCATCTAGAGAAGTAGTCGGTTCAATGCCAGTTTTGCTTATGAATAATAGGTCTGGTTTAGTCTCCTGTAATAAAGTTTGAACCTCTGGAAGGTTGGAACGTAGACCCCTGATGTTGGAGAAGGAGACATGGTAGTGAGGGTCTATGTTGGAAGTTGGAGATCTGGGTTTAATCGAGTGTTTTTTCTGGAAACCTTTCATGATTGAGATTTGAGATTTGTGGAATAGGTTGACAGGCTTGCTTAGAGCAGGGCAGAGGGGGAAGGTAAGGGAAAAATAAACGAAAACGTTTTTTTTGTAGCACATGATAAGGTAAAACTATAACAATTACCCATGGCATCGAAAGAAACCAAAAACTACTGCATTGTCCAGAATCCATTCACCAAATGGCAATACAGCAGCCCTAGTACTTGGCACCTGCTGATAGGACAGCTTCCTTAGTGGTTAATCCAAGGTTCGGGTCTCTGACTATCAGCTGGATAACGTCAGCCCAGTTAAAACGTTTACCTCCAGCACCCTTACTAGTGGCATGGCTACAAGGATAGACATGAAAACAAAAAATTTCCGACAGATCTGGCGGCTGTTCACACACAATACTGCCAACCTAGAATACAGCTTTTTCTTCTTCCTTTGTCAGAAAAATCACTCATTAAGAAAAATAACCACTGAAGAGCAAATAAGGAAAAGCGAGAGTAACGAGAGCTGCTGATAACGCATCCACAATGCATTGTCTACTCTCCATTAAAAAAAGGTCTAAAAGACTTATTAATATTTACTTAGTATAAGCACTTTTTTTTTTTTTACATGTGTGTCACCACTTATCAAGGCCCATAGGCATCAACACATTAGCTATAATTTGAAATTAAAGATATTTAAACATAGCTTCCCTTCCCATATTTACGCATGAATTTATATTGTGGATTCGACATGATACTGTTAGTTACAAATTCCATTTTGGGGTGGGGGGCAATATTCTAGATACAGGTGCATTTAAGGATTGACTGAAATAAACATTATATTAAACAAAATTAAGTAAAATAATGAATTATAATAAAATAATTTAGCACCAAAAACCGGAGGGGGATTATCTCGTGTTGAGATATTCTCTCCAAACATGTGGACTTAAAATGAAAACTTCACAAAGACAGCATAAAGTTTGGCGTCTTTGGATATATATATATATATATATATATATATATATATATATATATATATAATATAATATATAGAGAGTACATTATATATATATATAAAAAATATATATAATATAATATATATATATAATATAATACAATATATATATAATATAATATATATATATCATATAATATATATATATAATATAATACAATATATATATAATATAATATATATATATAATATATATATAATAAAACACAATATATATATAATATAAGATAATATATATATATATATAATATAATATATATATATAATAATATATATATATATAATACAATATTATAATACATATATATATATATATATATATATATATATATATATATATATATATATATATATATATATATATATATTTATTTACCAGTGGTGAAAAAACCGGACTAGAGTGCTCAATGTGTAGTCAGAGCAGTATATAGGAAATTTATTACTGTGAGTCCAGAATGAGTTTACAAATTGTTTCAGCTAGAGGAAAATCCTCAAAGAGAGGAAAAAATCCAACTAGCATCGTCAGAATTCATAAATGGACTAAGTTATAAAGTCAAATAAGAATGGAAAAATCGTAGATAAAGGGGAGTTAGAAAAGAAGGGAGGAGTGGTGGGGAGAGGACGTTGGAGTTTAAAGTAGTAGGAGTGTATTAAAAAAAGAGAGGGGTTTATAATTAAATATTAATTATGTGTAAATTCTTAAATACGTTTTTTTTAACGGTTTAAACTTAAAAGACGCTACTTTTGTTGATAACGGCATAAGTAACAGTTAATTTAAAGGATCACCATGGCAACAGGTTGGAGAGTTAAAGTTAGTGAAGGAACGGGTTGAAAATGGGGTTTAAAGTAATTTAGCGGGGCGGGGAGAGATTGAAAGATATTTATTGTTTATAAAATGGAAAGAAAAAGAAAAGGAAAAATAAGTTAATGAATTATACTTTACAGGTTTATTTTGATAGTGTAATGATATATATAATTAAATATAATATATATATAAATAAATTAGCCGGGCAGGTAGAAATTATACGTTACAGGTTTATTTTAATGAAATAAAATAAAATAGGTGAAAGCTTAAGTAAGTAACTTAAATAATAGGAAAAAAAAAAAAAACCAATATTTTTAATAAGTAAGCAAGCACACGCATAAATATGTACAACAAATGCACATACGTAAATGGGGGAAAAGCACATGCGTGATTACATATACATATATATATATATATATATATATATATATATACATATATATATATATATATATATATACACACATACACATATATATATAAAAACATACATACAGAAACACATATATATATATATGCACACATACAAGGATACGTAAAAATACACGCATATATACATATATAAACATATATGTAAATACACATACATCCAGATGCACACACTTACACATACATATACACATATATACATATACATATACATACATATATATATATAAATATAAATTAACTGGGAGGGGGGGAAATTGAAAAATATTTTATAAATAATGTTTAAATTTTCGGGCGTTGTAGTTGAAGGAAAGAGAGAAGGAAAAAATATAAATTAATGAATTATAAGTTACAAGTTTATTTTACTAATATAGGAATAGGTAAGAATATCAGAAATTTAATCAAATAATAATAAATTCATAAAATTATTAGGGACATATTTATAATAAGTGAATAAAACACATACACACAGAAAAACACACACACACAAATACACATGTAGAAGATACGCACACAAATACAAAAACATATATATATAAACACATACATATACACACATGTAGAAGATACGCACACAAATACAAATAACTATATATATACATGCATATACATATATATATATACACATATAAATACATACATACACACACATATACATACATATACACACATATACATACATATATATATATATATATATATATATATATATATATATATATATATATATATATATATATATATATATATATATATAAATTAGCTGGGCAGGGAGAGATTGAAAAAATTAATTTTTTGTTTTTAATTTATTATTTATAATTTTTTGAACTGTCGGGCGTTAAGTTGAGAGAAAGAAAGGGGAAATAGAAGGGGAAATAGGTGAATTATACGTTATAGGTTTATTTAATAAAGTAAAAAAGTAAGGATATCAGTAAGTTAATTAAATAATAAAAATTAATATAATTATTAATAAAATGTTAATATAAGTAGATAACAAAAACACATAAATACATACACATGAGTACACATGTAAAAAATGTACACACATCAATGGGGAGGAGCATGTGCTTGAGTATATGTACAAACACAAATACGAAATATATGTAAGTAAGCTTCGTGTTAAAAAATATGATAATTATTATTGAAAGAATTAGTAAGAGGTAAATATAAGAGAAAAGTGTATATATATGTTATATGTAGATGGTAAATTAATAAATTAATTAAAATAGAAGGTAAGTAAATGATTAGTTGTTAACAAGTAGATAATAGACCGAGAGGCAAGTCAAAGGATACCAATTGTGATAAGTACGTAATTGAAATATTAGAAATCGAGATTTAACCATGGAAATAGCCAATAAGAAACTATGGGGCGAGAACCTTTAAGTAATGACATAAGGAGTGATTAAGGCAAAGGGGGGTACAAAAATGAGTTAGGTAAAGAGAGATGTAGCTAAAAATGGTGGGATAAATAGGTGGGGGTTCTGTGGAGGGGTTCTTTTAGAATGAATGGGGGACTATATAGTTTAGGTTGTAAATAGGGTGTGTGTAATTCGTTAGTGTTAGATTTTAGGGGTGGGTTATAGTTATTATTAGAAGGGTGAGAAGTTGCTTAAGAGGTGGGATTTATAATGTTTACAATTAAGTGAGGTTTCAGTTTTTTATTTAGAAGTTTATCTCTATCTCTAAAATTAGTAATCAGTAATTTTTCAGTTTCTCTCAACTTAACGCCCGACAGTTCAAAAAATTATAAATAATAAATTAAAAACAAAAAATTAATTTTTTCAATCTCTCCCTGCCCAGCTAATTTATATATATATATATATATATATATATATATATATATATGTATATGTATGTATATGTGTGTATATGTATGTATATGTGTGTGTATGTATGTATTTATATGTGTATATATATATGTATATGCATGTATATATATAGTTATTTGTATTTGTGTGCGTATCTTCTACATGTGTGTGAGGCACCGCCAAAAATGGCCGCAAAATCAAGTTGTTGTTGTTTTTTAAAACTAAATTACATTTATTAAAATCCATTATTTCTGAGTAACTTTTTTTTTCCAGAAAGATAAAACCCTGAATTTTATCATATAGAAAACAGAATAATGTAAAACTTTTTCTACTATTTTTAATTCAATTTTAAATGTTAAATTTTCCCAAAAAGTTAACAATTGACATTTTTTGTCTTGCACAAAAAACGTACTTAAATATTAAAAAAAAAGGGTTTTTGAAATAATTAATTTATTTATTTATTGTCTAACTAAGATTTAGGATGATTTTCTAAGAGAATATGCAAAAATATTATAATATAAGTACCTGAATTTCAAATAATTCCACTTATTCATATATGTAACCAGATATTTCGCGTCGCCGAAGAGTTCAGATCGACTCTGTTTACGTTTTCTTTCGATGAGACGAAAACTATGGAAGGCTAAACAGGCCAAAAAAACTTATTTTTCAGTGACGAAAATTTCAATGTATTATTAAGCTGAGGCTGGCCAGTACCAGATGGGTGACCATTTGTATGAGTTTGGTTTTTAATGTGTATGTGTGTGGGGGCCAGGCTCCCCAAAATGGGGGGAGGGGGCAATTTAAAGCAGAATAAAAAAAGATTATTTCAGCGCGTTTGGTCCACCGTAGTCGAAAGGCGGCAAACGTTTTCAAACGAGATCGAAAAAAATGATGCTATTTTTAACACAAAGGGCACAATATTTATCGAATTTTTTTTTTTTGTATCGATTATTCAAAGCATGCTCTGTTTAATAATGGTCATGCATTATTCGGCTCGCTAAAAAAAAATTGTTAATTTATTTATCAAAAATTTTAAAATGGCTTTTTTCGTATAAATATAAAAAAATTTTTTTTATTGTTTTGCTTAACTTAAATTAATTATTTTACTTAACATATTCACCGAATTTCACACTTCAAAACTCAAAAGCGGGATAATTAAACACAATCGAAGTTCTGATATTCAGACGTCAAAATAAGGTATGCAAACAATTTTTTTTTTTTTTTTTTTTTTTTAAATCTATAATTCTGTCCCTTACAACAACACAATATGTTTTGTTCAGTTTAAGATGATTATTTTAAGCATATTTGTTCCCACTTCAAAACAAGGGGGGGGGTTGTAAGCAAAAAAATATATATATATAAATATCGTTTATGAAAAATAAGTACACTGTTATAAAGTTCATTCTTCTCCTAATAATCGCTGAAAATTTCGTATTGATCGGATAATTACCTGATTTTTGGTAGATTTTTAAAAAGACGGTCCGTCAAAAAGTACTGACCTGCCCCCCAAGTTTTGGCGGTGCCTAATTGTGTGCGTATCTTCTACATGTGTATTTGTGTGTGTGTGTTTTTCTGTGTGTATGTGTTTTATTCACTTATTATAAATATGTCCCTAATAATTTTATGAATTTATTATTATTTGATTAAATTTCTGATATTCTTACCTATTCCTATATTAGTAAAATAAACTTGTAACTTATAATTCATTAATTTATATTTTTTCCTTCTCTCTTTCCTTCAACTACAACGCCCGAAAATTTAAACATTATTTATAAAATATTTTTCAATTTCCCCCCCTCCCAGCTAATTTATATTTATATATATATATGTATGTATATGTATATGTATATATGTGTATATGTATGTGTAAGTGTGTGCATCTGGATGTATGTGTATTTACATATATGTTTATATATGTATATATGCGTGTATTTTTACGTATCCTTGTATGTGTGCATATATATATATATGTGTTTCTGTATGTATGTTTTTATATATATATATGTATGTGTGTATATATATATATATATGTATATATATATATATATATATATATGTAATCACGCATGTGCTTTTCCCCCATTTACGTATGTGCATTTGTTGTGTTATTTATGCATGTGCTTGCTTACTTATTAAAAATATTGGTTTTTTTTTTCCTATTATTTAAGTTACTTACTTAAGCTTTCACCTATTTTATTTTATTTCATTAAAATAAACCTGTAACGTATAATTTCTACCTGCCCGGCTAATTTATTTATATATATATTATATTTAATTATATATATCATTACACTATCAAAATAAACCTGTAAAGTATAATTCATTAACTTATTTTTCCTTTTCTTTTTCTTTCCATTTTATAAACAATAAATATCTTTCAATCTCTCCCCGCCCCGCTAAATTACTTTAAACCCCATTTTCAACCCGTTCCTTCACTAACTTTAACTCTCCAACCTGTTGCCATGGTGATCCTTTAAATTAACTGTTACTTATGCCGTTATCAACAAAAGTAGCGTCTTTTAAGTTTAAACCGTTAAAAAAAAACGTATTTAAGAATTTACACATAATTAATATTTAATTATAAACCCCTCTCTTTTTTTAATACACTCCTACTACTTTAAACTCCAACGTCCTCTCCCCACCACTCCTCCCTTCTTTTCTAACTCTCCTTTATCTACGATTTTTCCATTCTTATTTGACTTTATAACTTAGTCCATTTATGAATTCTGACGATGCTAGTTGGATTTTTTCCTCTCTTTGAGGATTTTCCTCTAGCTGAAACAATTTGTAAACTCATTCTGGACTCACAGTAATAAATTTCCTATATATATATATATATATATATATATATATATATATATATATATATATATATATATATATATATATATATATATTTATATACCACTCGGTCGAAAAATATCAATAACTATTATATTTTAATTTATACAGAAACTGATATGATATATATATGATATTATATATATGATATTATATATGATACATATATATGATATTATATATATATATGATATTATATATATATGATGTTATATATATCATATTATATATATATTATACATACATGATATTATATATATATGATATTATATATATATGATATTATATATATGATATTATACATATGATATTATATATATATGATAGATATATATATGATATTATATATATATGAAATTATATATATATATGATATTAAATGTATATGATATTATATATATATGATAATATATATATATGATATTACATATATATATATGAAATTATATATATATATATGATATATATATATAATATTATATATATATATATATGATATTATATATATATATGATATATATATATATGATATTATATATATATATGATATTATATATATGATATATATATGATATTATATACATGATATATATATATATTATATATATGTATATGATATTATATATATATGATATTATATATATATATGATATTATATATACATGATATAATATATACAAATATGATAGTACATATATATATGATATTATATATATATATAAATGATAAATATACGATATTTTCTGTATGATATATACATGATATTATATATATGATATATATATGATATTATATATATGATATATATATGATATTATATATATATATATGATATATATATATGATATATATATATATATAAATGATACATATATGATATTATATATATATGATATATATATATGATATAATTTATATATATATGATATAGATGATATTATATATATTTATGATATATATATGATATTATATATATATTATATATATATATGATATTATATATATTTATGATATATACATGGTATTTTATATATAATATATATATGATATTATATATATGTTATTTATATATGATATTGTATATATATATATGATATTGTATATATATATTGTATATATATATTATATATATGATATTGTATATATATCTATTATATATATATGATATTGTATATATATATATTATATATATATATATGATATTGTATATATATTATATACATATGATATTGTATATATATATTGTATATATATGATATTGTATATATATTATATATATGATATTGTATATATATATGATATTGTATATATATATTATATATACATGATATTGGATATATATATTATATATATATGATATATTATATATATATTATATAGGTATATTATATATATATTATATATATGATATTGTATATATATATTTTATATATATGATATTGTATGTATATATTATATATATATGCTATTGTATATATATATTATATATATGATATTGTATATATATATTATGTATATATGATATTGTATATATAATATATATGTGATATTGTATAAATATATATTATATATATATGATATTGCATATATATATTATATATATATATGATATTGTATATATCATATATATATGATATCTTATATATATATTATATATGATATTGTATATATATATTATATATATATGATATTGATTATATCATATAGATATATATATGATATCTTATATATATATATTATATATATATATGATATGGTATATATATTGTATATATATGATATTGTATATATATACGTATATCATATATATATGATATTGTATATATATATTATATATATATTATATTGTATATATATATTATATATGATATTGTATATATATATTATATATATGATATTGTATATATATATATTATATATGATATTTAAATATATCTTATATATATATATGATATTGTATATATATATATTATATATATATGATATTGTATATATATTATATATATATGATATTGTATATATATTATATATATATGATATTGTATATATATTATATATATATATGATATTGTATATATATTATATATGATATTGTATATGTATATTATATATATATTATATATATGATGTATATATATATGATTTATATATACAAATGATAGTACATACATATATATGATATTATATATATATGTGTATGATATTATATATGATATTATATATATGATATTATATATATATATGATACTACATATATATATGATATTATATATATATGATATTATATATATCTTATATATATGATATTATATATATATGATATTATATATATATGATATTATATATATGATATTATATATATATGATATTATAGATATGATATTATATATATGATATTATATATATGATATTATATATATATTATATATATATGATATTATATATATGATATTATATATATGATATATATGCGATATTATATATATATATGATATATATATGATATATACGATATATATATGATATTATATATATATGATGTATATATTATATTATGTATATATGATATATATATATGATATTATATATATATCATATATATATGATATTATATATGATATATATATACATATATGATATATACATGATATTATATATATATTATGTATATATGGTATTATAGATAATATATATATGGTATTATATATATATTATATATATATGATATTGTATATATATTATATATATGATATTGTATATATACATATTATATATATATGATATTCTATATATATATTAGATATATATGATATTGTATATATATGATATTTTATATATATATAATATTGTATATATATATATATGTATATATGATATTGTATATATATATATGATATTATATATATACGATATTATATGTATATGATATTATATATATATTATATATATGATATTGTATATATATATGATATTGTATACATATATGATATTATATATATATGATATTATATATATATATGATATTATATACATATATGATATTATATATATATGATATTATATATATGATATTATATACATATATGATATTATATATATATATATGATATTATATATATATATGATATTATATATATATGATAATCTATGTATATATATTATATATATATGATATTATATATATATATATTATATATATGATATTGTATATATATATGATATTATATATATATATTATATATGATATTATATATATATATTATATATGATATTATATATATATTATATATATATATGATATTGTATATATATGATATTGTATATATATATTATATATATATATATGATATTTTATATATATATTATATATGACATTGTATATATATTATATATATGATATTGTATATATATATTATATATATATGATATGGTATATATATATTATATATATATGATATTGTATATATATATTATATATATATGATATTGTATATATATATTATATATATGATATTTTATATATATATTATATATATATGATATTGTGTATATATATATTATATATATATATATATGATATTGTGGATATATATTATATATATTATATTGTATATGTATATTATATATATTATATTGTATATATATATATGATATTATATATATGATATTGTATATATATATGATATTATATATATGATATTGTATATATATGATATTATATATATATGATATTACATATGATATTATATATATTATATATATATGATATTACATATATATGATATTATATATATATATTATATATACATGATATTATATATATATTATATATATATATGATATTACATATATATGATATTATATATATATGATATTATATATACATGATATTATATATGTATAGTATATATATATATATATATGATATTATATATATTATATATATATTGTATATATATGATATTTTATATATATATTATATATATATATTGTATTGTATATATATTATATATATATGACATTGTATATATATATATTATATATATGAAATTGTATATATATATATTATATGATATTGTATATATATATATGATATTATATATATATGTATATATATATATATATATATATATATATATATATATATATGATATTGTTACACCAAAGAGAGGCAGCGTGAAATCGTCAGTAACCATTAACTTTTAGTTAAGATTCAGTAGTGTAGTTGGGAGAATTTCTTTGGGTGTTGAGGACATGGGGCGTCGTCCTCATATTGAGAATCGCCACCCGATGTGGGGGCGAATTTAATACCAAAGAAAGGCAGAGTCAGACCATTAGTGTCGATGTGACGCTTTCATTTAACGTTAACATTATATCCGAAGCAATACCGATTAACTAAATGATAAATGTTTATATCTTACGCCGGGCACTACCAGAGAACCATGCTGGCTTAAATTCTGCCAAAGTATTTTTTTTTCTTTCTTTAAAGCAAAACAATAATAAATGCTTTAGCCAAAATGAACAGAATTATAACTTCAAAAAAACATACGCTTTGTTTCAAGTCGAGCGACGGTTACAAATTCGATACAGTCATATCCAGTGAAAAAAAAAGGGAAATATTTTTTCCCTTTGATTGCTTTGAACTAAAAACCACACACACACACACACACACACACACACACACACACACACACACACACACACACACACGTAATTGTTGGCGTCACAAAATGTATTTGTGACAAGATCAAAACAAAAGATAAATAAATTCTTTGGAGTTAAAATTTAACACACGCATTTGTCGGCTTCAAAGAATGTTTGTTCGAATCAAATATTAAATGATTCGGGTGACTATGATAAAACCCATTTGAAATTTGGATCAAGAGATTAAGGAGAGTAAGTACATTCTACATACATATTTTTTACTTTACTAGAATATCTTGTTCTTTACTTTTTCAGGTTGAATTTCTTGTCCTTTACTTTTCCAGGTTTAATAAAATCTTAAGAATATTACTTTTCATGCGCGCATTTTTCCATATAATATACGTTTGTATATATTTCTTTTATGGTTTTTTTTTCAATACATTTATATAACCCAATCTCCGGAGACTTTGTCATTCAAAATTCTTGGATGTGCTGATGTTTCCTTATTATTATTTTTTTTTTTTTACTTGTGCAACTGCTTCCGTCAACGAGCACCCGGTATCTCCGAAGACGAAAATTCTAGACGATCGCAGAAGATCCGGCCTTGTGGACATCACAGCAAAGACGATTCCACCAACGCACTGAAGAAGGGCTTACTGGATGACGCGACGGCCCGGTCCAGTTTCATAATATTGTATATATATATATATATTATTTATATATATATATATATATATATATATATATGATATTATATATATATATGATAGATATGATATTATATATATAAGATATTATATATATATGATATATATATGATATATATATATATTATATATGTGATATATATATATATGATATGATATATATATAATATTATATATATATGGTATATATATATGATATTATATATATATGATATATATATATGATATTATATATATTATATATATATGATATTATATATATTATATATACATATGATATTGTATATATTATATATATAATATTGTATATATATTATATATATATGATATTGTATATATATATTATATATATATTGTGTATATATATTATATATGATATTGTATATATATATTATATATATATATGATATTGTATATATATATTATATATATATGACATTGTATATATATTATATATATGATATTGTATATATATTATATATATGATATTGTATATATATTATATATATGATATTGTATATATATTATATATATGATATTGTATATATATTATAGATATATGATATTGTATATATATATGTATATATGATATTGTATATATATTATATACATGATATTGTATATATGTATTATATGTATTTATATGATATTGTATATATTATATATATATATGATATTGTATATATATTATATATATGCGATATTGCATATATATATTATATATATATGATATTGTATATATATATGATATATATATGATATTGTATATATATATGATATATATATGATATTGTATATATATATTATATATATATATGATATTGTATATATATATTATATACATATATGATAGGGTATATATATATATTATATATACATATATACTATATTGTATATATATATATATGATATTGTATATATATGATATATGTATATGATATATATATATATATTTATATGATATGATATATATATATGCATATATGATATTATATATATATGTATATATGATATTATATATATATGTATATATGATATTATATATATATGTATATATGATATTATATGTATATATGATATTATATGTATATATGATATTATATATATGTATACATGATATATATATGATATTATATATATGATATTATATATATAATATATATATGATATTATATATATATATATGATATTATATATATGATATTATATATATATGATATTATATATATAATATTATACATATATATATGATATTATATATATATATGATATTATATATATTATATTGTATATATATTAAATTGTATATATATGATATTTAATATATATATGATATTATATATATATGATATATATATGATATATATATGATATTGTATATATATATGATATTATATATATATTATATTATATATATATGATATTATATATATGATATTATATATATATATGATATTATATATATATGATATTATATATATGTAGTTATATATAATATTATATATATATGATATTATATATATGATATAATATATATGACAGTATATATATGATATTATATATATGATATTATACATATATGATATTATATATATATGATATATATATGATATTATATATATATAATATATATATGTGATATTATATATATATATATATGATATATATATAATATTATATATATATGATATATATGGTATTATATATACATATATGATATTATATATATATATGATATATATATATATGATATCATATATATAATATTATATATATATCATATATATATATATCATATATATATGATATTATATATATATGATATTACATATATATATGATATTATATATATATATATATATGATATTATATATATATGATATTATATATATATATTATATTATATATATGATATATAATATATATATATTATATATAATATATATATATATGCTATTATATATATATGATATATATATATGATATTATATATATATATATATGATATTGTATACATATGATATAATATGTATATGATATTATATATATATGATATTATATATATATATATGATATTATATATATGATATTTTATATATGATATTATATATATGATATTATATATATGATATTATATATGTATATGATATTATATATACATATGATATTATATAAATATATATGATATTGTATATATGATATTATATATATGATATTATATGCATATATATGATATTATATATATATGATATTATATACATATATATTATATTATATACATATATATGATATTATATACATATATATCATATTATATATATGATATTATATACATATATATCATATTATATATATGATATTATATACATATATATGATAATATATATATATAGGATATTATATACATATATATGATATTATATACATATATATTTATGATAGTATATACATATATATGATATTATATATATATGATATTATATATATATGATATTATATATATATGATATTATATACATATATATATTATATTATATGCATATATATATATATTATATACATATATATATATATATATGATATACATATATATGATATTATACATATATGATATTATATACATATATATATATATATGATATTATATACATATATATATATGATATTCTATACACATATATGATATTATATATATATGATATTATATACATATATATATATGATATTATATACATATATATATATATGATATTATATACATATATATGATATTATATATATATGATATTATATACATATATGTATATATATGATATTATATACATATATATATGATATTATATACATATATATATATATATATATGATTTTATATTCATATATATATATGAGATTCTGTACATATATATATATGATATTATATACATATATATATATATGATATTATATACATATATATATATATATATGATATTATATACATATATATATATAAGATATTATATACATATATATATGTATGATATTATATACATATATATATATGTATGATATTATATACATATATATATATGATATTATATACATATATATATATATTTATATATGATATTATATACATATATATTTATATATGATATTATATACATATATATATATATATGATATTATATACATATATATATATGATATTATATACATATATATATATGATATTATATACATGTATATATATGATATTATATACCTATATATATATGATATTATATATATATATATGATAGTATATACATATATATATATATGATATTATATACATATATATATATGATATTATATGCATACATATATATATGATATTGTATACATGCATATATATATATGATATTATATACATACATATATATATGATATTATATACATATATTTAATATATGATATTATATACATATATATATGATATTATATACATATATATATGATATTATATACATATATATATATGATATTATATACATATATATATATGATATTATATACATATATATATATGATATTATATACATATATATATGATATTATATACATACACACACACACATATATATATATATATATATATATATATATATATATATATATATATATATATATATATATATATATATATATATACTAGCCATTCCCGGCCACGCGTTTCTGTTGCTCAGTTTGTTTAAATGAACACATTCCTCATAAAAAATTGCATTTTGTATTGTTTATTTATTCAATTATTTTTTCAATTTTTTTATCGATAAAGTTGTTTTTAAATTATTAGGTGAAAGTTTTTTTTTTCAGGAATTTTTTTGAAAAGAAATTTGGCAGTAAACATTTCCTTTTGAAAACAGAATTTTTATTATAAAAAAAAAATGAATGTTTTATATGAACACTGTAAACAGTTAGGTGAAAGTAGGGAAAAGTTAGTTTTTTTTCAAGAGAATGTACAAATCTTTTTGCCAATAGATGTTAAGAAAATAAACGGAAAAACTACTCCCATCATTAATTTATTCTGCAAAAAAAATAAATAAAATGTTAGTTTAGTGTTTCAACATTTTAACAACGCTCGGCTGAATTCGGTGATTGCCGGTCGAACCCTAAACTAATTGGAATTTGGTGCGGGGAGGGGGGTTAAATTCTGCATGAGTACCATTCTTTTTAATTTTGTCTTTTGTTCAATTTTTTTGTGTGGGCTTTTAGCGCTAGCAAACTAACAAATTTAACCAAAATGCAAAAAATTCAACTATTAAATAATTTTGATAAGTACACAGCTCCTAATACAAATCCTAGCAAATCAATCCCCCTTATTGGAAACACTGAAAGGAAGGACGGAACCAAATTATTGCCAGTATGTGTGGGAAAGGTTCTATAGGTGTATCAGAAAGTGGCCATTAAAAATGATGATCAGAACCTTAATAATTCAACTTACTATTTTTTAAAGCTTATAACTACTTGAAAATACAATTCAAACCCTAATTTTTTTTCAATTAAAGGAGCAAAGACCAAATTAAAAAAAATAACAGGTTTAATAGCAAATTATGCAATATTTCTTTCTTTAAAGCGGTTTTTGTTTGTAAAAAGATATAAAGAAAATCAATATATTTTGACTTGCTTATAAATATATGTATATATATGCCAAAAAATCACTTACCTAAAAAAATATTATTAAATGGGTAGTTCCATTCTTCATTGTAAAGAATTTATTCATATTTATATTTTAAATTCCATGTACTTTTTAAATAAAAGGATTTTTAAAGCGAGGGTCCTAGAAAATCGCATTTTTGTAACATGTTTTGCGTGAAGCGTTAAATAGCTGCTGCTAAAATAAAATTTATGAAGTATGGTTTCGTCCAAGGGCATAAATAATATCTCTTTTTTATTGCGTGTGTTAACCAAAATTAGTATTTTTCATCCTCCGTAGTTAAAAAAGAAACGCACATTCACTGATAAGTTTTTCCCTTAGAATAAAAAATCCGCTTCATCGATTTAAAAAAAATTATTTTAATGAAATACACGAGTTTTTGATTGATATATTTTAATACTTCTTCATCAACTAATTTTATTTTTTTTAATATCTAAAAAAAGAAAACATTCAATGAGATAGAAAAATTTGCCGTCAGCGTCTGGTATTATCTTGACGGTGTAAGCATAACATGAGCTTTCATTTAAAAAAAATCAACGTGTTTAAAAAAAAAGAAGGTTTTACACTTTGGACTTTACAGGTAGATTTCCAAAAAACTATTCCTTTTTTTGTTTTAAATTGGAATATTTTCTTTATTGATCTTTTATCTCCAATTTGTGATACATAAAACTTTGACACATAAATTAATTATTAAAATTTAATGAACATCTAAAAATGGGGGTGTGAATTTGAAAAAAAATACGTTTGTCTAAAATATTATATTTGGTTTATTGGAAAGAGCATAAAATTTCACATTGACCCGGAAAATATCGTAAAAATTGAATCAATAGAAAAATTTTGATAGATTTTTAAAGTTTAAAAATTGAAAAATATTTAACTCGTAAAATTCTATTGATTTTATTACGTAAATAAATGGATGCATGAAGGCACGCCGGATTTTGTAAACATTTTGTAAACACTGTTTTTAAAAAAATAAAAAAAAAAATATTTGTATTATTTTTTAAATAACTTTAATAGTTTATTTTGAAAGTATATTCCATATAGAAAATAAACAACTCACTTTAAAAGGAGAAATTACGTTTTTTTTTTATATTTTATTCGCAGTTTTCTGTTAGGGGTGTCAAAAATTCCTCCAAATTTCTGATACATCTAGAGTTTCTATTCTTTTTCTTTCTTTCTTTTTTTCAATATTTTAAGCAGATTTGTCACTCAGCTCGCAGATTTGGTGTTTGTACACTTTATTGCCGAAATTGGAGACGCCATTTTTTTCACCCACTTGCTATCCAAATCTAGGGAAGACATTTTAAGGCCGAACGATTGCTTCCGGAAAGGGAAAGAATAAATTTACCAAAATTAACATTTATTACTCCCTTAAACTAAAATTATCATTTATTACTTCCAGAAACTTGGTAAACCGATATTACTGGAGAAAATGAATCTTGACAATTCAAAAAAATATTTAAAATTATTTATTTGTTCGAAAAGAAAACCCCAAAAAAACAAAACACACAAACGAAAAAATAAACAAATAAACAAGCAAAAAAACTAATAAATGTTTTGGTTTTGTTTTGGTTTTCAAATGGCGCTCGCCTAGGTTAAACTATTATGAATATGTCATTTCAATTTTCTGTTTTTAACAAAAAAAAAAAAAAAATTGTTCCATGAAAAACTTTCCCGTTCTCATTAATTAAATCGAAACATTTCCAATTAAACAATTACGGATATATGTTCTCTTTCACTTTCTTTATTTACTTTTAAAGCAACATTGGACTTTTATGAAATAGTTTTTTGTTTTTTGTTTTTTTTTCTAACAAATAAATAATTTTAAACATTTTTTAGAATTGTCAATGTTCATTTTCTCCAGTAATATCGGTTCACCAAGTTTCTGGAAGTAATAAATCATAATTTTAGTTTAATTTAACGTTTCTGGAAGTAATAAATGTTAATTTTGGTAAATTTATTCTTTCCATTTCCGGAAACAATCGTTCGGTCATATAATGATGTCTCCCCTAGATTTGGATAGCAAGTGCGTAAAAAAAAAAATGGCGTCTCCAATTTCGGCGATAAAGTGTAGATGCACCCCAGATTTTTATGGGTCGCTATTTTTGCCATAAATTGTTAGGTGAAAGGGTTTTTTTTTCAGGAAAATTTGCACCTTTTTTTTTTTTTTTTTTTTTTTTAAAGAAAGTTGGTAGTAAACGTTTCTTTTGGAAAACAGAATTTGGTACTCCTTGGGCGTTGAGTTCCATGGCGTACAGCATAAAAAACACGCATCGCTCCCTTTCTGACGCAAGCGCACGTAACACTTTTTTTTATTTACTGACGTTGTCGTAGTAACTAAACGATTATTTGTCACATTTATTTTGAAAAAAGTTTTACTCTTTATGAATATTAAAAGAAAAATTACGAAACATTTATTAATAATGCCTCACTTTTACAGACATTTGTTTTTAAATTTCTTTTTAAATGACGACTTTTTTTTTAATAGCATTTGCGGATGGGTATGCTGACATTTGTTTTTTTAAATTTATTTTTAAATGACTTTTATTTTAATAGCATTTACGGATGGGTAAATAACGAAAAAAACAACTGAGCCATTTACTGACAATTTCTCGGTATCTTGACTTTGATAAAATTTATTTGTTAAAAATATTTGTAAATGTGAGAATTATCAGTAAATGGTTTAGTTATTTTATTTTTTTTTTTCGTTTTTTACCCATCCGCAAATGCTATTAAAAAAAGGAAGTCGATAAAAGTCGTCATTTAAGAAATTTAAAAACAAAACTCTGTAAAAGTGAGGCATTATTAATAAATGTTTAGTAATTTTTCTTTTAATATTCATAAAGAGTAAAAATGGAATGGAAATTTAAATTTCGCTCCGTTTTAATCTTTTTTTTTTAAATTGTGCTTCTCTCAAACAAATATAATCAAGAAAATAACATTCAACAATTGTACTTTATATATATAAAACACGAAATATTAAATATATATATATATATATATATATATTAACGAAAGAGAAATAATTCCATTTTGAAACGAAAAAAGTCGATTTGGTATACAAAAGTTCAGTTTAGTGATGTCACGTGATGACAACTGGTGTGAAATAATTGTCCCCAAATAAAAAAAATGGCCCATCCGTACAAAGAAAACCAAATATTTATTATAGAAAAATTACGTAAAATGTTATAATTACAAAGAGATATATAGAAACACGCATGCGTACCGTAAACATATACCAAAATGTGGAAGCCATCCGTCCAGTGGTTATTTAGAGTATTAATTACCAACGAACCAAGAGTTACATTTTTATATATATAGATTATAATTATATAGGTGGATACACACTTTCATGTTTCTTCATTTAATTACTAATAGGATACAGTAGTTAAATAGGATACAAAATTTACAATAGTTAAATAGGATACAAAATTTTTCTTTAAAGAGAGTAACGTTTCAGAGACCGCGTCATTGAATTATCTTATATAACTCTTGAGATCTACCCAATATGTCATGCAGTATAGAAAGGAGAAAGTATATTTATATAAGTTCTTTAAGTTCATGAAATTTACTTTTTTAGTTTAAAGATTAAGTGGTTAAGTAAAGAACCTTACCTCATGCATCGTGCAGCTCGTGTTAGGAAAGAAAAATAAGAGAAAATAAAAATGCCCCCCCCCTGGTATTTATGGACTGAAAATCACGTGATGCGACGAGAGGGGGGAGGGGGTATGCAAATGAGATGTGGTTGGGTGTCTCTATAAAAGAACCGTCTTCTTTATTTTGGGTGTCAGGGTGGAAAGCGCAGAGAGAAGAGAACAGTTGGATTTGAGTTTGAGACTTTTGATCTGAGGTTGAGTTCAAATTTAACATCAAGCTATTTCAGCACAGTGACAAAAATGGGTGACCGAGTAAGATTGAGCAGCGATATCCTGAGGCCATTTACTGGAGAAGGTGACGTGGTTGCGTGGCTTAACAAACTGAAGTTGGTGGCAAGGCTGTAGAAGATTGAGGATGTAGCCACGTTAATACCAATGTATTTGGAAGGAAGTGCTCTAGCGGTCTATCTAGAAATGGAAGAGACGGATCAGGCCATTGCTGAGAGCATTGAAAACCGGTTAAAGACCGCATTTTCTGAGAGTGCGTTTGAGGCTTACAACAAGCTCAAAAGAGTCACCTGGACTGGGGAGTCTGTGGACATGTACGTGGCAGAGATAAGGCGACTAGCAGGATTGGCTGGATATGGGGGACGCAGCCTTGAGAAGACTGTAAAGCTGGCGCTTGAACCTGGCTTCCCTGATTGCATCTCCATGGAACTGCAACGACTGACTGATATTGAAACCATGGAGGTGGAGGAGATTCTAAGGCATGCTAGAGTTTTGTCGAAATATGATAGATATATATATATATATGATATTATATATATATGAAATTATATATATATATGATATTATATGTATATGATATTATATATATATGATAATATATATATGATATTATATATATATATATGAAATTATATATATATATGATATATATATATGATATTATATATATATATGATATTATATATATATATGATATTATATATATGATATTATATATATGATATATATATGATATTATATACATGATATATATATATATATTATATATATGTATATGATATTATATATATATGATATTATATATATATGATATTATATATACATGATATTATATATATATAAATATGATAGTACATATATATATGATATTATATATATATATAAATGATAAATATACGATATTATATATATGATATATATATGATATTATATATATGATATATATATATATGATATGATATATATGATATATATATGATATTATATATATGATATATATATATATGATATATATATATAAATGATACATATATGATATTATATATATATATGTAATATATATATGATATAATTTATATATATGATATATATGATATTATATATATTTATGATATATATATGATATTATATATATATTATATATATATGATATTATATATATTTATGATATATACATGGTATTTTATATATAACATATATATGATATTATATATATGTTATTATATATGATATTGTATATATATATATATGATATTGTATATATATATATATTGTATATATATATTATATATATGATATTGTATATATATCTATTATATATATATGATATTGTATATATATATTATATATATGATATTGTATATATATTATATATATATGATATTGTATATATATATTATATATATATGATATTGTATATATATTATATATATGATATTGTATATATATTATATATATATGATATTGTATATATATATTATATATATGATATTGTATATATATTATATATATGATATTGTATATATATATGATATTGTATATATATATTATATATACATGATATTGGATATATATATTATATATATATGATATATTATATATATATTATATAGGTATATTATATATATATTATATATATGATATTGTATATATATATTTTATATATATGATATGGTATGTATATATTATATATATATGCTATTGTATATATATATTATATATATGATATTGTATATATATATATATATATTATGTATATATGATATTGTATATATAATATATATGTGATATTGTATAAATATATATTATATATATATGATATTGCATATATATATTATATATATATGATATTGTATATATCATATATATATGATATTGCATATATATATTATATATGATATTGGAGATATATATTATATATATATGATATTGTATATGTCATATAGATATATATGATATCTTATATATATATATATATTATATATATATATATGATATTGTATATATATATCATATATGTATGATATTGTATATATATATGTATATCATATGTATATGATATTGTATATATATATTATATATATATATATTATATTGTATATATATATTATATATTATATTGTATATATATATTATATATATATGATATTGTATATATATATTATATATGATATTTATATATATATTATATATATATGATATTGTATATATATATATTATGTATATATGATATTGTATATATGTTATATATATATATAATATTGTATATATATTATATATGATATTGTATATGTATATTATATATATATTATATATATGATGTATATATATATGATTTATATATACAAATGATAGTACATATATATATGATATTATATATATATGTATATTAGATTATATATGATATTATATATATGATATTATATATATATGATACTACATATATACATATATATGGTATTATATATATATGATATTATATATATCTTATATATATGATATTATATATATATGATATTATATATATTATATATATGATATTATATATATATGATATTATATATATGATAGTATATATATGATATTATATATATATATGATATTATATATATGATATTATATATATGATATTATTTATATGATATTATATATATATGATATTATATATATATTATATATATATGATATTATATATATGATATTATATATATGATATATATGCGATATTATATATATATATGATATATATATGATATATACGATATATATATGATATTATATATATATATGATATATATATTATATTATATATATATGATATATATATATGATATTATATATATATGATATATATATGATATTATATATGATATATATATACATATATGATATATACATAATATTATATATATTATGTATATATGGTATTATATATACTATATATATGGTATTATATATATATTATATATATATGATATTGTATATATATTATATATATGATATTGTATATATACATATTATATATATATATTATATTCTATATATATATTAGATATATATGATATTGTATATATATGATATTTTATATATATATAATATTGTATATATATATATGTATATATGATATTGCATATATATATGATATTATATATATACGATATTATATGTATATGATATTATATATATATTATATATATGATATTGTATATATATGATATTGTATACATATATGATATTATATATATATGATATTATAAATATATATATTATATTATATACATATATGATATTATATATATATGATATTATATATATATGATATTATATACATATATGATATTATATATATATATGATATTATATATATATATATGATATTATATATATATGATAATCTATGTATATATATTATATATATATGATATTATATATATTATATATATGATATTTTATATATATATATGATATTATATATATATTATATATATGATATTATATATATATGATATTATATATATTATATATTATATTATATATATATATTATATATATATTAGATTGTATATATATGATATTGTATATATATATTAAATATATATATGATATTGTATATATATATTATATATATATGATATTGTATACATATTATATATGACATTGTATATATATTATATATATATGATATTGTATATATATATTATATATATATGATATGGTATATATATATTATATATATATGATATTGTATATATATATTATATACATGATATTGTATATATATATTATATATATGATATTTTATATATATATTATATATATATGATATTGTGTATATATATATTATATATATATGATATTGTGTATATATATTATATATATGATATTGTATATATATATTATATATATTATATTGTATATATATATGATATTATATATATGATATTGTATATATATATGATATTATATATATGATATTGTATATATATGATATGATATATATATGATATTACACATGATATTATATATATATTATATATATATGATATTACATATATATGATATTATATATATATATTATATATACATCATATTATATATATTATATATATATATGATATTACATATATATGATATTATATATATATGATATTATATATACATGATATTATATATGTATAGTATATATATATATGATATTATATATATATTATATATATATTGTATATATATGATATTTTATATATATTATATATATATATTGTATTGTATATATATTATATATGACATTGTATATATATATTATATATATGATATTGTATATATATATATTATATGATATTGTATATATATATATATATGATATTATATATATATATATATATATATATATATATATATGATATTGTAACACCAAAGAGAGGCAGCGTGAAATCGTCAGTACCCATTAACTTTTTGGTTAAGATTCAGTAGTGTAGTTGGGAGAATTTCTTTGGGTGTTGAGGACATGGGACGTCGTCCTCATATTGAGAATCGCCACCCCATGTGGGGGCGAACTTAATACCAAAGAAAGGCAGCGTCAGACCATTAGTGTCGATGTGACGCTTTCATTTAACGTTAACATTTTATCCGAGGCAATACCGATTAACTAAAAGATAAATGTTAATATCTTACGCCGGGCACTACCAGAGAACCATGCTGGCTTAAATTCTGCCAAAGTATTTTTTTTCTTTCTTTAAAGCAAAACAATAATAAATGCTTTAGCCAAAATGAACAGAATTATAACTTCAAAAAAACATACGCTTTGTTTCAAGTCGAGCGACGGTTACAAATTCGATACAGTCATATCCAGTGAACAAAAAAGGGAAATATTTTTTCCCTTTGATTGCTTTGAACTAAAAACCACACACACACACACACACACACACACACACACACACACACACACACACACACACACACACACACACACACACACACACACACACACACACACACGTAATTGTTGGCGTCACAAAATGTATTTGTGACAAGATCAAAACAAAAGATAAATAAATTCTTTGGAGTTAAAATTTAACACACGCATTTGTCGGCTTCAAAGATTGTTTGTTCGAATCAAATATTAAATGATTCGGGTGACTATGATAAAACCCATTTGAAATTTGGATCAAGAGATTAAGGAGAGTAAGTACATTCTACATACATATTTTTTACTTTACTAGAATATCTTGTTCTTTACTTTTTCAGGTTGAATTTCTTGTCCTTTACTTTTCCAGGTTTAATAAAATCTTAAGAATATTACTTTTCATGCGCGCATTTTTCCATATAATATACGTTTGTATATATTTCTTTTATGGTTTTTTTTTCAATACATTTATATAACCCAATCTCCGGTGACTTTGTCATTCAAAATTCTTGGATGTGCTGATGTTTCCTTATTATTATTATTTTTTTTTTACTTGTGAAACTGCTTCCGTCAACAAGCACCCGGTATCTCCGAAGACGAAAATTCTAGACGATCGCAGAAGATCCGGCCTTGTGGACATCACAGCAAAGACGATTCCACCAACGCACTGAAGAAGGGCTTACTGGATGACGCTACGGCCCGGTCCAGTTTCATAATATTGTATATATATATATTATATATATATATATATATATATATATATATATATATATATATATATATATATATATTATATATATATATGATAGATATGATATTATATATATAAGATATTATATATATATGATATATATATGATGTATATATATTATATATGTGATATATATATATATATGATATGATATATATATAATATCATCTATATATGATATATATAGATGATATTATATATATATGATATATATATGATATTATATATATATATATAATATATATATATGATATTATATATATATATATATATGAAAATGTATATATATATGATATATATATGATATATATATATTATATATATATGATATATATGATATTATATATATTATATATATATGATATTATATATATTATATATACATATGATATTGTATATATTATATATATATATAATATTGTATATATATTATACATATATGATATTGTATATATATATTATATATATATTGTATATATATATTATATATGATATTGTATATATATATTATATATATATATTATATTGTATATATATATTATATATATATGACATTGTATATATATATTATATATATGATATTGTATATAAATTATATATATGATATTGTATATATATTATATATATGATATTGTATATATATTATATATATGATATTGTATATATATTATATATATATATGATATTGTATATATATATATGTATATATGATATTGTATATATATTATATACCTGATATTGTATATATATATTATATGTATATATATGATATTGTATATATTATATATATATGACATTGTATATATATTATATATATGCGATATTGCATATATATATTATATATATATGATATTGTATATATATATGATATATATATGATATTGTATATATATATGATATATATATGATATTGTATATATATATATTATATATATATGATATTGTATATATATATTATATATATATGATATTGTATATATATATTATATACATATATGATAGGGTATATATATATTATATATACATATATACTATATTTTGTATATATATGATATTGTATATATATGATATATATATATGATATATATATATATTTATATGATATATATATATATGTATATATGATATTATATATATATATGTATATATGATATTATATATATATATATGTATATATGATATTATATATATATGTATATATGATATTATATGTATATATGATATTATATGTATATATGATATTATATATATGTATACATGATATATATATATATATGATATTATATATATGATATTATATATATGATATTATATATATATATAATATATATATATGATATTATATATATATGATATTATATATATATGATATTATATATATATGATATTATATATATAATATTATATATATATAAATTATATTATATATATATATGATATTATATATATATTATATTGTATATATATTAAATTGTATATATATGATATTATATATATATGATATATATATGATATATATGATATTGTATATATATGATATTATATATATTATATTATATATATATATGATATTATATATATGATATTATATATATATATGATATATATATATATGATATTATATTTATATATTTATATATAATATTATATATATATGATATTATATATATGATATAATATATATGACTTTATATATATGATGTTATATATATGATATTATACATATATGATATTATATATATATGATATATATATGATATTATATATATATGATATATATATGTGTGATATTATATATATTTTATATATATATATGATATTATATATATGATATATATGGTATTATATATACATATATGATATTATATATATATATTATATATATATATATGATATCATATATATATAATATTATATATATATCATATATATATATATATATTATATATATATGATATTATATATATATGATATTACATATTTATATGATATTATATATATATATGATATTATATATATGATATTATATATATATGATATTATATATATATGATATTATATATATATGATATATAATATATATATATGATATATAATAGATATATATATGCTATTATATATATATGATATATATATGATATTGTATATATATATGATATTGTATATATATATGATATTATATACATATGATATTATATGTATTTGATAATATATATATATGATATTATATATATGATATTATATATATGATATTATATATATGATATTATATATATGATGTTATATATGTATATGATATTATATATACATATGATATTATATAAATATATATGATATTATATATATGATATTATATATATGATATTATATGCATATATATGATATTATATATATATGATATTATATACATATATATTATATTATATACATATATATGATATTATATACATATATATGATATTATATATATGATATTATATACATATATATCATATTATATATATGATATTATATACATATATATGATAATATATATATATGATATTATATATATATATGATATTATATACATATATATGATAGTATATACGTATATATGATATTATATATATATATGATATTATATATATATGATATTATATATATATGATATTATATACATATATATATTATATTATATACATATATATATATTATATGCATATATATATATATGATATACATATATATGATATTATACATATATGATATTATATACATATATATATGATATTATATACATATATATATATGATAATTTATACACATATATGATAATATATATATATGATATTATATACATATATATATATATGATATTATATACATATATATATATATATATGATATTATGTACATTTGTATGATATTATATATATATGATATTATATACATATATATATGATATTATATACATATATATGATATTATATACATATATATATATATGATATTATATTCATATATATATATGAGATTATGTACATATATATATATGATATTATATACATATATATATATGATATTATATACATATATATATGATATTATATACATATATATATACGATATTATATACATATATATATAAGATATTATATACATATATATATATATGTATGATATTATATACATATATATATGTATGATATTATATACATATATATATGATATTATATACATATATATATATTTATATATGATATTATATACATATATATTTATATATGATATTATATACATATATATATGATATTATATACATATATATATATATGATATTATATACATATATATATGATATTATATACATGTATATATATGATATTATATACCTATATATATATATGATATTATATATATATGATATTATATACATATATATATATGATATTATATACATATATATATATGATATTATATACATATATATATATGATATTATATACATATATATATATGATATTATATGCATACATATATATATGATATTATATACATGCATATATATATGATATTATATACATACATATATATATGATATTATATACATATATTTAATATATGATATTCTATACATATATTTAATATATGATATTATATACATATATATATGATATTATATACATATATATATGACATTATATACATATATATATGATATTATATACATATATATATATATGATATTATATACATATATATATGATATTATATACGTATATATATATGATATTATATACATATATATATATGATATTATATACATATATATATATGATATTATATACATATATATATATGATAATATATACATACATATATATATACATATATATATATATATATATATATATATATATATATATATATATATATATATATATACTAGCCATTCCCGGCCACGCGTTTCTGTTGCTCAGTTTGTTTAAATGAACACATTCCTCATAAAAAATTGCATTTTGTATTGTTTATTTATTTAATTATTTTTTCAATTTTTTTATCAATAAAGTTGGGGGTTTTTCCCAAGAAAAGGTGAATTTATTTTAAATTATTAGGTGAAAGTTTTTTTTTTCAGGAATTGTTTTGAAAAGAAATTTGGCAGTAAACATTTCCTTTTGAAAACAGAATTTTTATTATAAAAAAAATGAATGTTTTATATGAACACTGTAAATAGTTAGGTGAAAGTAGGGAAAAGTTAGTTTTTTTTCAAGAGAATGTACAAATCTTTTTGCCAATAGATGTTAAGAAAATAAACGGAAAAACTACTCCCATCATTAATTTATTCTGCAAAAAAAATAAATAAAATGTTAGTTTAGTGTTTCAACATTTGAACAACGCTCGGCTGAATTCGGTGATTGCCGGTCGAACACTAAACTAATTGGAATTTAGTGCGGGGAGGGGGGTTAAATTCTGCATGAGTACCATTCTTTTTAATTTTGTCTTTTGTTCAATTTTTTTGTGTGGGCTTTTAGCGCTAGCAAACTAACAAATTTAACCAAAATGCAAAAAATTCAACAATTAAATAATTTTGATAAGTACACAGCTCCTAATACAAATCCTAGCAAATCAATGCCCCTTATTGGAAACACTGAAAGGAAGGACGAAACCAAATTATTGCCAGTATGTTTGGGAGAGGTTCTATAGGTGTATCAGAAAGTGGCCATTAAAAATGATGATCAGAACCTTAATAATTCAACTTACTATTTTTTTAAGCTTATAACTACTTGGAAATACAATTCAAACCCTAATTTTTTTTCAATTAAAGGAGCAAAGACCAAATTAAAAAAAAATAACAGGTTTAATAGCAAATTATGCAATATTTCTTTCTTTAAAGCGGTTTTTGTTTGTAAAAAGATATAAAGAAAATCAATATATTTTGACTTGCTTATAAATATATGTATATATATGCCAAAAAATCACTTACCTAAAAAAATATTATTAAATGGGTAGTTCCATTCTTCATTGTAAAGAATTTATTCATATTTATATTTTAAATTCCATGTACTTTTTAAATAAAAGGATTTTTAAAGCGAGGGTCCTAGAAAATCGCATTTTTGTAACATGTTTTGCGTGAAGCGTTAAATAGCTGCTGCTAAAATAAAATTTATGAAGTATGGTTTCGTCCAAGGGCATAAATAATATCTCTTTTTTATTGCGTGTGTTAACCAAAATTAGTATTTTTCATCCTCCGTAGTTAAAAAAGAAACGCACATTCACTGATAAGTTTTTCCCTTAGAATAAAAAATCCGCTTCATCGATTTAAAAAAAATTATTTTAATGAAATACACGAGTTTTTGATTGATATATTTTAATACTTCTTCATCAACTAATTTTATTTTTTTTAATATCTAAAAAAAGAAAACATTCAATGAGATAGAAAAATTTGCCGTCAGCGTCTGGTATTATCTTGACGGTGTAAGCATAACATGAGCTTTCATTTAAAAAAAATCAACGTGTTTAAAAAAAAAAGAAGGTTTTACACTTTGGACTTTACAGGTAAATTTCCAAAAAACTATTCCTTTTTTTGTTTTAAATTGGAATATTTTCTTTATTGATCTTTTATATCCAATTTGTGATACATAAAACTTTGACACATAAATTAATTATTAAAATTTAATGAACATTTAAAAATGGGGTGTGAATTTGAAAAAAAAAACGTTTGTCTAAAATATTATATTTGGTTTATTGGGAAGAGCATAAAATGTCACATTGACCCGGAAAATATCGTAAAAATTGAATCAATAGAAAAATTTTGATAGATTTTTAAAGTTTAAAAATTGAAAAATATTTAACTCGTAAAATTCTATTGATTTTATTACGTAAATAAATGGCTGCATGAAGGCACGCCGGATTTTGTAAACATTTTGTAAACACTGTTTTTAAAAAAATAAAAAAATAATATTTGTATTATTTTTTAAATAACTTTAATAGTTTATTTTGAAAGTATATTCCATATAGAAAATAAACAACTCACTTTAAAAGGAGAAATTACGTTTTTTTTTATATTTTATTCGCGGTTTTCTGTTAGGGGTGTCAAAAATTCCTCCAAATTTCTGATACATCTAGAGTTTCTATTCTTTTTCTTTCTTTCTTTTTTTCAATATTTTAAGCGGATTTGTCACTCAGCTCGCAGATTTGGTGTTTGTACACTTTATTGCCGAAATTGGAGACGCCATTTTGTTCACCCACTTGCTATCCAAATCTAGGGAAGACATTTTAAGGCCGAACGATTGCTTCCGGAAAGGGAAAGAATAAATTTACCAAAATTAACATTTATTACTCCCTTAAACTAAAATTATCATTTATTACTTCCAGAAACTTGGTAAACCGATATTACTGGAGAAAATGAATCTTGACAATTCAAAAAAATATTTAAAATTATTTATTTGTTCGAAAAGAAAACCCCAAAAAAACAAAACACACAAACGAAAAAATAAACAAATAAACAAGCAAAAAAACTAATAAATGTTTTGGTTTTGTTTTGGTTTTCAAATGGCGCTCGCCTAGGTTAAACTATTATGAATATGTCATTTCAATTTTCTGTTTTTAACAAAAAAAAAAAAAAAAAAATTGTTCCATGAAAACTTTCCCGTTCTCATTAATTAAATCGAAACATTTCCAATTAAACAATTACGGATATATGTTCTCTTTCACTTTCTTTATTTACTTTTAAAGCAACATTGGACTTTTATGAAATAGTTTTTTGTTTTTTGTTTTTTTTTCTAACAAATAAATAATTTTAAACATTTTTTAGAATTGTCAATGTTCATTTTCTCCAGTAATATCGGTTCACCAAGTTTCTGGAAGTAATAAATCATAATTTTAGTTTAATTTAACGTTTCTGGAAGTAATAAATGTTAATTTTGGTAAATTTATTTTTTCCATTTCCGGAAACAATCGTTCGGTCATATAATGATGTCTCCCCTAGATTTGGATAGCAAGTGCGTAAAAAAAAAAAATGGCGTCTCCAATTTCGGCAATAAAGTGTAGAAGCACCCCAGATTTTTATGGGTCACTATTTTTGCCATAAATTGTTAGGTGAAAGGGTTTTTTTTTTCAGGAAAATTTGCACTTTTTTTTTTTTTTTTTTTTTTTAAAGAAAGTTGGTAGTAAACGTTTCTTTTGGAAAACAGAATTTGGTACTCCTTGGGCGTTGAGTTCCATGGCGTACAGCATAAAAAACACGCATCGCTCCCTTTCTGACGCAAGCGCACGTAACACTTTTTTTTATTTACTGACGTTGTCGTAGTAACTAAACGATTATTTGTCACATTTATTTTGAAAAAAGTTTTACTCTTTATGAATATTAAAAGAAAAATTACGAAACATTTATTAATAATGCCTCACTTTTACAGACATTTGTTTTTAAATTTCTTTTTAAATGACGACTTTTTTTTTTAATAGCATTTGCGGATGGGTATGCTGACATTTGTTTTTTTAAATTTATTTTTAAATGACTTTTATTTTAATAGCATTTACGGATGGGTAAATAACGAAAAAAAACAACTGAGCCATTTACTGACAATTTCTCGGTATCTTGACTTTGATAAAATTTATTTGTTAAAAATATTTGTAAATGTGAGAATTATCAGTAAATGGTTTAGTTATTTTATTTTATTTTTTTTTCGTTTTTTACCCATCCGCAAATGCTATTAAAAAAAGGAAGTCGATAAAAGTCGTCATTTAAGAAATTTAAAAACAAAACTCTGTAAAAGTGAGGCATTATTAATAAATGTTTAGTAATTTTTCTTTTAATATTCATAAAGAGTAAAAATGGAATGGAAATTTAAATTTCGCTCCGTTTTAATCTTTTTTTTTTTTAAATTGTGCTTCTCTCAAACAAATATAATCAAGAAAATAACATTCAACAATTGTACTTTATATATATAAAACACGAAATATTAAATATATATATATATATATATATATATATATATATATATATTAACGAAAGAGAAATAATTCCATTTTGAAACGAAAAAAGTCGATTTGGTATACAAAAGTTCAGTTTAGTGATGTCACGTGATGACAACTGGTGTGAAATAATTGTCCCCAAATAAAAAAAATGGCCCATCCGTACAAAGAAAACCAAATATTTATTATAGAAAAATTACGTAAAATGTTATAATTACAAAGAGATATATAGAAACACGCATGCGTACCGTAAACATATACCAAAATGTGGAAGCCATCCGTCCAGTGGTTATTTAGAGTATTAATTACCAACGAACCAAGAGTTACATTTTTATATATATAGATTATAATTATATAGGTGGATACACACTTTCATGTTTCTTCATTTAATTACTAATAGGATACAGTAGTTAAATAGGATACAAAATTTACAATAGTTAAATAGGATACAAAATTTTTCTTTAAAGAGAGTAACGTTTCAGAGACCGCGTCATTGAATTATCTTATATAACTCTTGAGATCTACCCAATATGTCATGCAGTATAGAAAGGAGAAAGTATATTTATATAAGTTCTTTAAGTTCATGAAATTTACTTTTTTAGTTTAAAGATTAAGTGGTTAAGTAAAGAACCTTACCTCATGCATCGTGCAGCTCGTGTTAGGAAAGAAAAATAAGAGAAAATAAAAATGCCCCCCCCCTGGTATTTATGGACTGAAAATCACGTGATGCGACGAGAGGGGGGAGGGGGTATGCAAATGAGATGTGGTTGGGTGTCTCTATAAAAGAACCGTCTTCTTTATTTTGGGTGTCAGGGTGGAAAGTGCAGAGAGAAGAGAACAGTTGGATTTGAGTTTGAGACTTTTGATCTGAGGTTGAGTTCAAATTTAACATCAAGCTATTTCAGCACAGTGACAAAAATGGGTGACCGAGTAAGATTGAGCAGCGATATCCTGAGGCCATTTACTGGAGAAGGTGACGTGGTTGCGTGGCTTAACAAACTGAAGTTGGTGGCAAGGCTGTAGAAGATTGAGGATGTAGCCACGTTAATACCAATGTATTTGGAAGGAAGTGCTCTAGCGGTCTATCTAGAAATGGAAGAGACGGATCAGGCCATTGCTGAGAGCATTGAAAACCGGTTAAAGACCGCATTTTCTGAGAGTGCGTTTGAGGCTTACAACAAGCTCAAAAGAGTCACCTGGACTGGGGAGTCTGTGGACATGTACGTGGCAGAGATAAGGCGACTAGCAAGATTGGCTGGATATGGGGGACGCAGCCTTGAGAAGACTGTAAAGCTGGCGCTTGTAACTGGCTTCCCTGATTGCATCTCCATGGAACTGCAACGACTGACTGATATTGAAACCATGGAGGTGGAGGAGATTCTAAGGCATGCTAGAGTTTTGTCGAAACAGTCCACTGAGCTGGGGGGGGGCGGTCGCGGCTGCTGTGGCAAGCAGAAAGGGGAGACCAGTGATGAAGCAAGGCCGTGGATTTACCGGTAAATGCTTTCGATGTCAAGGACCACACCTGATGAGAGACTGTAGGGAGCCAAGTAGGGCACATTAGCAGCAATTGTCCTTCGCTTCCAGGAAACGAGTAAAGGGGTGCTATTGCGCCAGTAGTCACCCCTTTTATACTGAACAGGCGTATGAGAGTTTGTTGCCACAGTTAGTGATCACCATCAATGGAAAGAGGGCTAGAGCTCTTATGGATACTGGATGTACAACAACACTTATTGCTATGAGCGTCGCCAACTCTTGGAATAGAACCAGCAACGTTAGAGCGGTGGGTGGCAGAGAAGTGGAATGCTGTGGAGAGGCTGATGCGGAGATTGTAGTAAGGAATATGCCATTGCAACTAAGAGTGATCGTGCTGGATAGACTGGTTGCAGGAATTGATGTGGTGCTGGGCCTGGACACGATAGACCGACTGGGAGGAGCTACTATTGCTAAAGGCCAGGTGAAATTTGGCAATCAGAGTGTACCGGGAATAACAGGAAGTGTAACCAGGGGTGATACCAACCAACCGTCGAAACCCCGACCATGTCTGATTGAGGATGATGACTTTCGAGCCTGCTTTGATGGCGAAAAATGGATGATAGAATGGCGATGGACCGCGGAGCCACCTGTATTGAGGAATCGTGTCAGCTGCTACAAAAGCACACTGAAAGGAGTTGCAGAGCTGCAGTTTGAAAAAGAAGTTGAGAGATGGATAGATGAAGGAATATTAATGCCGTGGTCAGGGAAAGTTGAAGGAATTTTGCCACTCATGGCTGTGGTCCAACCTATTAAGAAAATTAGGCCAGTGTTGGATTTCCGTGAGCTGAACAAGTTTGTCGCTTGTCACACAAAGGACGGAATCGACGTGTGTGAAGAAGTCGTAAGGAAATGGAGGAGGATGAAGCAGGCAACTAAAATTGTGGACCTGAAGTCAGCCAACCTCCAACTTCATGTGGATGAGAAATTGTGGAAATATCAAGTGGTAGAGTACAAAAGTCAAGTTTATTGTCTGACCAGATTAGGATTTGGTCTGAACTCCGCACCAAAGATAATGACGGCAGTTCTTAAGACAGTGCTGGCCAAAGACGATGCAGTGAAGGGAGGCACCTGCTCTTACATCAACGATGTACTAGTGGAGGAAACAGAGGTGACTGCGGAAAGGGTGAGAGAGCATATCAAAGCATATGGACTGACGACAAAACCGCCTGAGTCACTAGAAAATGGAATGGCTTTGGGATTTCGATTACAGAACAATAAGGCAGGAAAATTGATGTTTGGGCGAGGAAATGAGATCCCTGAAGCCAAGGTTGACCTAGCCAAGAGAGAGCTTTTCTCTATATGTGGAAAGCTGGTTGGCCACTACCCAATAGCTGGATGGCTGCGAACTGCGTGCAGTTTTATTAAAAGGCAGACTGGGACAGACAGTTGGGAAGATGCAGTTGATCAAAAAGTGCTTCTCATGATACAAGAAGTCATTGCAGAAGTGAAAAAAATGGACCCTGTGAGAGAAGAATGGCATGTAAAGGAGGGCCATGAAGGGGTGATATGGACTGATGCTAGCAGTGTAACATTAGGAGTATTATTGGAAATAGGAGAAGTGGCTGTTGAAGATGCTGCTTGGCTATGCAAAAAGGATGATAGCGCCCATATCAATGTTGCGGAACTCGATGTTGTGATGAAAGGCATCAATCTAGCTCTAAAATGGGGGCTACAGATAGTGAACGTTAAAACAGACTCTGCAACAGTGGTGTCGGGGATTAAATCAGAACTGTCTGGTGATAAGCGGATCAAAACAAAAGGAGCAGCGGAGATCCTTTTCAAGCGTAGACTTGAAGCGCTGGGAGACTTGGTTCGAGAATTCAAACTAAAAGTAACTATTACCTTAGTTCCGTCACAAAAAAATAAAGCAGATGGGCTGACAAGAGTCAAGAAAGCCTGGCTACACAAGGAAAGAGACGGGGCTCCAGCATGTTGTGCAGTAGAGAATTTAAAAGACCTTCATAACCTGCATCATTTTGGAAAGGAACGGACCCTTTACCTGGCAAGAAAAGTAAATCCGCACGTCACAATGCAAGACGTCGAAAAGGTGGTGGAACAATGTAGGGAATGCCAATCAATCGACCCTGCACCGGCTAGACATGAAAAAGGGGAACTGCATGTTGAAGTGAATTGGTGGAGATTGGCTATTGACATCACACATTATCAACATGAACCGCATGTAACTATGATTGATTGTGGGCCTGGGAGAGTAGCGATATGGCGGAAAATCAAGAATGAAAGCAGAAGAGGTAAAAAGAGTTGTCGAGGAGGTTTTTATTGAAAGGGGGCCAGTAGAAGAGGTGTTGGTGGATAATGGTACGTCTTTCCGCTCGGAAGTTTTTAGAGACTTATGTGCGAAGTGGAATGTGGGGCTATATTTTAGAGCTGCATACCGTCCAAGTGGAAATGGAATTATAGAGAGGCACCATCGCACTATAAAAGCTGTGGCATCAAGAAGCCATATTTCTCCCCAAGAAGCAGTTTTTTGGTACAATATTATGCCGAAGTCTGGTCAAGACGAAAATTCAGTGCTGCACCGGTCTATTTTTTCTCATGAATGGCGACATCCATTGACTGTAACACAGAGAGAAGAACAGGCCTGCATGGACATCGCAGTTGGTGAAGAGGTGTGGGTGAAACCACCCAATTCTCATTGCACGACTCGCTGGGGAAAAGGTACAGTGACTGAAGTACTCTCCAAAAACAAGGTAGCGATTGACGGAATGCCTCGTCACATTTTAGATATACGGAGAGTCTCCTTGCCATCAGAGGAAGAGGAGGTTGATGCTGATGTTGAAATGTCTGAAGAAGAGCCTCTTCGACGATTGCACCGTGAACGAAGACGCCCAGCATGGATGGCGGACTTTGATATTAATTATTGATCTTAGAGGTCAAGGGGGCATGTGGTTAAGTAAAGAACCTTACCTCATGCATCGTGTGCCTCGTGTTAGGAAAGAAAAAAAAAGAGAAAATAAAAATGGCCGCCCCCTGATATTTATGAACTGAAAATCACGTGATGTGATGAGAGGGGGGAGGGGGTATGCAAATGAGATGTGGTTGGGTCTCTCTATAAAAGAGCCGTTTTCTTTATTTCGAGCGTTAGTGTGGAAAGTGCAGAGAGAAGAGAACAGTTGGATTTGAGTTTGAGACTTTTGATCTGAGGTTGAGTTCAAATTTAACGTCAATTTAATGTTTGTTTTCAAATAATTTTAAATGGTATTAAAATCAAATAAGATAAATATAAGATTATACATACGGCATTCAACACCTGCATCCTCAATATGTCTGCAATTGTTTTCACCCCATGGAGTTCGTGGACAATTAACAATCGTCCTTTCATTACCAATACATTGTGTATCATCTATCCATATAGGGCCTGTGCCTTGACCATATCGTCCACCAGAGAAGGCTATGCCATCACTAGAAATAAACAAAATATAAAAAACAAGTTTTCCAAAGAAAATTTTTAATCAAAAGTTTTAAATTTGAATCACAACCAAACAGTACATACTACGATTTTTTAAACAGCATAGTTCACTAATTTGTTTTTAATTGCTATTTAATTTTTTTATTATTTTAATTGCTGTCCTGCCGTTATTTTAATAAGGGTTAAATTGACTTGTTTTCACAAGCCTGCTACTTAACGCTGACGCTACCTCCCTTACCCTTTTAGCCTTTCTTTGAACTACTATCTCCTTTCTGTGGTCTTGTTTGAATTAGAAAGAGAGTGTTTTTTTGTATTTCCCTTTTTTTGTTGCAGGCGAACGTGAATTTATTTTAAACTTTTGTATTTTTAAATTTTGTTGGTCTAATTATTGTAAACCTCACGATGTCGGTCGATTCATCTTCATCTTTCTTTGTTAAGAAACGAAGTTCTTACAAAGGCAGAATTGTAACTGCCTTAGACTTATTAAAGTCAAGGGGAGAAAGTTTGTCCAGGGATTATTTTCAATCCGAGAGAGCCATAATAGAGAATTGGCTGGCGTCGGTAAATCTATAAGTGAACAGATATGCCACCGCCACTTGGAGGAAGATGGGGCCGAGTCTGTCGTTTCTACGGACTATAGTGTTGATGTTGAGTTTGCCGCGGGTATCAGAATGGATCTCTTCAGTTTGGCTAGCAGGTTTGACAAGCTTTCTGTCAACCCCCCAGTGAGTGCTAGCAATATTGAAAGGGCACATATTCACCATACTTTGGCACCCAAATTAAATTGTCCAACCTTTGACGCCAGTTCCTTGGATGCGGATAAATTTGCGTTCAAGAACTTCTTATCCCAGTTTGAAAACTGTGTTATGAATGTAGCGTCTAAGAGCTTACGGCTCCAAATTCTAAAGAACCATCTCTCTGGTTATGCTTTCCAAATCGTGGAACCCTTAACCATTTCTGAGGAGAACTATCAGGTTGCGTTGGACCTCCTAACTGAGGAGTTTTTGGATCGGGAGTGTATTGTAGATGCAATTTTGGAGCAGATTTTTGGCTCAAAACCCATGTTGTCTGAGGACTTTTCTTCAGTCAAGCATTTTTTGACAAAGATGAAGGCAGATCTTCTCGAATTGAAGAATTCGTTTGATATAGATTGTTTGGAGGAGGGTAGTTCCGGCCACAAGGTGATGAGTCATGTGATCTTCGCCAAGTTGCCTGGAGTGTTGAGAAGGGAAATGATTCGTACTGCAGGATCGAAGGAGGGTAGTTCCGGCCACAAGGTGATGAGTCATGTGATCTTCGCCAAGTTGCCTGGAGTGTTGAGAAGGGAAATGATTCGTACTGCAGGATCGAATTATCCTTCTCTGGGACAAATTTTTGCGTCCTATAATAGCATTATTCGGACTTTCCTCTTAACTAAGCTACGGGCAGCCAGTAGCCATGCGCTTGAAAAGTATAAGAAGCCCAATTATTCCTATGGTGGGAGAGCTGTAGGCAAGACCCTAAAAAAAGATTCCCTTAATAGAAAACCTACAACCTTGGAAAATTTCAAGGTTGCGTCAAAGGTGGTTCGATACAAGTGCAATTTTTGTATGACCAATGAGCATATTTCTTTCCTTTGTAGGAAATATGTTTCCTTGGAGGAGAGACTTGCACGCTGCAAAACAGTTATTTTATGCACTTATGTACCAGTCGCATACACCCTACTTCCCGTTGTCCTGGCAAGATTGATAGTCTTGCCTTCCAATGTTGGCAGTGTAATAGTAGAAGTCACTCTGGTGCCCTTTGCCCAGTGATTAAGAAAGCTGATGTAACATCCAATGTGTGTTATCATGAGTATTAGGGTCATTAAAGGAGGTAAGGAGCAATGCTTTAATTGTTTGTTGGACACTGGGAGTCAGCGATCCTACATGTCGAGTGGGTTGTTAAACCAGATAGGGTACAAGGAAGGGATAAGCGATTCAAAAGTGTATGATGTCAATACCTTTCTTGGTTCTGTCCGTAAGAATATGAGAGAGGTTGGTCTGTCAGTGGTACTATCTGAGGGTACCCGTGAGATACCCTTCTTGATAGATAATGATATAGACATGAAATTCACTGTTCCTGGATTGTCATCAGCAGTCAGGAATTTCTCTCAGAAGTCTGTTAGGTTAGCTGTGGATTTTTCGAGTGTCAGGAATGATACGATTCACGTTCATGGGGTGGTTGGTGTGGACCTGTTGCAGTACTTGCACTCAATGAAATTAATCAAGTTCTTGAATGGATATGTTTGGGAGGTCGCTCAGTGCATTATCTCCTTTGGAAATGTTTAACATTTTCAGCTCTTGGAGACGAGCTCTGCTGCTCGTGACTGCATGCAAGTGAACAGTTATCAAAGCATTATCTTATCTCCCAGTATTCTGCATGTCCTGTCACACATGTTAATTTTATAATGAATCCCAAGGCTGACTATCTGGATTCTTGTCAGACATTTGAAGAGTCGAGTGTGGAGCGGAAGCTGGACATGATGTTCAGTTTAGAATCATTGGGGTTAAAGAATGACAATCCTATAAGCAGCTTTGATAAGTCCAAGATTAGTGCTTTTCGTGACTCCATAGTTTATGAGAATGATACTTATTACGTGGAGCTGCCTTGGGAAGAGGACAAGATCAAGTCTGTCCCTTCTAACTATAATGTGGCATTGGGAGTCCTCAACCGAGTAGTCACGAATCTGACAAAGAAACAGCTCTATGAGGACTACTGTAAAGTTTTCCTTGAACAAGAGAAGGAAGGCTTCATTGAAAGGTGCCATATTGAGCCGGCACAGTATAAAAATTATATTTGGATCCCGCATAGGCCTGTGTTTAAGAATGACTGTCAAAGTACCACTAAAATACGGCCTGTGTTTAATTGCTCTCTCAAGATGGGTGGCTGTCCTTCTCTTAATGAAGCGGCCTACCCAGGCATAAATCTGTTCACTGATATGTTGGACCTGTTGCTTAAATTTAGGACAGATAGGTACGTGTTACTCGCTGACGTCAGGAAAGCCTTTCTTATGATCAGGCTAAAGAATGACTCGGATAAAAATAAATTCTGTTTCTTCTTGAAGTTAGGCCAGGAGTTAGTTTGCTTCCGATACAATACACTTATCTTTGGGTTTGTTGCCAGTCCTTTCATTTTAAATTATGTGCTTAAACATCACTTGAGCAAGTATGAAGAGAATGCCTGCTTAGGAGTCATTTCTATGTGGACAACTTAGTTAAAACCCATAATAGCCCTGATGAATTGTTGTCCCTTTACCAGGAAGCTGGCAAAATAATGTTAGAAGGTAATTTTCTACTAAGGTCTTGCAACTCTAATAATGAGCTGTTGAGATCTCAAATGGAAAAAGATGGGAGTTTGGTAGTTCACAATTCCTGTTTTGAGAAGGTACTAGGGTATTTATATGATCTTAACGCCGATAAGATTAGCGTTTCCTGCAGTGCCCTCCGTACTGGTGCAAGTACTAAGCGAGAGATACTTTCACAAAACTCTAGTGTTTTTGATCCTTTGTCGCTTTGTCTCCCAATTACAATTAAGGGGAGACTGCCCTTACGAGAGCTGTGGAAATTGAAGTTGTGCTGGGATGCCCAGATTCCGGCTGAATATCTATCTGCATGGAATATTTTATTTGAAGACCTTACGCAACTGAACTCTCTGGAATTTCCTAGATACGTGGTGGATAGTTCGGCTCCTGCTCAACTGGTGGTGTTCTGTGATGCCTCTCAGAAGGCCTATGGGTTTGCAGCTTATATGGTGCAGGGGTCCTCTCAGAATTTGATATTTGCCAAGTCAAAGGTGGCTCCTTTAGCAAGTAGAACTTTACCGACCTTGGAGTTGTTGTCGGTTTATTTGGCTCTAAAGTGCCTCCCCAGCTTACTAGAATCTTATCCAGGTATGGTGTTCTCAGACATCTCTGTAGCGGTTGATGCACAGATTGTTTTGTCTTGGGTGTTGTCCGATACCCTCAAGACTAAAAACCAGTTTGTAAAAAACAGGTTAAAAGATATTAAGCAGAATGTGAGTGTGATAAGAGAAAAATATCTTGTGGACATTAGATTTAGATACGTCCCCACATCGGATAACCCTGCTGACTTGATCACGAGAGGTATTGCTCTGAAGAAATTTAAGACCCAGCTCGGATTCTGGCTTTATGGACCTGCCTGGTTGGCAGATGACTGTGTTAATTGGCCCATTAGTGAGCTGAATTGTTTGAGTGCTAACAACCGTATGGTTATTCTGTCTAATGCCATTCAAAAGGTAGGGCCAGCCCCTGAAGAAGGAGGCTTAATTTGTTTGGAGAGATATTCTTCGCTCGCTAAACTAATGAGGGTGGCTACTTATTTGTTTAGATTTGTAAATCGGTTGAAGAAGCGTGATAGGGACCCTGCACTGTGTGCTAAGTTATATTTGTTCAAGCATGTGCAGTCGCAGTTTTTCTCTGAGGAAAAGCAGTTTTTGTTGAATCCGCAAGGCAAACAGGTGCCTCATTTAGTTGCGGATCTAAACTTGTTCATAGATGCTGAGGGTTTGATTAGAACCCGAGGAAGGATGGGTAAAACCGAGTTTTATGATTATGAGGTTTTGTACCCTATACTGCTGCCGAGAAATTCACACCTTACATACCTTATAATCTTAAACAGCCATTCAGACTGTAGACATCTGGGTATTGCTGCCACACTTAACAAATTCCGTTTGTCTGGTTTCTGGGTGCCCAGGGCAAGGCAAGCAGTTAAAACTGCAATTTTCTCGTGTAGTTTGTGTCGGAAATATAACTATTTCCTTTAGATACCCTAAGGTGACAAATTTATATTTATATATATTGTTTTATTGGATTGGGTTTCGTGTCCTTTTTTTTGTACGAAACTACTACGATTTTGAATAAAACCCTGCTAGCTCCGTTGTGCTGAGGTCCAAGAGAGGAGGCCTTCCTTTTCGAATTCGCCAGCTAGGCAGGAGGACGTGCATCCCATCAGCTGAGCGTGAATCCTAAAGCCTTTCCCTCCAAGGAGAAGAACTGTACAACGCAGTAGACGCGACGAGGCGGTTCTCTTTTCAACTTCTATTGGGCACTGCTACGGAGAGAGTGTTTTCTGGGAAAGAAACTCATATTCAAAGAAGTGACACAAGCTTCACAGACCCTTTCCACAGACTTGGAGCAAGCAGCGAGCCTTTAATTTAACGAATTTAAAAGGTGCTTGAACTTTGAACATTATTTTTGTGAGTTCCTTTATTTAAGGCTTTATTTCGGAAGTACTTTTACTTTTTAATATTTTCTGTGGTAGTAGTCGGGTTAATAAACGACCCTTCCTTTAAAACATTGTTTTATATAGAAGAACCAGCATTTTTTGTTTTGTTACTGTAATATTGCGAGCGTGTTTTGTCTTCGTTATTTTGGCGTTTTAAGTTTAATGCCGGCAAAGGGAAACAATTTGCAACTGTTTTCTGTAAATAAAACCTATTTTTCATTTCAAACAAGACCTGTGTTAACTTCTTTATCCCCATTTCTTTCTTAATTTTATCCTCTTATTTTTTTTGCTGGCTTTGTTCACGCGTCGAATTTATCTGGAAGCAAGATAAATTTCGACAATATAGATGCATTACTATCCAAAATATAATTCCAGTTCATTGGAATAAAAACTATCATAATTCACGGCAATTTTTGAATTATAGAAATTTTCATGTTTTAAATTCTGTAATTTTGTATAGTGGCGCAGCTCTTTATTTCTATGTCCTTTTCGTTGAGTAGTTTATAGAAGAAGACAACAAAAAAATATGTTTGGAACAAGCGTCTGTTCTTTTTCTGACTCATGCTGTAAAAGAAATTTGCATTTCTTATGGCGATCTACACTCACGCACACAGGCGTACATACATGCATACACGCACGAGCGCGCGCGCGCGCACACACACACACACACACACACACACACACATAGTAAAGAATGAAAATATAATTATGCCAAGTACTGTCACGGCCACCGAGAGTAAGAAGAAAAATATAAAATCTGTTAAATTGAGGAGGTCAGATGGTGGAATTCATAGCCATTCGCTAAAGCACCTGTACCCTCTGGAGTTGAGCTTGACTCATTCTCACCGGGCAGCTAATCCTCCTAATGAGAACGCTAATGAAGCAGTTACCCCTGTCGATCAACCTACGCACCAAGGTGTTAGATGTGGAAGACCTCAAAGACGCAGGAGGAGGAGGTCTGATAATGAACATGATTTTTTGTGGTATTAGACCGAGCTAGTCGTCGTTGTTTTGATTTTTTTTTTATCTGAACATGTCTCAACTGTACATCGTGTGGTATTGTGAAAATTTTCGTATTGTAAATTTTACAGGTGTCATCCAACTGTATGTTGACTGCCATTTCCTGTTGGGGGAGAATGTTGGAATTTTTTCTGTTTTTACACCAACAATTATATACTCACCCCCCCCCCCCTGTGTATATACTTATATTTTTTATGCTGGTTCATGATTTATATTTATATATATTGTTTTATTGGATTGGGTTTCGTGTCCTTTTTTTTTTGTACGAAACTACTACGATTTTGAATAAAACCCTGCTAGCTCCGTTGTGCTGAGGTCCAAGAGAGGAGGCCTTCCTTTTCGAATTCGCCAGCTAGGCAGGAGGACGTGCATCCCATCAGCTGAGCGTGAATCCTAAAGCCTTTCCCTCCAAGGAGAAGAACTGTACAACACAGTAGACACGACGAGGCGGTTCTCCTTTCAACTTCTATTGAGCACTGCTACTGACAAATGCTGAAATAACTGAAAAATGCCTGCAAACAATGTAGGTAAGATTTGTCAGACTGTCAGTACTATATGAGGGCCATTTGAAAAAGAGCAATAAAACATTTTTAAAAAGAAAAAGGAACACAGTTCGATTAATACTTAAACTGAACTTTATTCAATATAAAATATAAATATGTAAAATTAAGTAATTTTAAAGCAATAATACTGATAAAACTGAATTATGAATTTAGGAAACACAGAATTAAAAAATATTAAACACCAACGATGAATAATTTTAAAAGTGAAAACCATCGATAAATAATTTAAGAATGAAAACAAACGATAAAATACAAAAAATTGAAATCAAACAAATAATTTAAATACAAACAAACAATAAAAGTTACTAGTGCAGAAATACATTTTTTTAATTTAATTTAGAGAAAAATCACATGAGTTGAATGTTATTTTTTGCAACTTTAGAGATGAGGATTGATAATATAAATATTATCTATGTAAAATTAAGTAATTTTAAAGCAATATACAATCACAGTATCACACTGTAGTATCTGTTCCGATGCTACATTTCATTTGTTTTATTCTCGGTCAGTGGAGGAGAAATCCTTCATGACTGAGACAATTTTTATTTTATTTTTTTTCCTATCCAGAGGGCTCCTTTTTGGGAGCTAGATTTTCCAACATTAAAAACCGACTTTGTGTCTAATTGTGCTCTCGTGGGGAGGCAAGTAAATAAATTAAAAAAAATATTCTTGACAATTATTCTCATGTAAAAATGATTTGTTTATAATTCTAAAAAGAAACAATCAATTTTAATATATAATGTTCAGTCACCGCTAATTTTCTTAATAGCCGCATGGTGAATAATTTTCAAACTGACTTTGGAAAAAAAAACATAGAACTTTAAAATATTTGTAAATACTCAATGAAAGATTTTATTTATTATTAAAAAAGACATTTTGACAATTATTCTCATGTAAAAATTATTTGTTTATAATTTTCAAAACTAAAACAAAATTAAATTAAATTTTCAACCTTCCTGATAGACTTTTTAGCCTTAAAAGAAAATAAACAGTTAAAAATATCAACATAATATTTGCTGTATTAGCAATAAATAGTATTGTTTCTTTAATTTATATTAGCAATGTTATCAAACGTTATGAAAGTACTTGAATACAGTTCTAATTAAATATACGTTTAATTATTAACAAATAACATTACTTACTTTACTATATTCGGTTGGAAAAAAAATTTCCCTTCTAATGGCACGTATCCAATTTGAGACTTGCTTCTTCTCTTTTAAGAAAAGAAAAGATATGTAATTTGGGGTCTTTTGGATAATTTCCCCAGCAATTTGGAACAACACAAGAATAAATCATCTTAGATAGCAAACTGAAAACAAGACGAAACTGCTACTGATAAGGGACCGTTAGTCTAGACCATATACCTACAAGTGAATCTGATAATGACGTCGCGCTATCATGTGCATCGGCCTTCTTTACTCTCGGTAGCTACGGTACTGTTCGTTTTTATGCATCTAAGTGGTTTTTTATCTAACCAATCAAATTCGTTATTTATCTATCACGAGTTAATGTTTTCATTAGCCAATGGCCGAGTTTATCTCAAACAAAGGCCTTGACGTTTTCTTTTCTTTAATTTTGTTTGGTTATGGCCAATTAATTCTGTTTCTTTCTTTTTACTGTACTGGGGCTGATAATCTTTCACTTACAACGTCTCCCGTTAATTCTGTTTCTCTTATTTTCCCCTTCTTTCTGTTTATTTATTTAATTACGTCTTTTATTTGATTTTTTTTTCATTTAATCAATTTAAGAAGTTGGTAATAATTTTTTATGGATTGTTGACAATGTGTATGATATTGAATACAAAAAAGAAAATATTATTTCAAAGCAAAGCCTGGAAAGATCATGGATTACATAGAAAAATGCGAGCATGAAAAGTAATATGATTAAGACAACACTTAGAAAAGTTGCTAAAGCTGGAAAAGAAAAAGACAAGACATTTCAATAAAAACTATAATAAATTTATAACTTAAAATATTACAATTTGCAACAATAAAAATTTATGAAAAAAATTCAATTTAACATTATATATAGATTCTTAATGCTGTAATATTTTAAGTTATAAATTTATCATATTTTTTACTTAAATAGTTTGTCTTTTTCTTTTCCAGTTTTAACAACTAGTGCTTTTACTTTTCTGAGTTGATTTTTAACCATATTACTTTTCATGCTCGCATTTATCTGTGTAATTATTGATGTTTTTTACTAAAAAATGATTTAGGCAATAAGCGTTTGTACTGACCAAAGATTTAGGTCACAAAACTAAAACTACTACTACCATCCTCTTCAGCACTATATTAAACCTTCCTCTTCCCTACAGTGTAAAAGACAATTCTCACTCCTTAATCCTTCCTTGCACCTAGTCACCCTGCTTACTGACTCCTCCCCTACCAGCCTGCTGCTACCATCCAAGTAGAGCACGCTGGTGCCTTTTCAACGAGAACGAGACAGAGTTCACTGAGTCGACGTCCAGTACATACGTGTTTTGACGACTGATATACTCATGTCATCTTACCATGTTCGCAGTGTTAACAGAAAATAAAATAGTATTTTTGTTGTATCTTATTCAAACGAGATAACAGCAAATATTACAGGTTTATTTAGTGTTACTCTAATTTACATAATTAAAATAGGAATTAACAATTTATCCAAAATATGTTCGCAAACAAAAGCGTTTATATTTATAACTTGTTGTATCCAGCCACGCGTTGCTGTGGCTCAGTTTGTTTAAATGGAAAACAAACAGAAAACAAAAAAGACAAAATATGTGTATATTATGTTCTCAATAATTGTGGATACACAACATTTTGAGATTTGTTAATGATTATTGCAAACGCCAGCGAATTGTGAAGTGCAATATCTTAAATTAAAATGGTGTATCCGTTGAAGTCATTCAATGCATGTTCGCTGCCCGTTATTCCTTAGGTTGACAAAGGGGAAAACATGAGAGTTTAATTTTACTATGGACATGTATGTGAACAGGTACTAGGGGATGTCGTAAAATCAAATACTTAACGTAATATTTTTTGTATGAAAGTATAGTGCTTTATCAAAATAAAAACGATGGAATGATTGAAAAGAAAACTGTTCAGAGATTAAAATCAACAAAGTAAGTTGGAGACAATTGATAATTCAGATGGAAGAAACAAATGAGAAAAGAATGTAAAAATGTTGTAGGATAAGTTTAAAAAAAAAAGGAATTAGTTTTACAAACTATTTTTACTTTTTAAAAATCCTTATTTTCGCACATATTTTTGGAGAGAAAATATTGCATTCAAATATAATTATTGAGAATAGTCGTAAACATTTCGGTTCCTCTTCATTAATGCAGCAAAATTATGAAATCGAAATAATGATGTTTAAGTGTAACCAATAAGATATAATGAATTGCCATGTCACAATAATATAAATAGCGAAAAATCATTAAAAAAATAAGGCATAAATTAATTAATAAAGAAAATAGTTGTCGAAAAAATTAGATATATTAGCTATGTTCCTTGTGTTAATGGCCTATGTCACGTGAGCAAAACAAACATAGTCGAACATTTTCTCGTGGAATCTTTGAAGATGCGAAATGACAATTAGGTAGATAACTTTTTGGTAATTTTTTTTGCATTTTTTTTTATTCACGAAAAGCGTTTTTGTTTTTATTTGAGACGCATATTCAATTGAACACAGACACAAACACATGCAAGGGAAATATGCACAATGAGAGGTATAGATAGAGTCGGGTGAAAAATAACCTTTGTCACACGACCAAAACAGACATAGTTGAAATCATTATTTGTTGAGTTGGTATTTTTTTTTTTACAATTTTTATATCAACGGGCACAAACATAAGCAAGGGAAAATATGCGCATTGAGAGATATAGAGATAGGGAGATGGGAAGAATAACCTTTTTACAGAGTTTGGATTCCGTAAAATAATAGTGAACAGCAGTCCGATAGAGTGATTTGTATCATACACACACACAAACACACATAGAAGCACACATAAACACACACGCACGACTGTAATGACCTAAGAATTAAATGAACTTGACTGCGAGCGAAATAATATGAATGTTTAGTGACGCCATGTTTTAATTTCAGTAATCATTCGTTTATAAAAGGAAGAATTGCATTCCAGAATATGAGAATTTTCAGAGCTCAGCCAATCAGAATTGGCGGACTTTGTAAGAGAGCCTTTATTATTTGTGAATAGGAAATTCCAAAGATTATGTTAGGTCTATGTTTAAATGAGGCAGTTACGGTCGGTGTAATAACAGAATTTGTGGAAAGTGTAGAATTCGTTTCAGTGAAAACTGGCAGCAGTGGTAGTACTAAATATTTAGAAAGAAATATAGGGACTCTTTCCTCTAAAGATGTTGGGATTGTGATGGTGTTGCTCGTAGGATGAAATGTAGCATTTTAATATAACGACTAAATGTGTCTAAAATGGTGTTCGAAAGCTACATAAGATAGTGGCTGTTTGGCTAGATGCATTGAATTTACAGGTGGCATCTGTTGTGGCAATACTACTTTGGTCCAGAGGGGAAGTTCTGCTGTCATTTTATTATATATATAGATGACTTTGGTGCCATCAGCTAGAATAGAAACCAAAACCAAAACACATAGTTCTCCAGCCTTAGTTGTTACCATTTAATCTATCGTTAGTTGGATAAGAAATGAACTAATTATGTGCATACGCGAGAACTTTCAATCGGCAGCCAAGTTCTTATTTCCTTAACTTTTGATCCCGTAGCAGATATTTTTACTGGCTAAAAAAACATTTAAAAAAAAACTGTATACAAAAAATGTAATCATTTGATCCACCTTACACTGCTATGCGATTTTGCGTCTCGGAAGAGATGCAGTTTGAAAAAAAATGGAAACAGGCATAGTGAGTTTTAAAAATGAGATTATTGTTTATGTTTGAATTTATGTTTTGAAACATGACATAAATCATAATTTATTGTCATGCCAAAACTATAATTATTTTCTTTTGATGATTTTGTATTTATAAGAAAATCCAAGTAAGATAGTTGGTAGGACCACAGACTGAAAATTACAAGGTTTCAATTTTCGGTCATGACATCGACTTTATTTGTTGGGAGGTTATTATTTACTATTAATGAAATATTCTCCATTTCTAAAAGTAGTTATGATCTGATATTTCAAAAAGATAGCAATAAAAATAAGGCAAAAAATGTTTCTATTTCAAAATTAGTATAAATCAATTAACTTACTTGTATCCCAACATTCTACAAACAACACGGGCATCATTGTTATCCCATAAGTCATCACATATTGTACCCCATTGACCTCTGTGGAAGATTTCAACACGACCATAACTTCTTCCATCACCACCAGTTAAACGGAGGGTAATTGGAGCTGGATTAAAGAATAAAGTAGATTATTAAGTTGAAACCTTTTAGATTACTTGATAAAATACTAACTATACCAATCCAACATTGCTCGGAATTCATTAATGTCATTTTAGTTTCAATTGTTAAATAGAAACTTAATCACAAAGTGGTAGAAAAAAGCTCAAAATATAAGTTTGATCATTTATATTTTACCTTAAGTTAAAATAATTTATCTCTATTAAATTCTGAGCCTTTATGATCATTATTTAAAATTGTCTCCATTGTAATAATTTTTCTTGTCAGAAAAAATTATTTTCAAAAAGAAACTGAGGCGAATTATACTTTTTAGTGTGAAAAACATCATAAGGAGTACAAAGGAAGAAATAGCAAACCAAAATCAAATATTTATTTTTCATGTGCATTGCTATTTAGGTCGAACATATATTCGACGAAATAACTTTATATATAAGATAACGATGAAGTAAGAATCCATGCACATATTCAAATAAAGATTATTTGGTGATTCTAAAAAACTTTACAAAAAATACTTTTTCATTAAGGTTTATTCAATATTAACCAACAAATGCATGGATGCTGATTGTAATAACCATATTCATTTAATAAAGATCGAAGCTGGTTAGTTTACTGTGTGCACAGTCAATCTGTAAATCTCGAAACTACCAAGTCGAAATTGAACAATTTTACTCGAAAATAATTATTTGATTTAGTTGAAGGTTTAACATTAAAAATGTACTCCATTTTACCATGATTTACATGTTAAATTGCATTATTGTTTAATAAAATAACATTGCAAATTAAGATGTAAAAAGAATAATAAAGATTCAAGTTACCTTTTGACTAGAACTTATTGCTTTTTTAAGAAATGGAACTTAGTTTGGTTACTTGTTTGGGTAAAGAATCCAAAAACTGTGTAAGTTATTTGTAATTGTCTAACTCAGGTATTCTGGTAAGCGAGATTAATAAACGCAGCGATTGGTCGGATGCATAAAAATATGTGACTTTTTCAGCGAAACTCACAAATAAAACATGTATAAAGATGAAACGTTTCATATAAAAACGACAAACTGAACATATTTATTTTTGTGACTTTCGTTATGTAAACTTTGCGACTTTCATTATGAAAGCTATGTTTCATTAATGTGGAAGGGGTTGACTTAATTTCATATATAAGATAAACGATTTATTTTTATTTTCTGATAGAAACAATTGAAAATTAAATATTTATCATTGTTTCACAAACGACACACTCACAACTCCCTTAATCACAAATCGGATATCATAAAAAAAACGCCACTTGTTTTCCCCGTTTGAACAAAAGCAATCTTTTAGGCAATCGATTGTCGTTAGCATATAAAGGACAAATCGAAGAACCAACAAAAACAAAACTCACTTGACCGAATCTCAAAATTAATGTATGGTGCTGTTTTGTAGATCACATTTCAAGTATCATACAATTTATTTGTTTGTTATATTTTCAATAACTCTACTTATGCATCACACGCGAATAGTTTGGGTGGGGACAACTGCAGGTGTTGTTCTTTTATTTTTCTAGACACAGAGACGATACAGCAATTGGGAGGAGGAAAGAAGGATGATAAACACAGGAAGTTCAATTTAATAAATACCTACTTTATGTTGTCTATAAATAAGTCCAATAGGAAAATGATTAGTTCAGTTACCAATGTCGACAAAACATTAGTGTTAAGGATCTATTCGTCACGCTTCTCCAACGAAGATCATTTGGAGTTAAAGGACTGCTTTGCAGTTAAAGGATAAACTGTCGTTAAAAGGACAGAATGGTTGCAGATAGACTTGTTGTCTGTTTCAAGTTGGCCGCGTGTGATGATCAAAATACGGTTGTAGTGTTTAATGACGTCTAAACACAAAGTTGAATGAATGGCTGGACACATGAAGCTAATCGATACTAATCGATACTAGGACAAAATCGCTAACTTTATATCCTTCAATTATCTTAATGAATAAAAATATCTTAATAAATAAAAAACAAATTTGTATAGAATATTCAACTGATTTTTAAAAACTATTTCGATTAATATCGATTTTTAGATTAAAATTAATTGTATTTCAATTAATTAATTATTTTGAGATGTAGAGAGAGATAACATTGTTAGATTAACCTAAACTGACCACTCTGTACTTAATATTTCCTAAGGATTTTTTCACTACCCTTTCAAGTTTTATTTAACATGGCAAAACTGGATGACGTCTACATTGTGTGTATATCGACGAAATATCGTGTTTAGACAAATGCAACTGTTCACTATTAATATGTAGACAAACATTCCTTTCATTATTTCAGAATCAACAAGCGTTTTCTTATGGTTGACATTCATTAAACTTTTTTACTTACATGCTGAGCTTGATTTTTCTGTGCTTGTTCCTGGAAAATAAATGAAAAAAGAAAGAAGAGGAAACTGTAACTACGTTTCAAAGTGAATTAAATAAAGGATTCCGTTCGGAATTCCTGTGTTCGAAATAAAGATGCCCAAGTTTGACAAGACCCAATTGAATAAGTTGATGGTTACATTGTGAAAATAACATTGTGAATATGATAATAATCAAAATAATATAGAGAAAGTGGAACTTGACTGCTGAGTAGGAAAACCGTTATGAATGAAAATAATGAGTAAATTTTGATACAAATACAGGAAATTAATACCTATTAAAACATTTGATGAATGTATTATACATTTAAAACAGTGTTTATACTAACTTCATTAGTTACTTCATTCAACATTGAGTTTTTCAAATTTTCAAATTTCGCCATAAAAATAAAATACTTTGGAACTCTATCAATGACTAAAATGTTTTCTTGTTTTTGTTCTAGGAAACATGAGAGATCATGTTTCGAAATTTTTTATTAAGATAAATTGAGATCTTCAGCTAAAAGAATATATTCCAAAATAAGATTTAACGTTTATTTATTTATTTTTTTTCAGTACTTTTGTCTTTCGGGATTGTTATAAGGATTTCTATTTGTATCGATTTCTAATAGAATGTTTGGGTTATAACTCAAAAGGTATCACCTTGAACAACTGATAGGTTCACAAATAATTTTTGCCCAAGTCACTTACAAATTTTATAAACCATCTGTTTTAATGAACTATTTTTATTTCAATATTGTCACGTGAAAGCGCAGACACCCAACTAATATGTACTTCTATTTTCCAGGTGATACGGTAGCAGTGTCAGAAATCGTCATTAAAAATGCGTAATAAAAACTTGAATAATTCGACCTCTTATCTTTTGAAGCTTATAACTACTTGAAAAATGTAATTCAAGCCCTAATTTTTTTTCAGTTAAAGGAGCAAAGACCAAATTAATAAAAAAATAACAGATTTTATAGATGCAATATTTGTTTTTTTTAAATCGGCTTTCTTTATAAACGATTTAAAGAAAATCAACGAATTTTAACTTACTTTGATAATATATATATATACCTTCCAAAAAATCACTTACCTATAAAATACTAATCAATAGGTACTTCCATTCTTCCTTGTAAAGAATTTATCCATATTTCTATTTTATATTCCATGTCCTTTTTAAATAAAATATTTTTTAAGCAATGATTAAAAAAATACCGCGACTTCAGCTCGTTACAAATGGAAAAAAGGGGAGCTAACCGTCTACCTTTCTTAGAGTTGAGAATTATGGTGGCCTGTAAGCGCCAGAATTAATGTCTCTTTCTATTGCATGCTGTAAACAAAAGTTAGTAAATATGGGCCACCGTAGATGAAAAATGATATCATTGCACTTAGTTTTTGCCGATATAAAATAAAAACACTCGACCGATTTTTTATTTTTTTTATTCTCTTAAAGAAATAAATGAGTTTTTGATTTAATATATTCTATTTCTTCTTTATGGAGTGATTTTTTTAAATAAATAAAAAAAACATTGAATGAAATAGAAAAATTATAATTATACGAAATTTTCTGAACAATATAACAAGATTATAAGGTTTCATTTAAAAAAAAAATCAACGTGTTTAAAAACAGATTTTAAACTTTGGACTTTACAGGTAAATTTGCAAATAACTGTTCTTTTTTTATTTTAAATTAGCTTATTTTATTTATTGATCTTTTATCTTCAATTTGTGATATATAAATTTGAGGTGAGAAAATTAATTATTTTCATTTTAATAGACATTTCAAAATGGTGGGGGTTGAATTAAAAAAAAAAAACCCCGCTTGTCTAGAAATATTATATTCAATTTATTGGAAAGAGCATAAAATGTTACATTGAACCGGAAAATATCGTAAAAATTGAACCAATAGAAAAATTTTGATAGATTTTTAAATTTGAAAATTGAAACAAAATTTAACTCATAAAATTCAGTTGATTTCATTACATAAAAAATGGCTGCATGAACGCGCGCAGGCACTTTGTAAACACTGTTTTTAAAAAATAAAAAATAATATTTCTATTATTTTTTACACAACTTTAATAGTTTATTTTGGAAGTATTTTCCACAAAGAAAATAAACAATCCACTTTAATAATTGTCTGTATTTTTGAGATGAGGTGTTTTCATTTATTGAGATTGTCGGATTGACTTCCTCATCTTGGTTGTTATAGTGACAACGTTTCAGCCGTTTTGCCCTCCGGCCTTCATCAAGTGTTTTGTATCGAACTGGGGAACCGTTTGTTAGGAGTCCTAGTGACATATGGCCGAGTGGTCCTAGATGTTGTATCAAAGTTTACAGTTACCCAAAGGTGCTGAGTTCAATCCTGAATGAAAGCAGTGAAAAGTAACATTCAAAACAGAGAATCAGCAACTATGTCCCAGAGCCTAGCTGGAGTCCGAACACGGTACCCCCGTAATAATAATAAAGGGTTGGGTTCGAAACTCCTAACAAACGGTTCCCCAGTTCGATACAAAACACCTGATGAAGGCCGGAGGGCAAAACAGCCGAAACGTTGTGACTATAACAACCAAGATGAGGAAGTCAGTCCGACAATCTCAATAAATCCACTTTAAAAAGAGAAATTACGAGTTTTTATATTTTATTCGCAGTTTTGTGTGAGGGGTGTCAAAAATTCCCCCAAAATTCTGATACACCTAGTGTACGGTGCTTGTCGACGGATCGATTGTGTTTTTAATATGTCGTTTTAAGCAAAGTCACATAAAAAATTACGAAAAGTCATCGAGCAGAACAACTGCTATTGTGTTTTTAGTAAAAAAGATTTTCAAATCGATTGCACGCCATGAATCTGTAATCTAAAATATGTGTTCTGAGTTATGTCCCTCGCGTTATTTACAGTGAGAAGGTTGCAAAAAGATAGGACGAGCAAAAATACATATGAAGGGAAAGAGAGAGAGAGAGAGAGAGTGAGAGAGAGAGAGAGAGAGAGAGAGAGAGAGAGAGAGAGAGACACACACACACACACAGTAATAGGGAGTGAAGTCAACTATTGCTAGTACTACTAAATCTGTGCCTATCATGTTAGTTGAGGATATATTTTAACCCTAATAAAACAGATCGGGAGGGGGTGGGTTAGAAACTAGATGTTACTAGTGCTTTGGTGCCTCCTTGTGTACATTTGTGATTTTTCAAACACACATTTCACGTCAAAATATCACAAAATGTCAAGTCGAAATTAGTATACCCCCCCCCAATTGTGGAAAATGGATCAACAGAAAGCTAATGACAAGAAAGCTATAGATTGCTTTATTTTATGCTGTGAACATTTTCTTGCACTTAAAGAAGTTGTTAAAAATTATATATCTTTATCATTGATTGCATAATAATAAATAATTTAATTTTTAAGTGTAACAAAATGTACATAACATAAAATAAATCCAAGGTAATTTTTAGATCCAATTTAAATTTAATTTTTATATTTTATTTTGTAAAGTTTATTAAGAAATTCGAAAGAAAAAAAAAGGTTAATGTAATTGAAAATAATTCATAAAAAAGCATGTACTTGTTCCAGTGTCGCATTGTAGACTGATATCTTCAATATGGGCACAATTATTATCCCCCCATGGGGAATGCCCACATTCTGCCAGTGAACGTTCTGTACCATTACATTTGACATCATCCAACCATATTGATCCGGTTCCAGGATAAGTTTGAATTTTGTAACCAGATCTAAAAGACAAAAAAAAAGAAGAAGAAAAAAAAACAAAACGTGATGTTCTGACAAAAAAAAAACAAAAAAAAAACAAACAAACAAAAAAACAAACAAACAAACAAACATATTTGCATATATATCGAAATCACAGCATGTAAACAAGGAATATTGAAGTTTAATGGAAATGTTCTTCATAGCAACTAAATTATATGAAAGTGAAAAGATTCAGTGTGCTAGCAAATTAAGTTTTGCAAGTATTTTTCCTATCAATTAAAAAAATACAAACTGATCATATCAACACTTTTGCAAATGTTGTTTTTTCATAATCTCATTTATAATGTGTGTCTGCTTGTCTCAATTTTTTAAACCGTATCTCCACTGAGGCGGAATATTTGCATTTTTTGTTTGGAACTTTTGTAAGGTTTTTGCCCAGTTAAATAGTTGTTAATGGGGCAAAAAAAGAGAGAGAAATTGAAAGTAATTAGAACTTGCCAAGTCGACTTGAACTTCTGTGCATGAGAAAATATTTATACATTGTGTGTTCGTTACAACTACTTTCAACCGAGTCGTTGTTTGTTTCGTTCACCACACTCTTTTCTTCTACCTCTTCTTTTACACACGTCCGTTCGCTTTAGTGACTAAAAATCGTCTGTCCTCCCGCTTTCCTTTCCTCGTTATTTATGGAATCAGGGTACGAGATTCTCTGAGATTCCCCGAGATTCCCCGAGACTTTTTTCCACATAAATGCATGCGGGCGCCATGTTGATTCTCAATTTGTGCTCTGCAGGCACAAACGCAGAGCCGCTTTAACGGTAAGCCACTTCTTTCTCCACACTCCCCCCTGATCTCATGATCACAGAGACGGCAGGGGGGTGGCGATCGCCGTCGTCGGGTGCTTCTGTGAAGGGGGACAGTGCTGCTCTCGTCTTCGCGTGCGCTCTCATCCACCGCCTGATGGTCGGGGAAGGCTCATCTTCGTGGAGGCTACTGATATCAGAGTCACTGTTTGATAGGGATGGTGCAAACCAAAGCGATGGCCCACACATCTCAGAGTCAAAGTCACTCTCATCGTCCACTGGAGGTGGTACATGTGTTGCCAGCCGTAGGTCTCTAACGTGACGGGGTACGCCATCAACCTGGACACACTGCTGACTCACCACATCGGTCACTGTGCCTCGCTTATACTTGTCAGTACATCGGTTTCCTGGCGGCTTCACCCAGACAGCATCCCCTTTGGCATATCGATTCCGTTCTATCTCAGTGGCCACAGTTGTATCGGGGTGGATTCCTTTTTCTCGGACACGGTACTGATAGATTGCGGTTGCAGGCGCCGTTCCTGGAGAGACGCCATCCTTTGACATGAGATTATACCAGTACACAGATTCTGCGATGGTGCACTGCTTCCTGGCTGCAATTGTTTTGATGCTGCGATGGCTTCTCTCAGCTATACCATTGCCAGAAGGCACATAAGCACATCTAAGCCGCAGCCGCACACCCCATTCTTGTAAGAACTGCCTCATCTGATGGCTGCGAAAGGCTGGGTCGTTGTCCGTCAGCACTTCATTGGGCGCACCTCTTTCACAGAACACGGATGACAGTTGGCGAATAATGTTGCAAGAGTCCTGGCGCCCGAGGAGTCTCCAGACTGCGAAATGTGTAGGCCCACAATCGATGAGGGTAAGGAAGTGGTTGCCACCGTAGTGTGTGATGTTCATGCCCACTCTCTGCTACTTACCATTCACTCCCAACTCCCCTTTCTTCCATCGTGCTGGAGCTGGGTCGATGGATTGGCAGGCCTTGCAACTTTCCACCACTCTTCGGATATCTTTTTTTTCTATTCCTGGATATATCATCTTGACAAAGTACAGTGTCCGCTTGATGCCAGGATGTCCACACTGTCGATGAATGTCCATGATGCGCGCTGCATTCACATTACATGCAACTGCTGCACATGTGTTTTGCAGATTATCAGAATCTCTCCGAGCACCAGCCAGAAGCCATCGTTGAGGAACTCTTGTCAGAGCATCTGCTCTGTTGAGCGCAGACCTGATCAACATTACGTCCACGGTCAGTTCGTACTCTGTGATGGTGTCGACCAAGGTGGCAAGCCATCTTCAAATTAACATCTCACTCGATGCTCGTGTCGTCAGCCATGCTCTTCCACTTAATGCATCGGTTATCCACCGATGACTGCATGCCGAGTCAGTCATGATATGTAGAACCTTGGCTTGCCATTGAAGCGCCAAGTTAACGCCCTTCAATGTGGCATCAAGTTCAGCCAGGTTTATGTGCCTCGAATCATTCTCTGGCCGAAGCCAACAGGCATCTTCAATAATGTAATCATTAACTGCAAGGGAAACTCCAAGGGCCAGTTAACTAGCATTCACCCAGACCATGAACTCATTCCCGTTGACGCACCACTTTCCCTGAACGGGGTCATCACTGGTCACCCTGGACACAGTCTCTGTCAGCATGCTCCTTAGGGTGACATTGTATGCTGCATTCTTCCATCCCGACGACAGGGCTGTTGCACGTCTTTTTATGGCCGCCACGGCCACCCTGAGCCAACCGCACACAGGTAAATGGCCTACCATCTTTCCACAAAGCGAAAACACTGTTCGTCAAGTGATGTTTGATGGGACCTTGGGGACGTGACTTCCTCTTCTCCAGCAAAGTCCCTCCTTGCTATTGTGCATGTGCAGGCCGAGAACTTTTGCTCCATCGCACAGATGCTCTGGTTCCTTACATGTCAGTCCAAAGCTCTCAAAGTGCATTCTAACTGATTGCACTGACATGAGGCTCTCATTGACGAATATATCATCGATGTATGAGGATGTTGTCCGTTGCACTGCCTCATCTTGCTGCTGGATAGCATGCATGATTGCTGTCATAATGCCTGGTTGCACATTTAGACCGAACACTAGCCTGGTTAGACAATATCGGGTTCCTCCAATTTCCACAGACTGACATGGCCACAATTTCTTCTCAATGCGTATTTGCAGATAGGCCCTGCGTAGGTCCAGAGTTGCCATGTTCGATCCCTGCTGTCACCACTCCCTTAATTTGAGTGCACACACATCAGCCCTTGCCGTATATGGGTCGACATGCTCATTGAGCTCACGGTAGTCTAGGACGGGGCGGACCTTTTGTTTGGTCTCTTGTACGACGGCCATCAAGGGAATCAGCCCTCGCGTGGGGGGGGGGGAGCTCATCCTCTGGGTATGGAAGAAGCCAGCCATTGTCGATCCACGTTTGCAGTTCTTCTTCATACTGTTCCCTTAGCCACATGGGTGGGGGGATAACCGGTTCCGCAAGGATATTGGTGGCTGATCGTTTGACCACTTCCAAGACGCCGTCCATGCATTGGTGTTTCTATCATACTCTGCATGAAAGTCAGGCTCGTCGAGAGTTATGGCAGCACAAACATGTTCCTCACATCGGGAGAACTGTACCTTGCCAGTTCTGTCCACAGTAATTCCACCCAGTTGTGTAATCAAGTCCATACCCAGGAGTAGGTCATACCCGAGAAGCTCTCCCTCCAAAACCAGGGCTCGCACGGCTACTGCAGGCCCGTCGTTTATGCTTGCGCGGATAATGCTCACCCCACAAGAGGCTAGTGAACCTCCGCCTACAGTTAGTACCGGAATTTTTTATGCTTTCCAAGTGGCACAGCATATCTTGCTTACGAGAGTCTGTGTGCACCCAGTGTCCACAAGTGCGAGGCGCTCGCTTCCATTAATGTGTATGCTCACAGTGGGTAGCGCCCTGCTCAATGACGATCTGGGGAGAAGACTGGCGCTGTAGCTTCTTCCCCTTGCCCGTTTCCCGGACAGGTGCGGGCCAGGTGTCCACATCTTTTGCACTTGTAGCACTGCGGCCCGTCAAGTTTCCGAGTTGGTTGACGTGACGAAAGACAATCACGGGCCAAATGGTTGGGTCCTCCACACTTATAGCAGGTTGTAGCTGCGCCCAGGTCCTGCAATCCAACCTGTGATGGTTGTACAGCTGTTACTTGGTCTATAGTGTTAGGGCTTTTCTTTAGTATTGCTCGTGCTCGTGCCAATACTTCCGATATGTCCATCTCGTCCACTTGGGATGAGGCACGGAGCTGATCTTCCACACTCTTAGGTAATCCTGCAACAAAGGCGCACACCAAGCCATTGTCTGACATCCCTCCAAAAAGGACCAATAGCTTTTTTAGCTCAGCCAGATACACATCTACCGTTTCCCCGGGATGTAATTTTCGGGCCATGAATTCCTTCCATGCAGTAAAACGCAAATGCTGTAAAAAGGGCACACTTGATGCAGGCAAAATCTGTTTTCTTCTCATCAGCTAACTGCTGGTATACTGCATATGCTCCCCCAGTGAGGCGCATTGGGACCACGCATTCCATACGCTTCACCCCACTGAGCTGACATATTAATTCTGCTTTTTCCACCCATTCCTGCACTGAGTGATCAGTGCTACTGCCATCAAACAGGGGAATTAGCTTGGTATCAAATCCTGACGTCATGCCGAAATAGCTTGTGTTCGTTACAACTCTACTTTCAACCGAGTCGTTGTTTGTTTCGTTCACGACATTCTTTTCTTCTACCTCTTCTTTTACACACGTCCGTTTGCTTTAGTGAATAAAAATCGTCTGTCCTCCCGCCTTCCTTTCCTCGTTATTTATGGAATCAGGGTACGAGATTCTCTGAGATTCCCCGAAACTTTTTTCCACATAAACACATGCGGGCGCCATGTTGATTCTCAATTTGTGCTCTGCAGGCACAAACGCGCTGCCGCTTTAACGGTAAGCCACTTCTTTATCCACACATTTTTAACGTCTTAACTTACAATTGATCAAATCTCCGGCCAAAACGATAAAATAAATTCATATATGTACTATACCCGTTTTAGGGTAGGTAACATTATATATATATATATATATATATATATATATATATATATATATATATATATATATATATATATATATATACGCTATTACGATGCAACATTTTAAAAAATCTAAAAATAAACAAAGAATACAATCTTCTTCCACAAACGGGTAAAATAAACCACTTGAACTTTTTCGAACATGATTGCTAGGAATGAACGCTGTCCACACTACAAATTTCAAGTTTTTTTCAACGGCTTTCTTTTTCTTTTCCATTTCGATACTTTTTTGTGACCAAGAGAGGAGGTTCGCTTGAAATATAAAAAATAACAATAAAAATATTAAATACAAAAAGTAAAAATGAATGCCGATACTCAAAATTTATAAACATTTTGGCCCCTCCCGTTACTTAAAACAATCACCAAAAATCAGGAAATTAACCAATTTTAATGAAATTTTCAGTATTTATCAAATAATGATCGCAAAATATAATGAACTAATTATTTTTTATTAAAATCTTAGTGGAAATGTATTATTTTGTTTAAACAAAAAATACCTTTATGTTTTTCAGTATTAAATAAAAACGCAATACTTTATTGTTGCTTTTATTATATAAATAAAGCATCGTAATTTGTAACAATAAAAATAAAATTAAATAATTTTTATAGGAACATTACGAAAAAAACCTTTAAATCCGTATTAATGAATTCTATATAACTCGAAGAAAAATGAATTTCTCGAACTACCGATAATTAAGCATTGCTTATTTAATATTTTCACAAAAAATTATAGCAGCAAAAATATTTCTACTTTTTTTTTTTTTTTTAATTACGGGTTTCGCATAATTTTTCTAAGCAAGATTTTAATAATTTCCTAGCTCGCAAGAATGTGAAACTTTCGGCGTAACATATATAATATTGAACAGTAAAAAAAAAAAAAAAATTTAAAAACAGGAACATAGAAAAATAATTAAATAAAAAAAATGCAAAAATTAATACAAATCTTCAGAAAAGAAATGTACGGATGCGCGACTGGGGAACTTCCTCCTTTTTAATTACATGACGTCATTTTCACAGTTTTTCGACTGCCTTAAATTTTGGGCCTTCTTAATTTTCGTGTTTACAAAATTTTAGTTTGTTGCGTTTTGTGAACGCCAGAATAACTCGGTTTTTGTGCTAATTAATTTACGTTTTGTACAAACAAGGTGTTTTTTTTTAAATTTAATTCAATATCTTAGAACTTTACTTTACTAATTATCTTTGAAATAGACCCAGAAAACTAATATTTATCTTTTAAAGGATTTTTACAATGAATTTATTTAACTTCAAAATTTAGCTGAATTAGGTAGCTCGCCGTGAAAACATTTTCATAACTTTTCTTTCATCGTGTAAAAATATTTTTTCCTTTAGGAAATAAACTTTAGTCCTTAATCTTTCAAATACAATCAAAAAGTGGTCGGAAACCTGCAAAAAATTATGATAAATCGGCTTTCAAAACTAGGTCCCCCATTTTTATCCGCCTATTTTTGTCCGTACCTAAAAAAGTAAAATCGTTTTTCATGCTTCAAAAACCCTCATAAACTTTAATATATATATATATATATATATATATATATATATATATATATATATATATATATATACTAGCAAAAGTACCCGTCGTTGATTGGGTTCAAAAACAACCCACAGAAAATGGACTCTGATTTATGAAAGTGTGATACGTTATGAAAAAGAAAGGGTTGTAAAGAGATAGATTCGAATTTGGGGATATCAAAACCAAAGCAAAATATGATGAAAGTAAAAATAAAATAGATAAACCCCATAATTTATTATAACATACCTGTTCGCACGGAAACACTTATCACAATATTCTGTGGATCTATATTAAAAACCTTGTTAAACTTTGTGACATATTTCCATTCTATGGACGTCAGGCGCAAATGAACACCCCATAATCTTATTATACCATATTTCTTCAAATTGAAATATGATTATCAAGGTGTACTTACGCAGATAAATATGAAAAGTCTTTATTAAAACATATGTATATATATATATGTATATATGTATCTATATATATATATATATATATATATATATATATATATATATATATGTATATATATGTATGTATATATGTGTATATATATGTATATATATATGTATATGTATATATATATGTATGTATATATATGTATATGTATATATGTATGTATGCATATATGTATGTAAATATGTGTGTATATATATGCATATATGTATGTATATATATGTGTATATATATGCATATATATAAATATATATATATGCATATATATATATGCATATATATATGCATATACAGTGATGATCATATTTATTGACACGGTAAAATAAAAGTTAAATTTTGTCTAATAAATTCTAAAAAAGGGATTAAATTAAAGAAAATAACAAAGTATATTATGTATTTTTAACTGGCCTTTCCGATGCAGCAATCGGATTTTAGAAAAAATAAATAACAAAGGAACAACAAACATAATTGCAAAAAACCCTTGTTCAAAATTATTGGCACGGCTTTGTTTTTCTTTTAGTATCAGTATAATATCAATCAATTTCCGGTTTACGTGCTTTCTGAACTTTTTTATAGCCATATTATGCTTGTTTAACGCTAATTCAGTGAATATTTTTTTTCAGATAATTTTTAGATAGCGATTTGTTTAAACTATTATAAGTGACTAAATTATAATTTTCAATCGCCATGGTTAAAACTAAGGAACACAGCGAAGACGTCAGGAAGCTTGTTGTAGCATGCCATACCAATGGGGAGGGCTATGATAAGATTTCAAAGAAGCTAAACCTTCCCAAATCCACTGTTAGAGCCATAATAAACAAGTTCAAATCGCAAGGCCATGTTATGAGTTTAGAGGGTAGAGGGAGAAAAAGGATTCTTTCCCCAAGAGATGAACGGAAAATTGTTCGACAAGTAAAACAAAACCCAAGGATCTCTGTTGGGGAGATTGTTGATGAACAGAGCACCTCTGGAGTGAATGTATCTCGACATACAGTTGGTAGAGTTTTGAAGAGAGCTGGTTTAAAAGCATGTCGTCCGAGAAAGACTCCCTTATTGAAGCCTATGCACCTGAAAGCAAGGCTAGCCTTTGCAAAACGTCATATTGATAAAGATGTTGCATTCTGGAAACGTGTTCTATGGACTGACGAAACGAAAATAGAGTTATTTGGCCA
>NC_136510.1:60320606-60325606 GCF_053919585.1 Euprymna scolopes
TCTGACTGATCATTTCTAAAAATAAAACAATCGCTCGCTTCTAAGATCTGATCGAACTCAAATAAACAGTTAGTAAATACACTTTCTCTTTTAAGCTTCAGCACACAGAGTTCTCGTGATTCTTAAATAAACAAATTGACACCAAGTGGTTTTGTCTTCATTCCATATAGGGGGGGGGCATCAACCTCCCCATACCCTTACATCGTTACATATAAATAAATACATATTTATACATATATATATAAATAAATATATATATATATATACATATATATATAAATAAATATATGTATATATAAATATATATATACTAGCTGTACCCTGCCATGCGTTGCTGTAGCTCAAATTGGCGCAATGGAAAAAGTTCCAAAATGAGAAAAAGCATGTTTCTTATAGGTTTAATTTTCCATTTTGCATGGGTACACAGTTTTTGTTGTTCCATTTTCTTAGCTGATATAGAGAATTTCTGGTTTTGTAACTCTTGAATACGTAACATAAATTGTCCATGTGAAAAAACAAAGCTTGGATTGGTTTATATTTCACAACATGATAATTAGTACACCAAATTTCAGTTGCAATACATGCGGTGGCATCCCTGGCAAATATAGCTGTTGGATAATTAACCACTTCATCTGCTTTCCCAACAGTGTCGATGGATTTGTATTTGACTACCTCACTTGGAATTTTACATTAAATAATAGCGTTAAGTTCATGGGCGTCTTTGTATTGGCCTGCAAGAATAGCTCATTCACTCATATAATAAAGAAAAAATGTGTAAATTAAAAAATATGGAAGATAAACAAATGAATTATGTTTTTTTTTAATTTTTTTTTTACTTACTAAACAGAAAATGAAATCTTTCGTCAATTCGTGGCTGTGAAATTAATCGAACCGGAAGTTCAGTTTTATCAACAGAACAGATTCGCAGTAACGGTTAAAAAAATGAATTTATTTTATTTAATATTTTAATTTTAATAATTCGCGAGGTAAATTTAATTTAAGAACATGAAAACATACCTCGACTCTAAAAGTGAGTTGTCTGAACATTTCAAATAAATTGGTAACGTAGAAATATGGTTTTATTTGTTTAGAACAAACCAACATTTACATATATATAGACATATATATTTATATATATATATATTAAGAGAAAAGGTCAATAAATAATATATTCAAATTTAAAACAAAAAAAGTAGTGTTTTTAGAAATTTTCCTGTAAAGTCCGAAGTTTAAAACCTTAAAAAAAAACACGTTTGTTTTTTATTGTTGTTTTTTTTAATGGTTCTTGCTCCTTTAATTTTTTTTTTAATTGGTCCTTGCTCCTTTAATTGAAAAAAAATTAAAGCTTGAGTTACATTTTTCGAGGAGTTATAAGCTCGGAAAGACGGGGTGGAATTATTCACTATTTTTCACGAAATTTCTGATACACCTATCAATCTACCCATGTTAGAACGACTTTCGGAATAGACACCCCTAACCTTGCCAGCATACCCGAAAAGCTATAAAAGTTTACGTGTCGAATGTGAACGATGAGTTGGACATAATGTAAAAATGTACCGAATTTAAAAGGGAACGAAATTCAAATTTCTGTTCCATTTTTACAACAACCGTAAAGCAGAGCATTCTATGCAAATTTTACATAACTTACTGTATTAATGCTATTTTTTTAAGCAAAAAAAAAAAAATATATATATATATATTTATGTTTGGCTATAAATTCCTAAACTCATTTCACCCTAAATAATTCAGGTGACTGAAATAGGAATCTAATTGAATCTTTTATTTCCTGATAGTATGTGAGAAATTTATTTTTCTTTGAATTCATTAATATGGACTTTAGGGGCTTTTTTCGGAATGTTCCTGTAAAAATTATTTTTTATTGTTACAAATTACGATGCTTTATTTATATAAAAAATAGCAAAAATAAATTCTTTCGTTTTTTATTTACTACTGAAAACCATAACTTTAGTAAAGGTATTTTTTGTTTAAACAAAATAAAGCATTTTCACTAAGAGTTAAGTAAAAATAATTAGTTCATTATATTCTGCGATCATTATTTGAAAAATACTGCAATTTTCATTAAAATTGGTTAATTTACTGATTTTTGGTGCATTTTTAAGTAAAGGGAGGAATCAAAATGTTTATACACTTTTAGAAACGGCATTCATTTTGTGTGTACCTACCATTTTTCGATGAATATTTGATAGCAAAGCGACCACGTGCGGTTGATTTAAATCAAATTTCAATCACATGGTTACATTATCAATAATCATGTGATTAAACCCATTGAAAATTTACCGATATTGTAAACACATTATATTTATTTAGCCTGTGAGACGAAAATATCCTTTTCTGACATATAAAAAAAACCGGGAGGTCATGAGAAAGAAATGTCCAGAAAATCGCTAGATTTTTAACTTTTATCATCTGAAATTTTCAAAAATCGCTAATTCACTCCTCCCAAAAAAACTCCATATTTTAACTTCCTACACTAAAAAAATTATAAATATAGTATATTCAATATATAAAATGTTCCGTGTTTTCTTACTATATGTTTCTGGAATTATATTGAAGCGGTTACCTCCCCAGAAGGCTTATATATTTTATCAGCTAGTTTTACCTGTTTTTTTCAGAGAGGGTATGTTTTTATTTATTTGTTTTTTGCAAGAAACAAATCATAAACTCAAACTTTTTATAATAAAAGTTAAATTGAAATATACTGCAAATCAAACATCACAATAATGGTGCAACATATTTTGAAATTAGAAAAATAAAAAAAAACAAAAAACTTTGTTTTAGCATGTTAACAGTATTTAGGGTGGTGGATAATTAAATTCTGCTGTATTGGTATAAGATGTTTTCGTTTGTTTTTTTGCTGTTGTTTCTTGCTTTTTACAATTTTCGATAAAATACTTCTAAATTAAGCAGGATTGCTTAGTTCATATTTTCAAATAAACTTCGGAGGTTGGAATACCCCCCGACCGAAAATGTACTTGGAACAATCGATTTTATAGCGAGATGTAAGAATGGTTAGCCAAAAAAAAGGTGAAAAACAAAACAAATAATCAATAAATAATTGTTACCAAAGGCAATAAATGCTACTTTTATTACTTACATGAATGAGTTTATTTTATGTATTTTCAAGCGCTTTTCTTTATTTTTTGATCTAAAATTGTGGGTGTGTGGGTGTGAAATATCTCCAGATTTTCTAGAATGAATAGAATAATAAATCATTTATCATTAATATGTGGTTTTGGTTTTGTGTTGAATGAAACTTTTTTTTTTTTCATTACAACAATAATGAACCAATTTAAATCTTCCGGCATGCGTTTAAGGGTTACAAAATTATCAATAAATCGTTTAGTTACTAAGCCAACGTCAGTAAATTAAATAAAAAAAATGTTACGTGCGCATGCATTAGCCTTGCTAGGGGGGGGGGCTAAGGAAGCAACCATTAAATAATTATGCTGGTCGCCATGGAACTCAACGCCCAAGGAGTACCTAAAGTGGCACTTATGCACTTATGTTATCGTGCTATTTTTTAAAATAGTATTTTCATGTTAAATTCAAATTTTACAATATGCTTTTCTTTTATTAATTTAAGTGAAAGTACAGATAACCCGGTCGGTTTCTAATGTGATGAAAATCTACCCCCCCCCCCAAAAGAAAGGGGTACTCTGGATAATAACAAAACATTAAAATTGCCTCAGTCTCGAAAGATTTCTTCTCTACTGAATGAGGAAACAAACGGTGAAGTGTAGTTCAACTTCTGTTTCTCTCCCCCTCTCTCTTCCTCTCTTAATATCTCTCTCTATCCATCTCTCCCTTTTCCTCTCTCAATCTATCTTTCTATCACCCTCTCCATCTCTCTTTGAGCCCCTTTCTCTCTCTAACTTCCTCTATCTCTCTCCTTTCCTCTGTCTCATTCCTCTCTGTTTCTAACTCTTCCCCTCTCTCTGTTTATCTATCAATCCCTTTATCTCTCTATCTCCTTCTCTTTCTCTATTTTCCTCTCACTTTCTCTTTTCTATCTATATATCTTCCTCTCAATCTGTCCATCTCTAATCCCTCATCCTATTTTGGTCTCCTAAATTAATTACAGTGAATAAGGCATTGTCAAAACATGGATAAATCCTATTTTAGTCACCTAATTTACTGACTGTGAGAATAGAAGTTATTTGGAAATTACTGCTACCTTGAACAGCACCAGAAGTAACTGGTAAAACCTTTCTAATTAAACTGATTTTGGCAGCCATTTGGTAACAAAATGACATAGCCTTAGCCCTTGCTGTATGAGGAATACCTGCGACCTTGCTGCCAAGTAGAAGAATTATTTATTCTACTTTAAAACATTCAATTTTTCAAAAATCTCATCTTCGACATCTCAAAAACATCCAATATGGGGAAAAATATTGCAGAAATGCAAACTTATTGTTTAGGATGAATGCACAATGGTACGCAAAATTTACTTCTCCGCAACTTGTATTGATAAATAAATCTACTTCTCTGCCACGGGCACTGACCCCCTCCTTTTTTTTTTTGATAGTATTTTCGGGTTGGCATGCTGACAACAAATATCAGTTAAATTTTGCAAATAGCCTCCCCCCCTCTCCAAAAGTGGTGTTTATTCCGGAAGCTGTTCTTAAGATGAGGAGGTTGGAGGGGGGTGATTCCAAGGTGGACCTAATCTAAAAAAAAAAAAAAACAAGTTTTTTATGCGCACATAAGAAACTATTTTTTATTACCTTTTTTTTTTTTACTTTTTTATTAAAAAATTAGTAAATTTCAATGAATAGAATAATAAATCATTTATCATTAATATGTGTTTTTGGTTTTGTGTTGAATGAAACTTTTTTTTTTTTCATTACAACAATAATGAACCAATTTAAATCTTCCGGCATGCGTTTAAGGGTTGCGAAATTATCAATAAATCGTTTAGTTTCTAAGCCAACGTCAGTAAATAAAAAAAATGTTACGTGCGCATGCATTAGCCTTGTGTA
>NC_136510.1:60335606-60343106 GCF_053919585.1 Euprymna scolopes
CCCAAGCCGAGGATCGAACCTAGAACCGTCGTGATGACAGTCGGCAGTCCTACCCACATGACTACGGAATCGGTGGCCGAAATTAACTATATATATATATAAATGTAACTCTTGGTTCGTTCGCAATTATTAATAGTCTGAAAAACCACTCGACGGATTGCTTCCACGTTTTGGTATAATATGTTTACTATATCCATGTGTGTTTTTATATATTTCTTTTTAATTATAACATTTTACTTAATTTTCCTATGATAAATAGATGGTTTTATTTGTACCGGTTGGCTATTTTTTTTGTTTAGGGACAATTATTTATTACCGCTTCCTGTCACATGACCAGTGTTTCCAATTTAACGGTTTCTTGCTAGATCTGGAGATTTCATTTGCAATCTAGCGGGGAATTCTAGAACATCTGGGTATATTTCACACCCACACACCCACAATTTTAGATCAAAAAATAAAGAAAAGCGCTTGAAAATACTTTAAAACATAAAATAAACTCATTCATGTAAGTAAAAAGAAAAAGTAGCATTTATTGCCTTTGGTAACAATTATTTATTGATTATTTGTTTTGTTTTTCACCTTTTTTCGGCTAACCATTCTTACATCTCGCTATAAAATCGATTGTTCCAAGTACATTTTCGGTCGGGGGGGGGGCATTCCAACCTCCGAAGTTTATTTGAAAATATGATCTAAGCAATCCCGCTTAATTTAGAAGTATTTAATCGAAAATTGTAAAAAGCAAGAAACAACAGCAAAAAAACAAAAAACCAAAAAACCTTATACCAATACAGTAGAATTTAATTATCCATCAACCTTAATACTTTTAACATGCTAAAACAAAGTTTTTCGTTTTTTTTTATTTTTCTAATTTCAAAATATGTTGCACCATTATTGTGATGTTTAATTTGCAGTATATTTCAATTTAACTTTTATTATAAAAAGTTTGAGTTTATTATTTGTTTCTTGCAAAAAAATAAATAAATAAAAAACATACCCTCTCTGAAAAAAAAACAGGTAAAACTAGCTGATAAAATATATAAGCCTTCTGGGGAGGTAACCGCTTCAATATAATTCCAGAAACATATAGTAAGAAAACACGGAACATTTTATATATTGAATATACTATATTTATAATTTTTTTAGTGTAGGAAGTTAAAATATGGAGTTTTTTTGGGAGGAGTGAATTAGCGATTTTTGAAAATTTCAGATGATAAAAGTTAAAAATCTAGCGATTTTCTGGACATTTATTTCTCCTGACTTCCTGGGTTTTTTTAAATGTCAGAAAAGGATATTTTCGTCTCACAGGCTAAATAAATATAATGTGTTTACAATATCGGTAAATTTTCAATGGGTTTAATCACATGATAATGTAACCATGTGATTGAAATTTGATTTAAATCAACCGCACGTTGTCGCTTTGCTATCAAATATTCATCGAAAAATGGTAGGTACACACAAAATGAATGCCGATGCTCAAAGTGTATAAACATTTTGACCCCTCCCTCTACTTAAAAATGCACCAAAAATCAGTAAATTAACCAATTTTAATGAAAATTGCAGTATATTTCAAATAATGATCGCAGAATATAATGAACTAATTATTTTTACTTAACTCTTAGTGAAAATGCTTTATTTTGTTTAAACAAAAAATACCTTTACTAAAGTTATGGTTTTCAGTAGTAAATAAAAAACGCAAGAATTTATTTTTGCTATTTTTTATATAAATAAAGCATCGTAATTTGTAACAATAAAAAATAATTTTTACAGGAACATTCCGAAAAAAGCCCCTAAAGTCCGTATTAATGAATTCAAAGAAAAATAAATTTCTCACATACTATCAGGAAATAAAAGATTCAATTAGATTCCTATTTCAGTCACCTAAATTATTTAGGGTGAAATGAGTTTAGGAATTTATAGCCAAACATAAATATATATATATATTTTTTTTTTTTTTTGCTTAAAAAAATAGCATTAATACAGTAAGTTATGTAAAATTTGCATAGAATGCTCTGCTTTACGGTTGTTGTAAAAATGGAACAGAAATTTGAATTTCGTTCCCTTTTAAATTCGGTACATTTTTACATTATGTCCAACTCATCGTTCACATTCGACACGTAAACTTTTATAGCTTTTCGGGTATGCTGGCAAGGTTAGGGGTGTCTATTCCGAAAGTCGTTCTAACATGGGTAGATTGATAGGTGTATCAGAAATTTCGTGAAAAATAGTGAATAATTCCACCCCGTCTTTCCGAGCTTATAACTCCTCGAAAAATGTAACTCAAGCTTTATTTTTTTTTCAATTAAAGGAGCAAGGACCAAGGTTTCATTAAAAGAAAAACAACAATAAAAACAAACGACGTGGTTTTTTTTTTTTTTTTTAAGTTTTTAAACTTCGGACTTTACAGGTAAATTTCTAAAAACACTACTTTTTTTTGTTTTAAATTTGAATATATTATTTATTGACCTTTTCTCTTCAATTTCTGATATATAACACTTTGGTGAGTAAATTAATTATTTACTTTTTAATAGACATTTCAAAATGGGAGGCGTGAATTATTCGACCCCCTGTCTTTCCAAGCTTATAACTGCTCGAAAAATGTAATTCAAGCCCTCTTTTTTTTCAATTAAAGGAGCAAGGACCAACGTTTCATTAAAAAAAAAAAAAAATAGAAAAAAACAACTTGGTTTTAAAAAAAAAAAACTTCGAACTTTACAGGTAAATTTCTAAAAAAAAAATACATTTTTTGTTTTAAATTTGAATATATTATTTATTGATCTTTTCTCTTCAATTTGTGATATATTAAAGTTTGGTGTGTAAATTAATTATTTACTTTTTAATAGACACTTGAAAATGGGGGGGGGGCGTGAATGTAAAAATAAAACGTTTGTCTAAAATATTATATTCGGTTTATTGGAAAGACCATAAAATTTTACATTGATCCTGAAAATATTGTAAAAATAGAATCAATAGAAAAATTTTGATAGATTTATAAAGTTTAAAAATTGAAAAATATTGAGTGCGTAAAATTCATTACTGTTATAGGGGTGTCAAAAATTCCTACACCCCTATCACGAAACTGCGAATAAAATATAAAAAACTCGTAATTTCTCTTGTAAAAGTGGGTTGTTTATTTTCTTAATGGATTATACTTACAAAATAAACTATTAAAGTTGTTTTAAAAGTAAAAGAAATATTTTTTTATTTTTTAAAAAACAGTAATGAATTTTACGAACTCAATATTTTTCAATTTTTAAACTTTATAAATCTATCAAAATTTTTCTATTGATTCTATTTTTACAATATTTTCAGGATCAAAGTGAAATTTTATGCTCTTTCCAATAAACCGAATATAATATTTTAGACAAACGTTTTTTTTTACATTCACGCCCCCCCCCATTTTACAGTGTCTATTAAAAAGTAAATAATTAATTTACACACCAAACTTTTATATATCACAAATTGAAGTCAATAAATAATATATTTAAATTTAAAACAAAAAATGTGTTTTTTAGAAATTTACCTGTAAAGTTCGAAGTTTTTTTTTTAAACCACGTTGTTTTTTTCCATTTTTTTTTTTTAATGAAACGTTGGTCCTTGCTCCTTTAATTGAAAAAAAAGAGGGCTTGAATTACATTTTTCGAGTAGTTATGAGCTTGGAAAGACAGGGGGTCGAATAATTCACGCCTCCCATTTTGAAATGTCTATTAAAAAGTAAATAATTAATTTACTCACCAAAGTGTTATATATCAGAAATTGAAGAGAAAAGGTCAATAAATAATATATTCAAATTTAAAACAAAAAAAAGTAGTGCTTTTAGAAATTTACCTGTAAAGTCCGAAGTTTAAAAACTTTAAAAAGAAACACGTTGTTTGTTTTTTATTGTTGTTTTTCTTTTAATGAAACCTTGGTCCTTGCTCCTTTAATTGAAAAAAAATTAAAGCTTGAGTTACATTTTTCGAGGAGTTATAAGCTCGGAAAGACGGGGTGGAATTATTCACTATTTTTCACGAAATTTCTGATACACCTACCAATCTACCCATGTCAGAACGACTTTCGGAATAGACACCCCTAACCTTGCCAGCATACCCGAAAAGCTATAAAAGTTTACGTGTCGAATGTGAACGATGAGTTGGACATAATGTAAAAATGTACCGAATTTAAAAGGGAACGAAATTCAAATTTCTGTTCCATTTTTACAACAACCGTAAAGCAGAGCATTCTATGCAAATTTTACATAACTTACTGTATTAATGCTATTTTTTTAAGCAAAAAAAAAATATATATATATATATATTTATGTTTGGCTATAAATTCCTAAACTCATTTCACCCTAAATAATTTAGGTGACTGAAATAGGAATCTAATTGAATCTTTTATTTCCTGATAGTATGTGAGAAATTTATTTTTCTTTGAATTCATTAATACGGACTTTAGGGGCTTTTTTCGGAATGTTCCTGTAAAAATTATTTTTTATTGTTACAAATTACGATGCTTTATTTATATAAAAAATAGCAAAAATAAATTCTTGCGTTTTTTATTTACTACTGAAAACCATAACTTTAGTAAAGGTATTTTTTGTTTAAACAAAATAAAACATTTTCACTAAGAGTTAAGTAAAAATAATTAGTTCATTATATTCTGCGATCATTATTTGAAATATACTGCAATTTTCGGTACTTATACAGTTTAATGACGACATTAAAAAATGGAAATATTGAAAAAAAAATTTTTTGTACGTACCTGTTATAGACTGAAGTTCTTCGAAAAAGAATTTCACTTCATTTGATCAAGTAGTTTTTTTTTTTACAGCGAAAAACAATTATTTATCACGGCTACGTCAAGGTGGCCATTTTGGAAATGTTATTGCAGCGCCCAGGAATTCCCCAAGGGCAGGTAACTTTCCCCAAGGGCCGGTAACTGCCCTACGTAGCAGAATACCTCCATTTTAGGCCAATCTAGCTCTTTTTTTTTTCCACCAGAATGAGAATTTTTTTTTTTTTTTTTTTGAAGACAGATGCCATTTTTGGAGTGTTTTTTTTTTTTTTTTAATTTGTAACAGAAGAAAATAAAAAGAATAAAATATTAGGAAAATTAGAAATATGCAACCGAAATTTTCGAATTTAAAAAAAAAAACTTAGGGTTTGTATTACTGTATATGGATATGTTTTTAGTGTTTTTATTCAATGTAACATGTTTATTCAGCTCGAAAAGCATACAGTGTTTACCGATGTATTGGAAAATTCAAAATGGCGCCAGAGTCTCTCTTTAACACAGTAACTTCAGGAAAGACGTTATAAATAATAAACTAGACAAAATACTGTTAGAAATTCGCTCAATATATATTACCATGACATAAGTTGACATATATTCGGTGTTTTTTAAATAGTATTTTGTGTAGTTTATTATTTATAACACCTTTTCCCAAACTTACCATGTTAAAGAGAGTGTCGGGCACCATTTTGAATTTTCCAATACATCGGTAAACACTACTGCGCATGTTTCGAAAATAATCGCGTAAAAAATTCTTCAGTTCTTTGCATTCTTCAATTTCTTGGCATATTCAATAGTATTCTGCTTTAAAAATAAAAAAAAAAACGGAAAAAATTGCAGATGTGATGTGCGCATCTCATTCTGGCGAAAAAAAAAGGCTAGATTGCGAAATCTGGCCTAAAATGGAGGTATTCTGCTAGGTACATTTCCAAAATGGGCACGTTGACGTCGTCGTGATAAATAATTGTTTTTCGCTGTAAAAAAAAAAACTACTTGATCAAATGAAGTGAAATTTTTTTTCGACGAACTTCAGTCTATAACAGGTACGTACAAAAAAAATTTTTTTCAATATTTCCATTTTTTAATGTCGTCATTAAACTGTATAAGTACCCAATTTTCATTAAAATTGGTTAATTTACTGATTTTTGGTGAATTTTTAAGTAAAGGGAGGGGTCAAAATGTTTATACACTTTGAGCATCGGCATTCATTTTGTGTGTACCTACCATTTTTCGATGAATATTTGATAGCAAAGCGACAACGTGCGATTAATTTAAATCAAATTTCAATCACATGGTTACATTATCATGTGATTAAACCCATTGAAAATTTACCGATATTGTAAACACATTATATTTATTTAGCCTGTGAGACGAAAATATCCTTTTCTGACATTTAAAAAAACCCAGGAAGTCAGGAGAAATAAATGTCCAGAAAATCGCTAGATTTTTAACTTTTATCATCTGAAATTTTCAAAAATCGCTAATTCACTCCTCCCAAAAAAACTCCATATTTTAACTTCCTACACTAAAAAAATAAATATAGTATATTCAATATATAAAATGTTCCGTGTTTTCTTACTATATGTTTCTGGAATTATATTGAAGCGGTTACCTCCCCAGAAGGCTTATATATTTTATCAGCTAGTTTTACCTGTTTTTTTTTCAGAGAGGGTATGTTTTTTATTTATTTATTTTTTTGCAAGAAACAAATAATAAACTCAAACTTTTTATAATAAAAGTTAAATTGAAATATACTGCAAATTAAACATCACAATAATGGTGCAACATATTTTGAAATTAGAAAAATAAAAAAAAACGAAAAACTTTGTTTTAGCATGTTAAAAGTATTTAGGTTGGTGGATAATTAAATTCTACTGTATTGGTACAATTTTTATTTTTTGCTTTTGTTTCTTGCTTTTTACAATTTTCAATTAAATACTTCTAAATTAAGCGGGATTGCTTAGATCATATTTTAATATAAACTTTGGAGGTTGGAATACCCTCCGACCGAGAATGTACTTGGAACAATCGATTTTATAGCGAGATGTAAGAATGGTTAGCCGAAAAAAGGTGTAAAACAAAACAAATAATCAATAAATAATTGTTACCAAAGGCAATAAATGCTAATTTATCTTAACTTACATGAATGAGTTTATTTTATGTTTTAAAGTATTTTCAAGCGCTTTTCTTTATTTTTTAATCTAAAATTGTTGGTGTGTGGGTGTGAAATATCTCCAGATTTTTTACAATTCCCCGCTAGATTGCAAACGAAATCTCCGGATCTAGCAGGAAAACCGCTAAATTGGAAACACTGGTCCCGTGACAGGAAGCGGTAATAAATAATTGTCCCTAAATAAAAAAAAATGGCCTATCGGTACAAATAAAACAATCTATTTATCAGAAAAAAATTAAGTAAAATGTTATAATTAAAAAGAAATATATAAAAACACACATGGATATAGTAAACATATAAAACCAAAATGTTGAAGCCATCCGTCCAGTGGTTTTTAGACTATTAATTGCGAACGAACCAAGAGTTACATTTATCTATATATAGATTTATATATATATATATATACATATATATCTATATATATATGTATATAAATATATATAAAAATATATATAAATATGTATATAAATATATATATATATATAAATATATATATATAAATATATATATATATATATATAAATATATATATATAAATATAAATATATATACATAAA
>NC_136510.1:60348106-60358106 GCF_053919585.1 Euprymna scolopes
ACAAGAAGCAACGACAGAATTCGCGCATAAGCCTGACGAATCCTATAGTTGGATGAAACGCAGAATATTCAGTGTAGCTTAATCGCCATATATATTTTATAAATTACTATATATATATATATATTTATATATATTTATATATATATTTATATATATATATGTATATGTATTTATATATATATGTATATATATATATATATTGATATATATATTTATATATATTTATATATATATTTATATATATATGTATATATATATATTTATATATTTATATATATATTTATATATATATGTATATATATATATATTTATATATATATTTATATATATATGTATATATATATATATTTATATATATATATATGTATATATATTTATATATATATATTTATATAGATATATGTATTTATATATATTTATATATATTTATATATTTATATATATTTATATCTTTATATATATGTATATATATTTATATGTATATATTTATATATGTTTACATATATATATAGTTATATATATATTTATATATATATTTTTATATATATATATTTATATATATATATATTTATATATATATTTATATATGTTTATATATATATATTTATATATATATTTATATATATATATATATTTATATATATATTTATATATGTTTATATATATATATTTATATATATATTTATATATATATATATATTTATATATATATTTATATATGTTTATATATGTATATTTATATATATATTTATATATATATATATATATTTATATATATATATATATATATATTTATGAGCAATTAGTTAATGAAATATGTTAAAAAAACACTTTGAAATGAGTTGAAATCATATGTAATCTGAAAAGGAAACACTAGATAAACGGATAGTCCTTAATCCGCGGAGTTTCGAAGAAATACTCTCCTTCTCATCAGAGGGTAGAATTAGCAAAATGCAGGATCGGATTTTGCACGCAGAAGTATTTGATGAAACAGCAAATAAGTCAAAGATCTTACTTGAAAACAAAATAAGTTAAGCAGAGGGAATATGGTAAATAAAAAGGTGATTATACATTAATGGATAGTCTGGTGGAAGATAAAAAATCCAGTGACGTTAAAATCCAAATGTAAAACTTCAAGAAAGTTAAAAGAGTTTCCATTTGTACAAGTAAAATCCAAAGAAATCCCGTAATTGGAAGAACATGGTCCATAATAATACAAACGCAGAAATCCGTGGAATAATTCACAAAAAAGTGTGTACAAGGAAAAAATAATATTAATAAAAGAAAAATAAGATGTGCTTTTCACTCTATATCCGAGACATAACTATAGATAAAAAAAATCTGGGAAGAGAAAGGAGAAAAAAAAATGATAAAGTTAAATATAAAATATAAAATAAAATAAAATAAAGGGAAACAAAAGTCAAACTGACCCAGACAGGAAATGTTAAAGACGCGAAAATATATATAGGGCAAAATAATATAGGTCAACTGAAAATGTACAGGTCAGTTATAAAAAAAAAAGTGTCAGCAAGAATTGTTAAACGACATTAAAAGAAAAAAATAATAAATATATATATATATAATAAATAAATAGAAAATAAATAAATAAATAAATAAATAATGAAAGATAACAAAAAATAAAATATAAAATATAATATGTAATATAAAATAAAGTAAAATAAGAATAAAATTAAAAAATAAAAAAATAAAAATAAAAATTATTTAAGGGGAGAATATTGCCGGTATCTGCAATGTCAGGAAAAAAAAAAAAAAAAATATATATATATAAAATAAATAAAAATATAAGTAAAGTCATATAGTAAAATATAAGTAAATATACATACAAGATATGAAAGTGTGGGTAGATTGATATATTAGATAGATAGGAAAGTTTAAAGAATTAAACAGAAAATGCAGATAAAAAATAAATAAATAAATAAAACAGAAAATGCAGATACAAAACCGGCCATACAAAGAAGACATAAATAATTAAAATAAAGGATTATTAAATTATAAAGTATTAAGAAGTATGTCGAAAAACGATAAAGTTAAAGGAAAAATAATTTATATCTATATAAAGGGTAAAAGTAATAACTATGTAATTTCAAAATTGCCATAATTAAATTTGGACTTATGTTTACAGAAAGAGATCTGTTCATTTTTAGAATTTATGATATTGTTACTTAGAGGGGAAGTAATTATAGTTATAGCTTCGGTTGTGCAGAGGCGAAATGACTTAGAGCCTGGAGTATAAGACTTAACTTTTTTTATATAATAGTCCATTTGATTGAGAAGGGAGTATTGTTAGAGTTAAGTTTTTTAATTAAAGTTGTTAGAGAAGTTCCTTGGTTATTATTAGAATTATGGTTGTTAAAAGAAGAAATGTGGTTTGATATTCTTTTCTTAATTTATGTTGAAGTAGCGCCGATATATGTATGTACTTTATTAAAAGCTCGAGGTCTGGTATTAATATTAATTTGCTGATTTGTATTAGTTAAATAGTTTGAATTTTGTTCATAGTGTTCAACAAATGGTGGGACAATGTCTGTATGTGGACTATTTTGGAGAGGATAATGAGTGTTGTTAGTGTTAGGATGTTTGTTAGGAGAAATATTATTATTCTCATTAATATTATTATTATTATTATCATCATCATCATTATTACAGTTGTATGATTGTAGATGGAAGGGCTGCTCGATTGGTGTATTGGATTAGTAACTATATCAGATGGAGGATGGGAAGAAGAATAACTTGAAGACAAAATATTAGTGTCTGCTATGGGAGGATTGCGTGGGAGCTCAGTAATAGTGCAAGAATATATAACATCTTTATGGATGCAATCATTATTGAGTGGGCATAGATGTTTGTTATTACAATTACAGTTAATTTTGGGTTTAATTGGGAAAGGGATTTTTTGGGCTGATTTAATTTTTTTGTTATTAGATGTTAAGATTCTTTGTGCTAAATTAGGCATTGTTGAATAAGAAATCCGGATTGAATTTTTATTGAAAATAGAACTATATCTGTGTGGGTATTTGAAAGAGTTTTGTACAATGTTGAAGAATTCCTTAGGTATATTAGTTTTGACATTTAGTCTAAATGGATGATTTTATATTTATATATTTATATCTCTATATATATATATTTATATATATATATATATTCATGTATATATTTATATCTTAGGGTTATTCCAGCCCAATTCATCCAGCCCCGACACACCCCCTCTTGGATTTTTTTCATATTTACACCATACAAACTTTGGGTTAAAACTAAGAGAAATCTGCAATTTCAGCCCAGTTGGATTTCAGGAACATATTTTTTTTCACAGTTGGTTTCGGCCTGGAAATCAAAAATTGCTATCTCATGACGTAGAATTTTCGACTCCCGGCGTTTTACAAAATTTGCATTTTTGTTGCAAAAAATAAAGCTCTGGAGCTAAATATTCACACATATAAGGTTTTGAGGGCAAGGAATCCAAAAATCATGGTTAGAAAGATGGCAAATGAGAGGAAGTACCTTATTTTTACCATTTTAGGTGGTGCCGCAGCACTTTTTTAGAGCTTGTTTGGGGCGATATTTTATTGAGAAAAAAACATAACTGTGGTGCTTTGCCAGACTTCTCCTTTGGATTTTTAAAGTGACAATGGGTTGGAAATTACAAAAATCAAATAAAACCTTTCGGCATATTTGACATTTCCAGACACTAAAGCCTCAAAATTGGCATTTTTATAAAAATTTAAGGATTTTTTGGTGAATTTGGCAACAATCTAATCTTAAGTTATGATCAATATCTAGAGCTGAAAAAAGACTTGGATCGGCTCATTATAGCCCATTTTCATAATATAATGTCAAATTACATCATATAAAAGGATATGGACCCCTACTTCACAGTCAAAATGGACAAAAAAATAGTCGAAAATAAAAGACTGATGCATAATCTAGTTTATCATAAGAAAAAACTGTCAAACAAATATAAAACAGACATTTGTTATAACTCCAACTATCGACTTAATCTGTCAAAATAGTTCTGAGTCTTATTTTTCTCCTCCTTGGTGATGAAATATGTTCTACCATTCACTGAAATACTTGGGGTCTGCACTCTCATAACGACCTTGCTTAGTGGAATATAGCCTCTATCCCTATTAGTTGGCCAGTGGAATTGATGTGATGGTCCATGTGGATGCAGGAATTTGCAAGTAAGATCTTTCTCTTCCCTGTTGACACTCTCAATCAATGCTAACCACCAATACCCATCAAAAATGCAAGTAATGTAGTCATTGCATTTGAGCAACTCCAGAGTTTCATCTAGCGGCGTAGGCATGTCCAGGAAAGAATGGTCGATAAAGATCGTTGTGTCAGCACTCAGTTGCTTGCCCTGAATAGTAAACTGAGAAGTTGGTTTGAAATAGTGACAGCTCCTTGTACCAGGCACAGTATCTCCCAGTTTATATCTCATTTGAAGTTTCTCTCGAACTGAAACCATGTCTTCTTTGTCGATCTTTAGAAACATGATACCAGTGATCGATGATCTGCAAAAGTCTGCAACAGCATGAAAAGTGAGTATTTGGTCTTTTATTGGCCTTTGCAAGCTGGCACGGAGAACTTTGCGTTTGACAGCCCCACCAATTCCATCACAGGGTGATTTGCCATGGCTAGTTGCAAAAAATGCCCAAGTTGCATCAATTCCAAAATCTGATGAGTGATGGCAAAGGTTAATAAATGCTTTGAAGTTTTTATATTGGGCAGCACAGCCATCGCTGAAGTACTCTACACTCTTGATCCAGGGAAATTTCTCTTTGATGTACAACATCACCATTCTTTGCAGTTCATGCACAAAACAGGTGTCATGCTCAAGGTCATCTGAAATGATGCATAATGAGATCTGTTGAAGTTTACCATTGTTATCTTTGTAATAAATTACCACTGGATGTATGGTACACTGGTCTTTGTTCCAGTGATATCCCTGGATCTCATCTTGCACCACGTAGTGATAATTTTCCGCAAAGTCCAAGAGAAGTATACATTCGGTCTCAGTTATTTCTTCTCTTCTCTTTTTTAGATACTGCGCTTGGCTCTTTGCTGTGAAGGAATGGGTCGTTAGATTATCAACATTGTATACCAATATCTCTATGAAGTAATCTACATCAGCCATCTGTGTCCGTAGCATTGTCCTATCCACACTCTCCCACTGACTATATGACATCTCACTGTCAATTTCCAATTCAGTAAATTTATCTCTGATATACTTCTCTAGAGCAGGGAAACCTGGGCATTTAGGACAACGGTGGACCATACATTCAAGACTATTGGTGTCGCAAACTACCAAGGCCATCAAATCTTTGTAAGTGATATTAAAATTGGGATTTTCAGTTGGTACATTAGCAGCACTCTCATCTCTGGATTCTTCAGCTTTCCTTCTGAGCTGAGTCTTGACAGTTGAAACAAAGCAGTCAACAAGCAATTTGGTATTTTGATGGTGGGTGCAAACACAAACTGAATGAGAACCTGATGTCAAGACGGTGACGCACCATTTTGGACGGAGCTCACAGAACTTTGAAAGACCTATTTTGTGTTCAGGATAGCTTTCTTTGTAAGCTACATAAAGTTCCTTAAGATTGCATAATAGGAGCCGTTTCTGGACATGAACTTTATTACCAATGCTCACAAAATCTTTCCCTCCAGGCATTAACCGTGAAAATTCATTGTCCTCATAGAAAGCCAAGACAGAATTGATAACCTCTTTTGAGAGACCTCTCCCCTTCTTTTTCTGTGGCAATGAAAGAATACCTCGATCCTTTTTCAGTTGCCGTGCTTCACGTACTATATATTCAGAGACATTGAAATATTCAGACACCTCTTTTCGAGACCAACTTTCCGGAGCTAAAGTCATCAACTGGATCCTCTCACTGGTTTTCATTTCTTTATTCTCAAGTTTGTCCTTCATTGCATCCAACAAACAATCATAATCTTTTGCCTTTGCCACTAAATCCGTTTGACTCGTTTGGCTGCTAATAGGGCTTCCTAATTCAGGGCTAGAGATGTTAAGGACTTTGGCAGCTGCCTCTACTTGCATTTCATAGTTTCTTTCTAATTTCTCTCTGACAATATTGATTTTTGTGTGCTTCTGCATTCTACCGGTTTTTATAGGGGATATATCAAACATCATTAGACTGTCATTCAGTTTCTCTCTCTTTTGTTCAATTTGCGACTCATTTTCAAGGTCTTGGTTGTCACTTCCTTCTGTTTCACTTGTATCTTCTAACTTCTTGGCAGCTACTTCACAGTGACGGCAAAGCTTCCAGCCAGGAACAACATGGTAGCCCTTCTGCTTTAGCATCTCAGCCATGTCTAACTTGATAGCACGATCACCCTTTACCTTTCTTTTGTGCTTCAAAAAGATGTTGCAGCACTTTGTATATTTTTTCTCAAAGTAATGCCCCAAATGAAATTCGTGATACCTGCAAATGTTAGCAACGGTTTCATCAGTGAGTGTGACACCAGCTCTTAATTTGAGCACAGTTCTTACATCATGCTCTAATGCAGTTATTGGTGTTGAAGATGGCTTCAGATTGCGGTGACATGCACTCTTCATTAGTAATCCAAAAGAACATTGAGGAGCACTTGTCATCAATGATGTATCTCCTCCCTCTCGTTTCCTTGGTTCAGAAGACATTCTTAATTTATTGCTCTGGAAGAAAGATGTGAAATAATAATTCACAATGAGCAGAATATGCAATACTCAACTGAATCAGAACTTTTTGAGATATTGGAATCAGAAAAATTTTAACCTAATTTCTGATTCCAAAAACAATTCTTTTAATATCATTTTAAACTTAATTTTCCACTGCTGGTACTGATAAATATTTATTGTTTTTAAACTATTAGTAAAAATAAACTTTAGATCATAATAACATCAAAATAAGGTGTAAATTTAATTTACTTGCATAAAATAAACAAAACAGAAATTGAAACTTCATGAAAATTCGTTCTTAACCTTTAGAAAATGCAGTTTATTTACAAGTTTATAAAAAAAATGGTTTTCAAGAAAAATAATATCAACTTTATTGTCAATTAAATCAAACGTTGAATATAAAACGTGCCTTTTTTATAATTTATTTATTTTATGCTTTTGTCCTCTATGACAAGGCAAAAGATGTGAAAAAGAACATCTTACCAAGTTTGTTTAATCTTGGCCATGTTAATGTTACTGATAAAACTTCATAAAATCAGTAAAACCACGTCCCTTTCCTCCTAACCTTAAGTCCTGATGGTAATACGAATAATGAAATTTAATAAAATTAACAAAAGATAAAAAGTATATGCGATGTGGATGTAACAGGGTTTTTAATAGTTAATTTAGTGAATATAATTCTGGCATTTTTATTGTGTTCGCTTATCTTTCGCGGAAAGACAAAACAAACGGCAAAGTTGACAAAATGCGTCCTAGCCGCTAAAAACTGATGGGGTGCAGTTATGACAGCCGGCTTATCATAATTTCTTTTATAAGCCTCCGAGTAGTTTTTGATTGTGTTCGAAAGATTAAAGTCTAAAATAATCTTCAAAAGAAAAAAAAATGTATTTTCACACATGAAAAAAAAGTTATGAAGAAAGATATGAAAAATCAAAAATATAGCTAAATTTCAAAGTTTTAGAATTTTCGTAAACATTTTCATTATAACTTTTTTTTTGTAAAAATACATGTGTTTTGGAGAATAACTTTAGGCTTTAATCACCATCAAAATCAAAAACTAATGGGAAACTTATAAAAAATTATAATAACCTGACCTTCATAACCAAAACAATAATTATTTTAGCATGCAGATTGAGAGATGAGTTTTGCATTTAAATTTAACATAAAATTGATTTCCCATACCATGACCATTCTTACTTTTAAAGCAATTAACAATTTTTTTTCCAGATATTATTACAAATTAATATGCTCACGGTCACTTATATTTCTATAGTAGCAGATGAATGGATGCAATGTAGCTTGATTTTTATTCCAGTGGAATCTTTAAGCCACATCTTGCAAAATAAATGAATAATTCTCAAAAATGCCCAGAATTTATTTCCGATAACAAATTTATTGGTGCTCATGCAGAATGCGGACCATGATATTTTTTGATAAGATCAAGTTTAATTTACAACATTTTTGTTTATTTAATTGTTAGGTGGAAGAAGAAAAGTTATAAAATGTCATCTCCTCCTCATTTAAAAAAAAAAAATGAATTTCTAAATAACATTATTTCAGCACGGCTTATATTCTGCATACATACCAAATTTATTTTATTAACTATCCGAAAATACTTAAATAACTAAGAAATACAGGGCTTATTTTAAATTAAATTTACATGTGAATAAATTCTAAAAGAATTGATATATTTCTTTGTCAAGTTTTTTCAGTGTGTTCATGTGTAATCTTTTAAAATAAAATGTTAGAATACCACTCTTGTTTATGAGAGAGAATTTTACTGAAAACTTATTTTAAAATAAATTATTAATAATAATAATAATAATAATAATAATAATAATAATAATATAAATAGTAGTTTTATATAGTAAAAAATATCTACTTAAATTCTACATTTAGATTAAAATATAACTTACATTTTTATGGTGACTGACGAAATTTCAATCTTCTAGTCTGTATTTGTGGGTCTTGTCAGTTCCAAGACAAACTCAACTGGCAAAACGGTTTCAGTAAAATTAATTTTTATTGCTTTTTATCTTCACCCATCCCCCTGTTATATATTGAGAATTTGGTTTTACAAACCAGTAAACAGGGAGCAGCCTCAACCAATAAATAGCCAGCAGCTTAAAAACCAAAGTTAAGACCTTTTAGCACCTTCTTGTTAGATTTGTCAATGCTGAAGGACTGGATAGAAATCAAAAGGTCATGTTTTATGGTTGTTGTTTTTTCCTACACAGCTAAAATAAATCCACATCATATATCTGTTATTAGGTTTTATTTGTACTGGTAGCTTAAAAATAAATATTCCTCATTTTATCTTTTAGTACCAGCTATGGAAAAGTTTAACATTTTTTTTTCAGAATCGTTTTTGAAATTGGAAATTAGGCTAATAATTTAAATCATTTCATTTAGATCAGGTCACTTTTATTATTTTGGAATTTCTTAAGAATTTTATAGGGGTTACTCTCAAGGACATCCCTGAAAAAAATTATTTTGTAAATTTATGATTTTTTGACACTATATGATAGGTTAAAAATATTCAGGAAGCTGGAAGATCTGAGCAAAAAATCGCATTTTCAGAAAGATATAGACGAAAGTTTTAAAAGTTGGATCAAAATACTGTGGTATTTTGAGGGTTAAAATGTTTCTGAAGAAGTTTTCTAATAAAAATTGTTGGATTGAGATAGTACTAAAAGTTTAAGATTTTTACCATCCTATTACTAGTTTCTTATTAAAAAAATAGCATACTTTTATCATAACTTGGTGTTTTCAACCCTTATCAATTAATTTTGAAGACTGTAGGCCTGTGAAATTGTTGAAATTGTTATCAGAACTTTTTAGTATCTGGCTTACTTGCAAATTTATTCCAAAATTAAGGTATGATGTCAGTTTAGCAAATGTCTAAATTAATTATTACATCTAATAGGGAAGGGAATATTTTTCATTATCATCGAAAATAGACCTGACTTTCAACAGAAACTGTGAGTGAACGGAACAAGAACTTTTTAACATTTTTGGTCCAGCGGTAATTTATTGTGTCTAGAAAAAATATATGAAAAAAAAAATGCATTACCATATCAGCCACACCCTTTTTTATTGGATTTTGGGGCATGTGGGTAAAAAATCCAAAAACCCTTAATATCTCTATAAGGATTCACTTTTTAGCAAATCTGATGCCATTTTTGGATTCCTTGGGTCAAAATACTTACCTGTGCAAATTTTCAGAGCCATAGGATCTTTCAATCAGAAAATATTCAAAGAAATGACATCACAAAATTTATCCCGGGCGCCACATTATGCAGCAAA
>NC_136510.1:60360606-60423106 GCF_053919585.1 Euprymna scolopes
GGCGAAAATTTGGCTGCCAAGAGGTCAAAGTTGAAAAAGTTGACCTTTGCAAACTCTACCAAACTCCTCCGCCATGAAATTTTAGATGTACATTACCTGGGCATGAGTCAAACATTTTAATATATATGATATATATATATTACATAAAGTTATGAACAGTACATAGGGCCTGAGCAAAGCCGGGCTTAACTGCTAGTCTATATATCTATAAAAGTGAAAATGTCTGTGTGTATCCACACCAAATAACTTTGTCGATTTTCGGTCTACAGACTCCAAATTTGACATGAGGAGTGTTGAGATTTGGGAAAATCTTTTAAATCAGTTTTCGGCCAGAAATTAAACCTTTGAAAACTCTACCACACTCTTCCGCCAATTTTGGGTCTAAACAATTGAAATTTTAAATGTAGGTTACTTGGATATTGATCGAAATTTTAATTTGAGTTGAGCCAAAAAAATAAAGGTTAAGGGGTCAAAATTGGGGTCAAAGTTAAAAAAAACATTGACTTCTGAGGTCTCTACCAAATTAATCAGCCAATTTCTGGTCTAAACATTTGAAAGTTTATATAAATGGTATTCAGAGATAGGGCAACCTTTTTAATCAGTTTGGGTTGAAAATTTGAGCTGCCAAGGATCAAAGTTCAAAAGATTTGACCTTTGCGATGTCTAACAAACTACTTCCCCAATTTTGGGTCTAAACATTTGAAATTTATACATAACGGGTATTCAGACATGCAGCAAGCATTTTAATCAGTTTTGGGGCGAAATTTTGGCGGCCAAAAGGTTAAAGTTGAAAGAGTTGACCTTTGCAGATTCTGCCAAATTCCTCCGCCAATTCTGGGTCTAAAGCTTGAAATTTTAGATGTAGGGCATGGATAAAACTTTGTATTTTGATTTGAGACCGAAATAATAATCTTAAGGAGTCAAATTGGGGTCAAAGTTAAAAGAAAATTGGTCTCTACCAAATTACTCAGACAAATTTTGATCTAAACATTTGAAATCTTACATAAAGTGTAATCTACACGTACGGCAAGTTATGAACAGTACATAGGACCCGAACAAAGTCGGGCTGAACTGCTAGTATATCTATAAAAATGAAATTGTCTGTCTGTCTGTGTGTGTACATTTTCCTCCCAAACTACTCTGTCAATTTTCGGTCTACATACTCGTGATTTGACATAAGGGGTATTGAGATTTGGAAAAATCTTTTTAATCGGTTTTTGGGCAAAAATTTGGCTGCCAAGAGGTCAAAGTTGAAAGAGTTGACTTTTGCAGACTCTACCAAACTCTTCCGCCAATTTTGGGTCTAAACACTTGAAATTTAAGATCTAGGTTACCTGTGATGCATTCTCCAGCGCTCTCCGCTTAAAAACAGACACACAAAAAAAAACTTGTAGAAAAATAAAATGTCTTTATTTCTTTTTCACAATGCTAAATTCAGTGTTTTCATGTATCGGGGAGCTTGGTGCGACGTAAGACAGAGGGAGGGGGGGGGCGAGCGGATCACAAGTCAGGCGCATGTATCTCTGCCGTCTCCGTTCTTCTGCTCGACAAGCTAACTGTCTTGTTTATATAAATCTGTCTGGCTATCGATGCACCTGAGTGTCAACGATTTTAACCTGTGACCCCATCAACGAGTACATCCGCCTCTGTTGCCGCTGACAGTTCACACCTCCGTTTCCTGCACAATGCACTTTGCGACACCTGGACATAAGTCAAACTTTTAATATATATATATACATATGCACATAAAGTTATGAACAGTACATAGGGCCCGAGCAAAGGCAGGCTGAACTGCTAGTATATATATATATATATATATATATATATATATATATATATAGGGGAGTTAAAGAATAAGATCGATTCTGTAAGTGGAAACTTATCAGGATAATGCAAAGCTCAAAAAATTGCTATGGAGCATATATATAGTATAGCGTGGGGATGGGGCCTGGTCATAAAATATGCTTAAATGTAATATTTTAATTTGTCCAAATTTCGTATATATTATCATAGAGTTGTGATTTCAAAAGTAAAAAAAAAGTATTTGGGTGCCATCAGCTAGAATCGAACCCAAATCAAAACTGTAGCATTCACGCTGCTGGTGTTACCACTGTACGAACGTGATACGCATATGAACTGATTAAAAATAATTAAGATGAATGTGCAAAATATATAACGATTTTTTTTTTTCAATTTTGACCCATTTTGACCCCCTTTAAAACTATTTTAACCGGCTAAAGACCTATAAAACAACGATCCATAAAAAATACAATCATTGGAGTCCCATAGCACTGCTCTGGGACTTTTAGTTTCAGTAGAGATAGAGTTTGAAAATAGGGAGACACAGACAGACAGACATAGTGCCTTTTATATATTAGACTATGAAGAAATCGTTATAGTGAGACAGGCTCAAAGGTGCAGTAAACTGCAAGCTAAATGCACCAAACGGGATAGACACTGGCAGAGGTAACATGCGACCGAGAAAAGAGGGGGTGGTGGGACGGACGACAGGCGTAGAAAAAAAAACCCAGTTGTAAACAAAAAAAAAATAAAAAGGAAAAAAAGGAAGATAGGGCCAGAATGGTATTTGTGAAGGATACTTCTTTTGGCCAAGAAAGCGGTAAACGCTAATTGACCATGACAGCCCAGCGCCGATTGCCAAATACATGAGTGGAAGGAAGGGTACGAATGAAATTCCAATTTACAAAGCGACCATTGTTGGCTGCTCCCTGGTGGGTAAGTGGCCTCTATTGAAAAGACACGTGGCCTTTGTGGAGTTGGATTTGGTTCATTTTTATGATCCCTCAAAGTTAATTGAACGAGACCATTCTGGTTTTAATGGCCCGTCAAATTCCATTAGGCACATGCCGGCTGAGATTGGGGGTCCACCTATTCTACTCGATTGCCAACAGAATAAGAAAAAACAGCCACTTTTTTGGGCATAGGCCGCCTGGTGAAGATTTGAGTGACAGCGGTTCCGGCATCCTGATTGGCTAGAAGGCCGAATGAGAGAAAAAAAGAAGATGATCAGGAAGAAGATATAGCTCCCGCCCGCACAATATAAGCAGCGAGTTTTGAGCGCAAGACACACAGAGACAGACAAACACAGAGAGAGAGATCTGCTCCCCTGGGCTCGAACGAGTGAAAAAGCCGACTGCCTCATCGATTGACTCTGTCACGTAGCTATTTAATTTTTATCGAAAAAGAAAGAACTTTGCAGTTAACAAACGGCCAGTCCCTAACTTAATAGTGAATTATGAAACGACAATTGTAACCTTTTATGAATAACAAGGAATGTTGCATAAGAAAAAAAAAACAAATATCGACTTGTCTTTTTTAATTTGTTTTGCATGATTGCAGAAACGCTCGACGAGTCTCTTTCGGGTACTGACCGCTGACATTCTCATCAAGGAGACACAGGGACCAACGATCAGGGAGCGTTCCACCACTGGACGACACGCGGGTGATGTAAGTGTCACATTTCTGGTGCCGCGGACACAGGAAAACACGTCAAAAGAAAAAAGAAGTGACGTGCGACCGAATAACCACGGGCATAATTCTTTCTCCCGTGTCTTCAGAATACGCGAGACCGCTGAAAAAAAAAGTTAAAATAAACCCAAGGAAAACAACGAACAAAACAAGAAGGGAGAAAAAGAGAGAAAGTCAAAACTGAAAAAAAAGAAAAAGTGAAAGAAAAAGTAAATTCGAAACTAAAGCACATCTTGAAAAAAAAAAGAAAAAAAAAAAACGCCACGAGTGAAGCCAGACGACTATACAGTCTGAACAGCTCGTTAGCCATCCGCCAGTTGCAGAAGAAAACAGGTGCAACAGACCGGGTAAGTCCTTTTCTTTTTGCTGGTTCCCTCTTTTGTATGCTTTGCTCAGTTTCAGCGGCTGTCCATGTTTTGTGTTGGGTGCTGTTCAACCTTGTAGGGGGCGACGAGTAGCCCTGTTATTGGGTGGTGAAAAAAATATATAATAAGACAATGCATTCTCAGGAGGGATTCGGGGAGGGGGGGTCAATCGATGGGGGAGGGGTCAGGGCAGACTGTTGAGCTACAGATGACCATGGAACGACCACTGTGGGGGATAAGTATACCCCCATATGGAGGAGATGCGAAGGGAGTAGGGGAATGGATAGCAACAGTAGAGAAAAAGAGACTAGTATATGGTCTAACAGATAAGGAGATGGTTTTGTTGGCCTGCGATGGGGCGACGGGGGCGGCCTCGAAGTTTATATACTGGTGCATAGAAGATAACCCAGGCATAGCATGGACCGATTTTCGTGAATGGTTAAAAAGAAAGTTTGCCGGCGAAAAGACGATGGTCCAAGCAGTAAGAGAGCTATCCCGAATAAAGATGGCCACCGGGGAGGATGTAGATGGGCTGGTCAACCGCATGCAGGAACTGGCAATCCTCGCATATCTGGTTGCGGAGCACTGGAACATGGCTACCACGCAGGCAATGTTAATCGACGCAATGCTAGATGCATTGCGAGATGAGACGGCCAAAATGGAGGTGCTGAAGAGTTGCCCAGACACTCTAGAAGAGGCACGCAGGGTGGCGAAAAACCATGCTTGGTTGCAAGCATGGATAATGGAGGGAAGGCCCCGAGGTGGAAGTGAAGAGGCAGAAGGCAGAGAGTGTCCAGAGACCAGGTCAAGGGCCAGAGTCATGGGCTATTGGGGAATAAAAACAGAACCCAGAGAAGGGACAGGGGACCCCCGATATAGGTCCTATGATCGCACCCAAGGCAGGAACAGAGCTATATGCTGGACCTGTAAGGGTGAGAGACATCGGGCAAGTGTGTACCCCACTGTCTACGAGAAGACACCCTGACAGAAGGGGAGAGTCAGAGTGGACATCGTAAAGACCGAACTGAACGCGTGTCAGAGAAAAGGCAAAAATGACCGCTTCTCCTACAGCCACCAGTCCCACAGGTGCTGGCGGTGTGGAGACCTGAGACATATTAGGAGGGACTGTCCTGACTGGAGGAAAAGCCACTCGAGGGCGAAAGATCCTCTGCAGAGAAGGAATCAGAACCAAACCTCACCCACTTGGCGAACCTGTAGAGAAAGAGAGGTAGGGCAGACAGGTAGTGTTGGAAAGAAACCACTGTCACAAGTTGCAATGCTCACGGGAGTGGGTTACCAGGAGAGAACCCTGAAACAGGAGAAGAGGAGAGCCCAGGTGTTCCCTCTGCTCACCAAAAAGGGAGAACTCACCTGTAATGTGACGATAGGAGCCACGCAGGTGAAGGCTCTGGTTGACACCGGAGCACTAATATCCTTAATAGACATCTGTCGGACAGTAGCAGGGAGGAGAAGATTGTACCCGTCGGATGTGGAGCTCATTCAGGCCGACAGTAGCTGGATGTCGGTGGCAGGGAAGGTATGGCTACTCGTACGAGCGGCTGGAAAGAAAGAGAATTTCCCCCTGTATGTGGTATCCGGGCTATGCAACGAAATGATTTTGGGAAAGGATTGGCTCCGAGCGAGGGGAGCCACTCTGAGTTTTAATCCAGACACGCTAACGGTGAGAGGGGTGGAGATACCACTAGGTGACACGAGGTCTGTCCCTCTTCCTGTGGGAGCTGACAGCAACAGGAAGCTTCCTCCAAGAACGGTTGGGTCCTGTATGGGCAAGGTGGATAGTACCAAGGAACAGGGAGAAAAATTGTCCCAAGTTAACCGGGTAGCGAAGTATAAGGTAAATGAGGAGGGAGTAAATCTTACAGATCCAGTGGTCCGAGAATCAGGGACGGTCCCCAAGGCGACGGCCGATAGGACGAATAGGACCAGGAAGGTCAAGAAGAAAAAAAAGGCAGCGTTTACTAGACAGTTAAGACAGGGTGACCAAGTTTGGATGAAGGAGACGGGTAAAAAGATAAAAAATCCCGGAGGTAGTCAAACGCAAGATGAGGACAGAGTTCCGGACGACTATAGGGACGACACCGAGCGACAGCTTAAGACAAGGGAGATGACCTCTATAGAGTGTAGGAATATAGAGACGGACGGAAAGTTGGAATGGGAAATTGCAGGGTTCCACTCCACCAGCTATAGGAGGCCACGAAGAGTAGCCGCGACTCGTGAAGAAAAGAGAGTTGAATGGCAGTTGACCGCAGAGTCAGCTGAGGAGTCGAGCGAATGGGATGAAGAGTGTCCAATACCTATCTCCTGGCTCCAGCAAATGGGGAGAAGTGAACCGAGGCTGCCGTTGAGGGGAGCAAGGGACTCCCTGTCCCAGGAGTAGTGTGACGTCCTTCTACCAAGGACCAGTGGGGGTTAGTAGGACAGAGACGGGAGCTTGGAGCGACATCTCCTGGTTGAAATATGGTGCAATTGTTTTCTCTGTGGATGCATGGAAGGCCCCCATGTGTTCGCACTGTTGGCAGATTGTGTCGCGGACTGACCTTGGAGGTAGCTAAGGACTAAAACGGAAAGCTTCAGGGTGGAGGGGTGCCTTGAATAGCAGAAAACAGCAATAAGTAATTTAGAAGTATCTCGCAGTGATTAAATTGGCAAATGGAGAGAGTAATTTAGCACGAGAAAGTTGTGTATTAAGCGAGAGTGTCTTGGAGGAATTTAAACTGTCGAAAAAAAAAAGGCTTGGCCTGAGATTTTCCCAGTTGAAGGAAAACTGTAATAATTAAATCGTGGGGAAGAAGTTTTGGACTGTCAAGAGAACCACGTGATGTTATCGGCACTTTTGAGAGGAGGTTTAAGTAATTGAGCAGTTTGTGAACTTTGACGAAACATTTAGCTGGATATCGGCTGTATTTTTATGTAGCGATGTTGAACGCTGTTGTGAGAATTAAACTGTGCAGAGTTGTGTTTTGTGTATGCAGTGAGAAAAAAAATGGAGGTATAAATTTCCGAGAGTTGAATTGATTTTTGAAAAAAAAAAAAATATTTTTGCACCTCAGTCGGATTCGAAACCGACGGTACTGAGGGCAATTCGAATTTTGACTGCGTGACAGTGAGGTAGACTGACCTCGAAACACTCAGAGATAGGTGAATTGCTGCGGAGATGCGACTTGACCACGACATGCTTGGTTCGGGTCCTTGCAGCCACCAGAGTAGAGTACCACATTTACTCCGTTTTCGTTTCGCTGACTTCGTTGCAGAGTGGATAGGATTGGATTTCAATAGGGCAATCCATCGAGGATTAGATTGATCCAAGTATGTGGGTGTATGCAGGCGTGTGCATGTGTATGCGCATGTACGTATATATATCTGTGGATAAATAGATAGATAAATAAACAAATAAGCCAGCCGAAGAGGTGGGAACACTTCACGTCATTAATCTGATACGATAGGGGGCGACAAGCAATTAACCCCTGATAGGGGGGGTGATTAAGATGAGAATACCGACGGCCAGCCACGCGTAGCTGCCAAGAAGAAAGAAAAAAGAAAAGGAAAAAAGAAAAAAAAGAAGAAGGAAGAGACGATAATTAGAAGCATATCAAACGGGTAGCAATAAAAAGTGGACAAGCAAGGCACAAGTGGGGTCATCAATTATAAGACACGTGCCAGAAGAAAGGAAAAGGGAAAAAAAGGAAAGGGGAAGAAGCGAAGAGAGGGAAGCGGAAACGGGAGGAGTAATAAGATAAAAAGGAGTGTACCCTAAATTCGGGGAGGGAAGCTAGTATGTAGTTGCGACCAAGATGCTCTGAATTAAATTTTAAATTGTTTTTTTTGGGGAAACAAAACAAAACTGTAGCACCCTATTTTATTGATTGATGTATGTTCGGGTTCCTGAATCGTTTATTTTTGAAAACCTATTTTTGCCTAGTCAAGTATTCCAACCCATGAAGGCGGAGTGCCTATCTTAAATTAGTCATTAAATAAAATTATTGTAGTTAAGAAGGAAAAAAAAAAATTAATAATTAATAAATATCCTGTGGTTAATGGTTTCTATTGGTCGTTCGGCGGCGAACTCCTTGCTTTTACACACACACACAAAAAAAAAAAAATTGGATTAAGACCTCTGAAGACCAAAAGTGTACAATACCCTCACCTAAGAAATGGTGGGGGGGTGGCCTGTACCGATGTCTAATTGAATCCATATTGCTCGACAAGGCCGTTTGGCCCAGGGAGGCCATGTAACACAATCGTGACTGCCCTACCTGGTGAGTTCATGTAAGACCGATGTATTAAAATAAACTAAAACTGGCTGCTGAAGGAAGCAATAATTCCAGTAGTAGATGTTTTTTTGTGATGTTTTTGTCTATTACAGAAGAACGCAAAGGGTAGAATGAGGAAACGGGAAATGTAACATGAGAAAATATACTGGTCGCGTAAGACAGTGTAAATCCAGTAATGGGACGCATAAGAGGACCTGTGATTGTCAGGTATGTTATACTAGGAGGTTGTAATTACTCCGTCAATTTTATTTTTTCTGCCTCGATGGAGGGCGAGGCTGAGTACCCTCTCTGGTATTTGAAGCGGTATACCAGCCGACCAGGAGCCTGGCAGAAAAGAAAATGCTTCACTAAAGGGCATGGAGTTATTGTTCGCTGACGGCTAGTTCATGCACAAGAAAGTGTACGTTTGTGAGCACGGTATACCTAGAAACGTTTGTTGTTACCAGTTGGAGTGAGAGAAATAATAATCTCAAGTTTAGGGAGATAATAAAATAGGAGATCTGCCCTCAGTCAAGAGGGATGGGCAATATCACCCTCGCTGACGGGCGCGCTCATGTTGTTAGGACTGTTGTGGAATGAAAGGCGAGATGCCAGCAAGATGGCGGCGACACATGGGCAGCTGGGGGGGGTCGGTGCACCATTAGGGATCATAAGAAGTAAATAGAAATGTTTGGCAAGCTAATAGACGATGATTGCGCGAAGGGGGTGGGGGGGGGCGGCGGCGGAATGACCTGCCGGTTGGCCAAAATACTGGGATGACACCTTGATGACACCTTCGCCCGGTGGTGCACTTGGCTGTTCTCAGTTATTCAGAGGTGGGCTGGTTAGAGATTATCAAGTGTAAGGAGGGGAGACCTGGTCAGTGGTCAAGGAATGGTTGGGCGAGTGGCCTGGACGGTGGGGGGAGCTCTGGTGGGTCTTGTAGTTCTTGGGGGAATAGCACTGTGGGCCTGGGAAAGGCGTCGGAGGGGGGTGCGCATCACTAAGGAACAGACAGCCGGGCAGCTGAGCGAAGGAAGGGTGCCGGCGGATGCAACCCCGGTTGTGACAGACGCGGTGGAAAGAACGGAGAACGAGTCAGTTCAGATGCCGTCCAAAATGACTCTTAAAATTGTAAGAAAGTAGCAGGAGAATCAGTAAAGAAGAGAGAACACACCTATATACATATGCACACACACACAGCAAGCAAAAGAAAAAAAAAGAAAAAAAAGGAGAAATTGCATGACACTTCCACCCTACACCTGTAGACCAAAGACAAACAGAAGAGAGAACACACCTATATATACACACACACACAGCAAGCAAAAGAAAAAAAAAGGAAAAATTGCATGACACATCTTACACCTGTAGACCAAAGACAAACAGAAGAGAGAACACACCTATGTACGCACACACACACACACACACACACAGCAAGCAAAAGAAAAAAAGAGGGAAAAAAAAGGAAAAATTGCATGACACTTCCATCTTACACCTGTAGACCAAAGACAAACAGAAGAGAGAACACACCTATATACACACGCACACACATGCACACACAGCAAGCAAAAGAAAAAAAAAAGGAAAAATTGCATGACACTTCCATCTTACACCTGTAAACCAAAGACAAACAGAGACAAAAGAAGAGGGAACACACCTACCCACACTCACCTAACAAACAAGAGACTTTTTTCCTTTCGTTCCGCTTGTTTTTTTGTTTTATTTTGTTCTGTTTTTTTTTTTGTTTGTTGATTTCTTACTACCAAAGCAAACATTTAAATTCCTAGACTTTATCACTTTTCTTTTGGCATGCGATTAATAATGTCCTAGAAAGAGGGGCTGGCCCACGATTTACGATTTTTTTTTCTTTCTTTCTCATAAAATCAGTTAGTGCAGTTGGCAATCCAGCCATCTGAGAAACAATTCACCTGAGAGAGTTAAGATGTATTTTACGTTGTAAAAGACAGGTCGTGGGGAGGGAGGCAGAATGAGACAGGCTCGAAGGTGCAGTAAACTGCAAGCTAAATGCACCAAACGGGATAGACACTGACAGAGGTAACATGCGACTGAAAAAGAGGGGGTGGTGGGACGGACGACAGGCGTAGAAAAAAAAACCCAGTTGTAAACAAAAAAAAAATAAAAAGGAAAAAAAGGAAGATAGGGCCAGAATGGTATTTGTGAAGGATACTTCTTTTGGCCAAGAAAGCAGTAAACGCTAATTGACCATGACAGCCCGGCGCCGATCGCCAAATACATGAGTGGAAGGAAGGGTACCAATGAAATTCCAATTTACAAAGCGACCATTGTTGGCTGCTCCCTGGTGGGTAAGTGGCCTCTATTGAAAAGACATGTGGCCTTTGTGGAGTTGGATTTGGTTCATTTTTATGATCCCTCAAAGTTAATTGAACGAGACCATTCTGGTTTTAATGGCCCGTCAAATTCCATTAGGCACACGCCGGCTGAGATTGGGGGTCCACCTATTCTAATCGAATAAGAAAAAACAGCCACTTTTTTGGGCATAGGCCGCCTGGTAAAGATTGAGTGACAGCGGTTCCGGCATCCTGATTGGCTAGAAGGCCGAATGAGAGAAAAAAAAGAAGACGATCAGGAAGAAGATATAGCTCCTGCCCGCACAATATAAGCAGCGAGTTTTGAGCGCAAGACACACAGAGACGGACAGACAGACACAGAGAGAGAGAGATCTGCTCCCCTGGACTCGAACGAGTGAAAAAGCCGACTGCCTCATTGATTTCCCTGTCACGTAGCTATTTAATTTTTATCAAAAAAGAAAGAACTTTGCAGTTAACAAATGGCGAGTCCCTAACTTAATAGCGAATTATGAATGACGATTGTAACCTTTTATGAATAACAAGGAATTTTGCATAAGAAAAAAAAAACAAATATCGACTTGTCTTTTTTAATTTGTTTTGCATGATTGCAGAAATGCTCAACGAGTCTCTTTCAGGTACTGGCCGCTGACATTCTCATCAAGGAGACATGGAGAGCAACGATCGGGGAGCATTCCACCACTAGACGACATGCGGGTGACGTAAGTGTCACAATAGCTCTTTAGTTTTATATTGTAAAATAAGATTTAGATAAATTTACATCATCCAAAGTTTCTTTTATCAGTTTTAAGCATTTACTACAAATGAATGATGATACTTATATTTTATTGTGGTCAGATTTTCTTTTTTAAAAATCTGTTTTAAGTAAATAATTAAACATAAATAACTTGGTGTTCTAATTTTTGCTTAGCTGACTTTTTGCAGATGCTAAATTCATTGATAAAATTAAACCATAAAAATATACAATGCTAGTTTCATCTTATTTTGCCAATTACAATATCATTCAAATCTTGTACACATGAGAAATGACCTAAAAATAAAATGTGATAATTATCTCATATTTTTTAAATATGCATAGTTTTAAATAATTCGAAATGAATAAGTTTGTAAGTTTTTATTGATGTTTATTTCATTTTACAAACATAAATTTATGTAATTTGCATGTCTTTGACATGTCTTATGTCATGAGGTTTTATTGATTTCAGATTACTGAGGGATTAAGCTCGGAACTTTTTTTATTTTAAACACTATGAAATTACATGTGCATCTGTCTTTACACATGTGCAGATGTGTGTGCATGTACAGGTGTGTGTGTGCATGTACATGTGCGTGTGCATGTACAGGTGTGTGTGTGTGTGTGCATGTACAGGTGCGTGTGCATGTACAGGTGCGTGTGCATGTACATGTGCGTGTGCATGTACAGGTGTGTGTGCATGTACAGTAGGGCAGGTCGATTTTGGAACCCCGGTGAGGCAATGGTGATGATGGTTGGGGACTGACACAGAAAAGACCTACACGAAATATTTTTCTCAAAGTCGTTATCTTTGCTTGAGGAAATGACTTTAAAAGTTGAAAAATTGAAGCAATTGAAAATTTTTCGGTGAATTGTCAAGAACGTTCCGTCATCCAAACAATCCGTACTGTTAAGAAAATGGAATCATTATTTAGAATATATTTTAAACTACATTTTTAAATAAAATGAGTGAGGATAATGAATCAATAAAAATATTTTAATTTTAAACATGTTTTTTTTTGTTTTTTTTGCAAACATATTTAAGTTTGTTTTTGATATATCCTGCGGTGGGTGGCCGTAATAAAAGGATATTCAAGAAAGGTATTCCACAAGGAAAATAAATGGATAAAGAGGTTCTGAAGTAATAAAGAATTAGAGAAGTTTATTGGGAATATTTACAGAGACAGCATGTTACGTTTTTAAGTGTTCCCGCCCAGGGAAGGCTCTCACGACCGGTGACCGATGATAACGTTCTTTTGATAAAAAGTTCCGGCGGTGAATTGCTCATCTCGCTATAACACCTCCCCCTAAGACAATTTCTCCCAAGAGAATTTGGCTTAATATCGTTTGCTTTCTGGCTTGGGGCTTAGCCGGTTAACTTTTCTTTTCACCCTTGTACTTTTTCTCCTCAATATCGTTTGAGTGGGTGGAGTTGGTGGAGAAGCTGGAACTCTCAAATCTGGAGTAAGTTAAGGGTTGGGGAATATTAAAAGAATCATACAAAACCTCTAGGGGCAGGTCATTTTCTTCTGCCTGTTTGTAATCATCAGTGTGTCGAGGTCTTAGCTGATTTATATGCCTGTGACAGTCGAATTTATTACTTCTTACAGAATATAGCATGTGTCTGATTCTTTTCATGATAATCCCCTCCTCCCAAAAATTTTTTCCACTTCTGTAATTCAGGAAGAATATTCTGTCACCAGGTTTGTAAAACCTTGTTGGAAAATTTTCTTTTGTTGTTGTTACTCTGGTTGCACTTGGTAAAATTCTGTCAAATACAGATCTGATTTTCCGTGCAAACATCAGTTCGGCTGGTGACGAACCGGTATCAGTGTTTGGGTTCGGAGTTATCCTGTACACCGATAAAAATTGTTCAAGACTCTTCTCGTCAGTGTGCATGCCTTGGTTTTTCTTCAAGGCTCCTTTGAATGTATCGACGAACCTCTCTGCTAGGCCATTTGACCTTGGGTGGTAGATTGCCGTTCAATGGCTAGAGCCTTGCAGAATTCTTCAAATTCTTTGCTGATAAATTGGGTGCCGTTGTTGCTGACAATAGTTTTAGGCACTCCAAAACGACTGAAGAGAACTCTTAGTGCATCTATTGTACTCATCGAAGTAGGGTGTTTGTATTTAAACACTTCTGGCCATTTTGTGAAATTGTCGACGACCACTAAGAAATAATGTCCATTTAAAGGACCTGCATAATCGATATGTAACCGAGTCCATGGTGTATCAGTCTTTGGCCATGGTTGTATCTGCATAGGTGGTGCTTTTGCTGCTAGCTGACACCCTTGACACTCTCTTACGAGTTTTTCAATGTCCTGGTCCATCCTAGGCCAATACGTATATCCACGCATTAAAGCTTTCATTCTCGACATGCCTGGATGACCACTATGAAATTCTTTTAAAATTCTTCTCTGAAGCGTAGTCGGTATGACGACTCTGTCTGCGTACATCAAGGTTTGAGCACAAATGGAAAATGGTAAAATTTTAGGGTCTTTCTTTGATTTTCCATTTAGTTGCACCAACTTTTTCACAATATAATCATCCTTTTCTGCTGTCTTATTTATTTCGTCTAGAGTCACTGGTAACTCTCTGATTGTGTTGCACAGTAATCCGGAGAGTTCTTTTTCCTCTGTCAATGCAGCTATTACTGTGTCTTCCAAAGGTTCAGCACACTTTTGGATGAGCCTGGACAGTCCATCTGCATATCCGATATTTTTGGATGAAATGTACTCCATTTTAAAGTTATAATTTAGTAGAATTATGCTCCATTGTTGGAGTCTGTTCGCAGTGTGCATAGGTATGCCTTTTTTAGAGCCAAAAATAGTCAATAAGGGTTTGTGGTCGGTTTGCAAAGTAAACATCCTTCCACGAATAAATCTATGGAATTTTTTAATGGCATAAATAATCGCCAAGCTTTCTTTTTCAATTTGAGAATAGTTTCTTTCAGCCGGCAAAAGTGATCTGGATGCATGGGCTATTGGCTTTGTTGATCCATCTTCAAGTTTATGGAGAAGAACTGCTCCTACTCCGTAGTCACTTGCATCTGATGCAACAATCAATTCTTTCTGTGGATCAAAATGTGCTAGAGCTAAATCTGATAGTAGGCATTTCTTAATATCTTCAAACGCATTTTGGCATTCTTTTGACCAAATTCCCTTTTGTCCTTTTTTTAACAAATCATTCAATGGTGCTCTCAACTTATGCATGTTTGGAATATAAATAGCATAATATTGAGCCAAACCCAAAAAAGATTGTAACTGGACAACATTATTGGGTACTGGCATCCTCTCGATTGCTTCTGTTCTCTGAGGATCCGGTCTTCTGCCTTGGCTGTCGATAATTTGACCAAGATATTTTATCTGTTTTAAAAAGAATTCACATTTTTCGGCACTTAACTTGAAACCAAATTCCTCAATTCTTTGGAAAACTGCTCTGATGTGTTCTTTATGTTCCTGTACATTTTTACTTTTGACAAGGATGTCAACCAAATATGCGATTGCAACATCTAAATCAGCAAGCATCGTATCCATTATTTGCTGAAATAGTGCTGGGGCCACTCTTAATCCAAAAGGAAGTCTTTTTAGTCGGAAAAGTCCTAGATGGGTATTGATACACAAATACTTAGAACATTCTTCACTGACTTTTACCTGAATGTAAGCTTCCGATAAGTCGATTTGGGAGAAAATTCTACCTCCATTCAGCTTTATAAAAATGTCTTCAGGAGATGGAAGTGGATAACTATGATCCATCAGACAGTCATTAAGGCCTGTAGAAAAATCGGCACATACCTGAATCTTCTTATTTTTCTTTTTAACATACATAGTGGGGCTCGCCCACTCAGAATAGACAACTTTTTCGACTACACCATTCTTCTGTAGTCTTTTTAGTTCAATTTCAATATCTTCTTTTGAAGAAAAAGGCACATTTCTTTTTGGTCTAAAAACAGGTTTCACATTCTGTTTTAATTCAAAATTTACTTCAGTTTTGGTGCACACTCCTAATCCCTCTGAAAAAAACTTTGGGGAATTCACTTTTTAACACTGCCAGAAAATGGTCATTTTGTTTGGAATTTTTCTTTTCCAACGCTCTTACATTATTGCAAAATGAATTTATGAGTAGCTCCCATAAATCAAACAAAACAATCCAATCAATTCCAAAAAGGCAAGAATTTATTCCTGGAACAACTGAAAGGTTTGAGGAAAAAGTTTTCGATCCAAGCGAAACACTGCAATTAAATTCTCCCATGAATTTTAATCGCTCTCCGGAAACACCTTTTGCAATTTTTTGTGTTTTTCTCAGTTTTGGACCACCAATTCTCTTCCAGGTCACTTCGTCGATAATTGATATGTCACTACCTGTGTCTAAAAGTAGCTTCACTGAGTGACCATTTATTTGTGTGTGAACGAATTTCCGTTTCCCCCCTTGTTTTATTTCTTCTTTGGACAAGACCACTTTTGGCTTCCATTTCCGTCTTTTGTCTTGTTTAGTTTGGCAGTGGGATGCCCGGTGTCCCACTAGGCCACATTTGGTACAACGTTGGTCTTTATAAGGGCAGTTTTTTCTTAAGTGCGGACCCGCACAACTCCAACATTCAAAACTTTTCCCTTTTTCTTTTGGAAATGTCTTCTGTTTTACTACCTGGACTTGGGATATGATTTTTCCCTCTATCCTCGTAGTGTCCCTTTTTACATTTATCAATTTTTGACATTCTTCTGTCACTTTTTGCAAGTTCATTTCCGGGTCTTGTTCCATGATTATTATCCTTGACCTTAAATCCTTGTCCTTTGGTGCTGTCAGTCCCTGGACAAATATGTAGCACTTAAACATGTCCACTGATAAATCCTTTAATTTAAGCAGTTCACACTGGGCGTTGACTTTGCCAGCATATGTGACAATGTCATCAGTTTCGTCTTTTGACATATTTAAACACTTATACCGTGTATGAAAAAAACTATCTCTTTCACCGAATATAACACACAAAATTTTCACCGTTTCAGAAAAAGAGATTTCTTCTGGTTTTTTAGGCAATATCAAATTCGTGAATTAAGTATTTTCTTCTGTGCCCATTTTTTGGAGTAATAGTGTTATTTTTTCCTCATCCGACCACTTCTCGCATCGTTTTGTAAATATCGTTTCAAACATACGATAATAGGCTGGAAAAGTGTCACCTCTTTCTGGGTCATATTTAAACTCTGAAAGCGAGTCTGCTATACCCTCAGCCGAAAAAATCTGGATGCACCCTCCTTAGATTTTTCTGACAAAATCGTTTTACAAAATAAGCGATTATCCGTCGTTTGTTGTATTACAAGAGTTTCGAAACGTTCTTGTTGAATTAGCATTTGTTTTTGAAAATCCATTTGGGTTTTTGTTGAGCGATTAAACTCTCAGTTAACGTTTTCGTCAACGTCGCTATTTGTGCCGATGTCATTTTCTTTTTAAATGTATCAATAGCAAGTTAACGTATACCACAGAAAAGAAAAAAAAAGATATTGTTCAAAAACAAGATGCTTATTTTCACAGAAAATTGTCAACACATAGGAAAGTTCCGAAAAAAAAGTCACCATTAAAATAGCACTTGACAAAATTCCAAGAGACTCTTTTATCGTCTACTTCAGCAGACACACGTAAACTTCTTTTAAAAATTTTCTTTATTAAATAAACACAGATTCCTCAGTATTGTTCATTTGTTGGTTTTTTATCGTATTAACCAAATACAAAAAACACGTAAAAATATCTCTCATGAAGAAAGTCACAATTTACACACACACACACACACACGTTATATAACGTCAACTCTTTGGGAGTTTAAAAAGAGACAAACGGAGTTTAACTCGTCAATAATATAAAAATTATTTTTTACTTGCGTAAATTTGTGGCAGTCTTTCGTTTTCTCAGAAGCTTTTTCTTCAATTAAAAGTGAACTTTGTGAACAACAATTTTCAGAATGTTCTCGGTTACCACGTGTTTTTTTTTTTTTGTTGTTTTTTTTAGATGAATTTACAGTTCGTATCTCATCTTCGTCGCCAGTTGATATATCCTGCGGTGGGTGGCCATAATAAAAGGATATTCAAGAAAGGTATTCCACAAGGAAAATAAATGGATAAAGAGGTTCTGAAGTAATAAAGAATTAGAGAAGTTTATTGAGAATATTTACAGAGACAGCATGTTACGTTTTTAAGTGTTCCCGCCCAGGGAAGGCTCTCACGACCGGTGACCGGTGATAACGTTCTTTCGATAAAAAGTTCCGGCGGTGAATTGCTCATCTCGCCCTAACATTTTTTTTTTTTTCAAACATATTTACGTTTTTGTTTTTTGTTTTTTTTTTGTTTTGCAAACATATTTAAGTTTTATTTTTTACAACATATTTACGTTTATTTTTTGTTTTTGCAAACATATTATAGTTTTATTTTTTCAAACATATTTACGTTTTGTTGCTTGTTTATTTTTAAACATTTACGTTTTTTTTTTTTTCGTTTTTCATATTTATTGTTTTGTTGTTTGTTTTGGAAACATTTACGTTTCTTTTTTGTTTTTCCAAATACATTTACGGGTTTTCTTTTTTGCAAACATATTTTTTGGTTTTTGCTATTTTTTTTTCAAATATAGTTTTTTTTTATTTTTTAATTTTGTAAACATGTGCAATCTATTACGATCTTTGCCGCCAATTAACCCTTGCCAAACCACATAATGGATGCAATTGTTGATAACATTTTACCTCTAAGTGACATGTGTTTTCTTGAGTATTCCTTAAACGATGTTCTCTTAGAAACGTAAAAACAAAAAAAAAAAAAACGTAAATGTTTGAAAATAAACAAGCAACAAAACGTAAATTTTTGGAAAAATAAAACTTAAATATGTTTGCAAAAAAAAAAAAAAACATGTTTAAAATTAAAATATAACAAAAACATTTATTTTTATTTCAAGGGTGCCATTTTGTGCTTCCGTAACTGGGTGGACAGACAGTAACACCACCTATAGTCAAACGGAGGAAACAGGCTCTCTCTTTCTTCCAGATTACCAAAGACTTGTTTAAAATATATATTATTATATTTCAAGTGTTTGCAGTGAATTTAAACATATTTGTTTTATCTTTTTGAATTTGTTTTTCCATTAGGTTGATGCAAAAATAATGGCATTTTTTGACGTTCAAATAAACGTCACAAACATTATTTTTGCACCAACCTAATATTTCACATCAAATTCTATTTGAAATTTTTATTAAAATATGGTAATACTCCAGTTTTATATTTAAAAAGAAAATAGTCCATACAATTTCATTCTACACATTCTTTACGAAATATAACTACGTAAATTTTCAAGTTTTTCTACTTAATAAATTGCAGAAAATTAACGTCAAAATTTAATTTCTTTTATTTTTAGGGAGTAATTGTTTTTAAGCAGCGTTTTTCTTCTAAAATTATAGTTTTAAAATCGGATAACCTACAAATAAATAAGGAAACTCCTTTTAAAGGTTTTTCGTTATTTGTGCATCTATGTAATCGTGCTAAAATAACTTTATTTAGAAAGCCATTCTTAATATGGAAAGGAGGTTGTATTGTAACTATTCTATACTTTCACCTACAAATTTAATAACCCAAAATTTCATAAAAATTAAATTTAACTTGAAAATACTATTAAAAATAGCATGGTAACATAAATGCACAGGCACTGGTTTTTCAAACTCTAAACACGAAACACTCGTTTAAAATGGCACAGCTATGGTAAAAATGAATAAAATATTTTTAAAAAATACGTGTTTTAAAATAATTGTTTTTTTTTTCTGATGTTTTTTCCAGAAATAGTGAACAACTCAAAAAAAAAAAAAAATGAAAAAGATTACTGCTATCAATTTTGCAGCCACACACTGGTCAAATTTGATTGATTTTTCTCAAAAAGTTGTATATGGGCAGGAAGCACGACATAGACCCATTATTACAAATTCATCGTGCCAGCAAATTAGACCTTCATTTTCCTCAAAAGGAAATTATACAGAACAATTTAGTTCTATTATAAGTTTATACCAAAAATTAGATTCCCATCTTGAACAGAAAATTGAGCATTTAATTTTAAAAAGCGTGTAGAAAAATGCTGAAAAATCCTTCGTTTTGATTGTATTTTTCACAACACTGACTTTGAAATTTCACTATTTTTATAAAATATTCAATTAAAATTGATATATTTATATGAAATACATTGAAAGAAAAATAAATACATGAATTATAATTTTAATTATGAATCACAACTAGCAAAATATCTGAACTTTTACTGCATTGACTAAACAAACATTGTAAAAAAGCTAACTAAGTCTTTTAAATTTCACAATTCAAAAAGATATGTGGAGATGTATTACACAATATAACAACTTGATACAGGTTACAGAACCATGTATTTTAATTTTTTATTAGAGGCAATAATATAAACTTATATTAGAACTAAATTGTTCTGTATAATTTCTTTTTGAGGAAAATGAAGGCCTAATTTGCTGGCACGATGACTTTGTAATAATGTCTCTATGTATGTCTTGCTTTTTGCCCATATACAACTTTTTGAGAAAAATCAATCAAATTTGACCAGTGTGTGGCTGCAAAATTGATAGCAGTAATCTTTTTCATTTTTTTTTTTTTTTTAGTTGTTCAGTTTTTGGAAAACAACACAAAAAAAACCCAGTTATTTGAAAACACCTATTTTTTAATATTTTTGCGATGTAATATGAATAAAACTAACTATTGTTTGGGTAAATTAAGAAAACTAATAAAATTTAATGGATAAATATTTATTTACCTAATGGATAAAATCGTTTGAATGCCCTCTTCTCTCACATCCAATTCATTTGAGTTTATCATCGATATTGTATTTTCCGGAAGTAGTGCAAAAGCACTATATTTTGAACAGTTTAAAACAGTAATTTAGATTTCAGTTAACTGTTTTGTTCTCTGAATCATATTAAAATATACTGTTGTTGGCTAAAAAAAATATTGTCGGTTTTGATCTCAAACCAACTAACTGGATGATAAATTTGACCAGAATGTTTAATTTATCATAGTGTTTGAGGATAAACAACTCTAGTCCATAAACACATTAATCTTGTGGCTTATGTTAGCCATCTTCCTTGATTCAAGGGTCCAATTTTCTAAGTTAACTTCTCCACAAGAAATGCCAACAGCATACTCAAAAAATAGCCTCTGGTCTTCACACTTAAATTATTTGTCTCTTCTGCTATCAGAAAATGATAATCAGGAGGGGCACTAATTTTTTAGAATTCTACTTGAGACAAATCTTGATGATTATTGATACAAAGTTTCCCCAAAGGACCAGTAAATGTTGTTAGGCTGTTTGTTGTTCCATCAATTAATTTAAAAATTGCTGTAAATGGCAGTTCTTCTAGTGGAACCTGAAAATTGGAAAATTTGCATGTTTAATAATAGAGCCAGATTACATAATAAATACCAATATATTATTTTATTTTCAACAAAAAAAGGAACATAATTGCAGGTGAATCTATAGAATTAATTTTACCTCCTTGTTAGGAGGTCAAGTGCAGATTATGTGCCTTGTTTGACAATTGTCTGTCCTGCAAAGACATCACATCTCAAGGCAAAAAGTTTACAGCTACAAGAAGATATATCAAACAGTCTATCTAGCTGTTCCTTCATTCTTTTCACTTCGATTGCTGCAAGAGATTTTTTGTCAATCTGTTTGGCCCTCTTATAGCAAAATATATTGACCTTCTGTCCTATATAATATTACCTTAACAAGGGCAATTGTGGATTGACTGCTTGCCAAATACTAATTATTTCCTTGGCAATTAACTTAGAAATCTCGCTATTTTTTAAGTTGGATAACTGTTTTCGTGGAAATAAGTAAACTGGATGATTTGTCGTGAAGTTGAGGGTGCTATTTCATCCAAATGACAAGGTGGGCCAGCAAATTTTGTGAACCACGGGTTAAAACTGAACGCCGTGCTTTTACTGACATTCTAATCTGAAAAGTAAAATAAATAAATGGAGTATAACTGAAAGAAACTGTTTTAGGCTATCTTCCAGTTTCATGCGTAAAAAAATAAGTGCTAGTTATGAGAAATAATGAAAAACTTTGTAGAGTTGAAGAGAGAGGACCAAACCAAATCAGAGGCATAGTAGTGTTTAGTTTAGACAGTTTTAGCAGATTTTACCTCCTCCTTCGATAACATGAATTTATTCATAAAGAGATTTATTCTTGCTGTAGCTGTGCCATTTTAAACGAGTGTTTAGTGTTTAGAGTTTGAAAAACCAGTGCTTGTGCATTTATGTTACCATGCTATTTTTAATAGTATTTTCAAGTTAAATTTAATTTTTATGATATTTTTGTTTATTAAATTTTTAGATGAAAGTACAGAATAGTTACAATACAACCTCCTTCCAATATTAAGAATGGCTTTCTAAATAACAAAGTTATTTTAGCATAATAACATAGATGCACAAATAACGAAAAACCTTTAAAGGAGTTTCCTTATTTACTCGTATTAATCTTTGTGGGTTATCTGATTTTAAAACTATAATTTTAGAAGAAAAACTGCTTAAAAACGATTACTCCCTAAAAATAAAAGAAATTAAAATTTGATATTAATTTTCTGCAAAGTATTTTTTTATTAAGTAGAAAAAACTTGAAAATTTACGTAGTTATGTTTCGTAAAGAATGTGTAGAATAAACTTGTATGGACTATTTTCTTTTTAAATATAAAACTGGTGTATTACCATATTTTAATAAAAATTTCAAATAGAATTTGATGTGAAATATTAGGTTGGTGCAAAAATAATGTTTGTGACGTTTATTTGAACGTCAAAAAAATGCCATTATTTTTAAAACAAATATGTTTAAATTCACTGCAGACACTTGAAATATAACGATATATATTTTAAACAAATCTTTTTCGTTTTTCCTTTCGAAATAATTAAGCCTAAATCGTAATGTTTTCAAATTAAATAATAAACAAACATTAATTTTCAATATCAATAACGAGCGTGTTTGCGACGGTGAAATCTAAAATGTTTCCATTCCAAAAAAGTTCCTGAAATGAAAAAGCAAACTTTGGTCGTTATTATTTAAAAAACATAATTTTGCCTTTACAGTTAATATTTATTTTATTAATTCATTATCCTCACTCATTTTATTTAAAAATGTAGTTTAAAATATATTCTAAATAATGATTCAATTTTCTTAATAGTGCGGATAGTTTGGATGACGGGATGTTCTTAACAATTCACCGAAAAACTTTTTAAAAATTTGAAAGTTTTTTGCAATGAAATAGATAATTCTGAAGTAATAAGAGTTGCTGAATGGACTCAAACAAATAAGTGTGCAATAATAATAAGTTTGCTTAGAGAAGGGATTCCTAGTTAGAAAATGGATCTATAATTAAGTAAAATGTATACTTTTAAAAAATAAAAATATCTTTGGCGTTTGTATGTTAAGATTTATTCCAATTTACATGTTTCCCAAGGCCACATTCCTGTGGATAAGGAGTCGGCTGATGGTCTACTGGTGTTGCATGGTGGTCTGCTGATGTTACATGATGGTCTACTTGTGTTGCATGATGGTCTACTTGTATTGCATGATGGTCTACTTGTGTTGCATGGTGGTCTACTTGTGTTGCATGATGGTCTGCTGGTGTTGCATGATGGTCTACTTGTGTTGCATGATGGTCTACTTGTGTTGCATGATGGTCTACTTGTATTGCATGGTGGTCTGCTGGTGTTACATGATGGTCTACTTGTGTTGCATGATGGTCTACTGGTGTTGCATGATGGTCTACTTGTGTTGCATGGTGGTCTACTTGTGTTGCATGGTGGTCTACTTGTGTTGCATGATGGTCTGCTGGTGTTGCATGATGGTCTACTTGTGTTGCATGATGGTCTACTTGCGTTGCATGATGGTCTACTTGTGTTGCATGATGGTCTGCTCGTGTTGCATGATGGTCTACTTGTGTTGCATGATGGTCTACTTGTGTTGCATGATGGTCTACTTGCGTTGCATGATGGTCTACTTGTGTTGCATGATGGTCTACTTGTGTTGCATGGTGGTCTGCTTGTGTTGCATGATGGTCTACTTATGTTGCATGATGGTCTACTTGTGTTGCATGATGGTCTACTGGTTTTGCATGATGGTCTACTGGTGTTGCATGATGGTCTACTTGTGTTGCATGATGGTCTACTGGTTTTGCATGATGGTCTACTGGTGTTGCATGATGGTCTACTTGTGTTGCATGGTGGTCTGCTTGTGTTACATGATGGTCTACTTGTGTTACATGATGGTCTACTGGTGTTGCATGATGGTCTACTTGTGTTGCATGATGGTCTACTTGTGTTGCATGATGGTCTACTTGTGTTGCATGATGGTCTACTGGTGTTGCATGATTTTTTTTTTTTTTCACACAGTGATCACCACTTATCAAGGCCCGGAAGGGTTATTGCAAGTACATTACGTTAGTGTGGAGATTTTATGAAGTGCTTAATAAAGGGGGCGGTTCATTAGGAATTTGTTAACATTGGACATGACGACATCCAAGTTGTAGTCTGGAGGGAAGCAGGCCGATGGAACAGAGTTCCACAGGCGTGCAGTTCTAAGAAGGAAGCTTTGTTCATGGAATCCGCGTTTTGATTTAGGCACAGATATAGAGTGGGGGAAATTTTTCACAGTGGATTCAGCTAGACGGGTGGTTTTCGTGATAGATTGGCGAGGGGGGGCCAGAGATTGGAGTTCAGATGAGCACCTGCCATGAAAATAACGATAAAACAAGGATAGGCTCGCAACGTCTCTTCTTTTGGAGAGAGGTTGCAGGGTAGAGAAAAGGGCATCCCCCACTAAGCCACAAAGTCTATTTTGTACTCTGTCAAGGCATGATAGGCTGTTTTTGGCCGCTCCTGCCCAGATATGGCAACAGTATTCCATCCTTGGACGTATTTGGCTTTTATATAGATAGAGAATTGCATCAGTAGTGAGATATCTTCTGGAGCGGTAGAAGGATCCCACCATCTTTCCAGCGACTTTGGCAACAGACTTGATGTACGTGTTCCATTTCAGATCAGAAGTAAAGGTCAAACCCAGAAGCTTGTCAAAACACGGGGCCTCACCCAGACGAGAGCCATCCATCACAATTGGTGCCAGCTGGGGACAGAGCGTTGATGATGTAAGGATAGGAGTTTGGTTTTGGATGCATTAAAGGTAACCAGCTACATCTTCTCCCACTGAACCACGCGCTCGAGATCAGAGGAGAGAGAATCAGAGAGAACTTTGTCATTTACAGCCTTTGATGTGTTGCCGTAGATGGTCGTGTCATCAGCATAGATGTCAACGAATGATTTAAGTATGTGTTTAGGGAGGTCATTGATGTAGATCAGGAAGAGAGTTGGGCCCAGGATTGACCCCTGAGAAACCCCAGCATTTATATTGCAGGCCTCCGATTTTTGTCCATCTACCACTACTCTTAGGAGCCTTTCAGAGAGAAATGATTTAATGATTGAGAAAACATTTCCAGTTATACCGTAGCTGGAAATCTTGTGAAGTAGACCCTTATGCCATACCTTGTCAAAGGCCTTTTATATGTCAAGAGCAATTGCCCTAGAAAGGAAGCCTTTGTCAAGAGATTCCCTAATTCTGTGGGATATAACCGTCAGCACATCTGCGGTAGATCTTGCAGAGCGGAAACCATATTGTGTGTCACTAAGAAGGTTATTCCTGCTGAGGTGGTTGACTATTTCTCTATTTAATATGGATTCCAGCAACTTACTCATAACACACAGGAGACTTATTGGTCTGTACTGAGAGGGAGATGACTTATCACCTGAATTCTTAAATACAGGGCAAACTGATGAGGTCTTCCAGGGAGTCGGAAAGCGCTTAAATAGTTTCGTAAGTATGGGCGCAAGTTCTGGTTGAAGCTTTTTTAACACTATAATTGGGATGCCATCAGGGCCAGTTGCTTTACTGGAATCTAGGTTCTTTATTAGCTTGGCGACCTCATGCACGGATATTTGTATGTTACCTAGCTTGTTCTGTGTTATAGGAGGAAATATGGGGAGTTGATGGCCTTCGTCGCATAGGGTAGAATTAGCTACAAAGTTCTTTGCAAATAGTTTGGCCTTGTCTGACGCTGACGAGATGACCTCTGGTCCATTGATAATGGTTGGGATAGAACGCACACTTCTGTTCAGGATCCTATTTGTTATTTGCCAAAACTGGTGGGATCCAAGCCGCTGATCAGCTACCTTGGATTTAACAGACTGGGCATATGGCTCTCTTACATTTTTTATTACTCTTTTACATTGGTTGCTGGCAGACCTGAAAGCAGCTTTAGTCTCAGTGCATCTATTAAGATGGTCTACTTGTGTTGCATGATGGTCTACTTGTGTTGCATGATGGTCTACTTGTGTTGCATGATAGTGGCTATGCACAACCACTTTGTCTAGCAACTTAAACACATACTAAAATCATTCGTTGACATCTATGCTGATGACACGACCATCTACGGCAACACATCAAAGGCTGTAAATGACAAAGTTCTCTCTGATTCTCTCTCCTCTGATCTCGAGCGCGTGGTTCAGTGGGGGAAGATGTGGCTGGTTACCTTTAATGCATCCAAAACCAAACTCCTATCCTTACATCATCAACACTCTGATCCCCAGCTGGCATCAATTGTGATGGATGGCTCTCGTCTGGGTGAGGCCCCGTGTTTTGACAAGCTTCTGGGTTTGACCTTTACTCCTGATCTGAAATGGAACACGTACATCAAGTCTGTTGCCAAGGTCGCTGGAAAGATGGTGGGATCCTTCTACCGCTCCAGAAGATATCTCACTACTGATGCAATTCTCTTTCTATATAAAAGCCAAGGACGTCCAAGAATGGAATACTGTTGCCATATCTGGGCAGGAGCTGCTAAAAACAGCCTATCATGCCTTGACAGAGTACAAAATAGACTTCGTGGCTTAGTGGGGGATGCCCTTTTCTCTACCCTGCAAGCTCTCTCCCACAGAAGAGACGTTGCGAGCCTATCCTTGTTTTATCGTTATTTCCATGGCAGGTGCTTGTCTGAACTCCAATCTCTGGTCCCCCCTCACCAATCTTTCACGAAAAACACCCGTCTAGCTGAATCCACTGTGAAAAATTTCCCCCACTCTATATCTGTGCCTAAATCAAAACGCGGATTCCATGAACAAAGCTTCTTTCTTAGAACTGCATGCCTGTGGAACTTTGCCTGCTTTCCTCCGGACTACAACTTGGATGTCTTCAAGTGCAATGTTAACAAATTCCTAATGAACCGCCCCCTTAATTAAACACTTAATCAAATCTCCACACTAACGTAATGTACTTGCAATAACCCTTATCCCTGAGTGGCTTCCGGGCCTTGATAAGTGGTGATCACTGTGTAAAAAAAAAAAAAAAAAAAAAAAAAAACTGTTACTCTAAACTTAAACTATGAAATAAAATGAAATGACAGCTCAATCCAAAATAACAATCAAACACTCAAACAACGATTCGTCTTCTCCCCTGAGGCTTGCATTTACAAATATCCATGGACTTAGAACTAAGACGATGTAGAATTATTTCTCCTAACAAACTCTCTGAATATCTTAGCACTAACTGAAACTAACTTGCACTCCTTAATCCCCTCTGACCATTTTAACATGTCTGGTTATCTTCCACTTTGTCGTAAGAACTGTGACAGACACATGCACAGACTTGGAGTGGAAAAACTCTTCCCCCCTGACTAGGGAATCTAAACTAGAATCAGACGACCAGGCCTTCATATGCTTTAGACTAACTTTACAACTTATATTTCCTTTATTGCTCTCCCTCGACCCAGGACAGTACTCTAATCAATCATGTCTATGACAGCATAGATGTAGCATTCTCCCTTGACACAAGCGTCCAAATACATGTATTTGGTGACTTTAATGCCTACCACAGTAATTGGCGTGCCTTCTCTAGTTACAGACACAGCTGGTAGCATCATCCATAACTTTTCTATATCCCATTCCTTGACACAGACAGTAATGTTCCCGACCCATTTCTCAGATCGTCAGGATCAGTAAGCCTCACTTCTGGACCTATTTCTGATCACAGTTCCTGAGGATTGTGTAACAAATTCCCATTGCCCAGATCATGTTGTGATAATGATAGACATCACTTTAAACTCTTAACTTTAACTTAAAGAGCCATTGCTCAAAACGACAAGGTACTACAATAAAGCTGACTGGGATGCCATCAGAGACCACATCAGAGATGTCCTATGGGGAAATATCTTTTCTCTTCCTGCAAAACAAATGAGACCGCTGAATGATTTAAAGCGGTATTTTTCCTTTTTCTTTTCATAGGAGTCACCACTTATCAAGGCCCAGAGGCCATTCGAGCATAAGGATTAAAGAGTGTACAGTAGTCAATGGGACAATATCATAGTAATCGTTTGTAATGTAAATTAGATCAATTTGATTACTTAAGGGGAACAGTTCCTCAAGAACTTGTTTGTATTGGACTTGAAGACAACCATATTGTACTCAGCTGAAAAGCAGGAAAACAGAAGACAGTTTCACAGGTGGGCAATTCTAAGAAAGAAGCTTTTACGGTGGAATCTACGTTTAGGTTTAGGCACGGATAAAGAGTGTGTGGGGGGGGGGGAACTATTGATAGTGTTTTCAGCTAGGCGAGTGTTGCTCATGAAAATTTGGCAAATGGGGACAATAGATTGAAGCTCAGACAAGCACTTGCCATGAAAATAACGAGAAAGTAGAGACACGCTAGCAACGTCTCTTCTGTGAGAAAGAGATTGCAGGGAAGAGAAAAGGGTATTCCCTACTAGGCTATGAAGTCTATTTTGAACTCTGTCTAAGAAGGATAAGTCTTCTTAGCAGCTCCTGCCCGGATGTGACAACAATACTCCATCATTGGGCGTATCTGGCTCTTATATATAGAGAGAATTGCATCAGCAGTGAGATATCTACTAGATCAATAGAAGGATCCCACTATTTTTCCAGTGACTTTGGCAACAGATTTGATGTACGTGTTCCATTTCAGATCAGGAGCAAAGATCAAATCCAAGAGCTTGTCAAAACATGAAGTCTCTCCAAGATGAGAGCCATTCATTTCAATTGATGCCAGATGGGGATCAGAGCGTTGATGACATAAAGATCGAAGCTTGGTTTTAGATGCATTAAAAGTAACCAACCACTTCTTGTACTACAAGCTTAAGATCAGAGAGAACTTGGTTATTTACAGCCTTTGATGTGCTGCCATAGATGGTAGTGTCATCAGCATAAATGTCTACAAATGATCTAAGGATGTGATTTGGAAGATCATTGATGTAGATTAGGAAGAGAGTTGGACCCAGGATGGATCCCTGAGGGACTTCAGCATTAATGAGCTATGAGCTTCTGATTTCTGCCCACCAATAACTACTTTTATGAACCTATCAGAGAGAAATGATTTAATAATTGAAAAGGCATTTCCAGCTATACTGTAACTGGAGATCTTGTGAAGTAGACCCTTATGCCATACTCTATCAAAGGCCTTTGATATGTCAAGAGCAATAGCCCTAGAAAGGAAGCCTCCATTGAGAGATTCGCTAATCCTTTGAAATATAACCATAAGCACATGATCTAGTAGAACGGAAACCATATTGAATATCACTAAGAAGGTTATTTTTGCTGAGGTGCTTGACTACTTCTCTATTTAACAGATTCCGACAACTTACTCATGACACACAAGAGACTTATTGGCCTGTACTGAGAGAGAAATGACCGATCATCCGAATTCTTAAATATGGGGCATACTAATGAGATTTTCCAGAGTGTTGAGAAGCAATTCTCCTTAAGACAACGCTTAAACAGCTTTGTAAGTATGGGAGTTAATTCTGGTTGAAACTTTTTCAGCATTATAATAGATATACCATCAGGGGTAGTTACTTTACTGGAATCTAGGTTTCTGATTAGCTTCGCAATAGCATGCACACATATTTGTATATTGCATAGCATGTTTTCTGATATAGGAGGAAATACGGAGGGTGGATGGCCTTGATCATATAGGATAGAATTAGCTGCAAAGTTCTTGGGAAAGAGTTTGGCTTTGTCTGATGCTGACGAGATTAACTCAGGTTCATTTATGATAGTTGGGATAGAGCACACGCTTCTGTTTAGGATGCTGTTTGCTATTTGCCAAAACTGGTGGAAACCAAGCCACTGTTCAGCTACTTTGGACTTTGGACAGACTAAGCATACTACTCTTTCACGTTCTTTATTACTCTTTTACAGTGGTTGCAGGCAGTCCTAAAGCACATGTTCCCACATGGAAGTTCTATAGTAAACCCCACTCTCCCTATGTTTTACTTCTACTTATGCAGCTGTTATTGCTCAAAAACAACATGCATACCATAGATTATCCGGCATAAGTCCAGTACAAACAGACAAAAATTGATAGAAGCTAAAAATAATTGTAAGAAAGAAAAAGTAACAACTAACTGTAATCACCAAGAAATGCATTGAAGGACAGAAATTAGGAACTCGAGATTTCTGGAAAATCTACAACAGTTCAGCAAATAATGGGCAAGCAACAATTTCCCCACTATCTAACAATCATGAGGTTGCTTGCACGGCAACCAAGAAAGTTAACATGCTTGCCTGTCAGTTTGCCTCAAACTCTACTTTGGATCCAATAAAAAAATTTCCCTCCCTGATTTTCTTTTGCAGACAGAAACCACATTAGATGATTTGAAAATTACCCTTTCTGAAGTACATTATATCATAAAGATCCTAGACACCTTAAAAGCATGTGGACCTGATCTCATCTCGGCTGTACTATTAAAACATGCTCTGCTGAGGTTGCTCCTGTTCTCTCCAAACTTTACAACAAATGCCTTAACAAATTTTGCTTCCCTGACTGCTGGAAAACTGTTTTTGTGTTTACAAGAATTCTGGCAAAAGAACTGACCCAATAAATTATCTCCTCATTAGCCTCCTCCTTCTTTTCACCAAAATGTTTTTTTATAATTAATCAAGCTCTAGTCCACCACCTTACAGTTGCTAAACTTCTGTCCGACCAACAATATGGATTCAGGCAAGCCCGTTCTACTGGAGATATCCTAACTGTAATCTCTGAACGTATATACCATGCACTGGATAAGGCAGAGAAGAGGAGGGCAGTAGCCCTAGATATATCTAAGCCTTTTGACAGGGTATGGCACGATGGTCTTCTCAGAAAAATCAGATCATATGGTATGACTGGACGATATTTACCATAATTAAACCCTTTTTAAGTAAGAGAAGTATCCAATTTGTCCCTGAGGGTTGTATGTCAAAACAATATATAAATGTGGGTGTACTTTAGGGATGGATCCTTGGAGCTTTATTATTCCTGATATTCATAAATGACCTCCATGATAAAATTGTCTCTGAAATGAGCATATTTGCTGATGACATCACAAGCACGAGGGAAAAACGAATCAACACATAACAAGGCAACAGTAGAAACTCTAGAGTCTGTAGTGGAATGGGGACAAAAATGGATGGTAAGCTTGTTGGTTGGTGATTGTTTCAAACTATAGACTCTTTGCTTCAGTTTACAGACAAGATGTTCCATTGTCTTTAACTTTAAATCCTTCTGGCTGCTTCATGTAAATTTCTTCCTTCACCTTACCATTTAAGAACGCAGTGGTCATGTTTAATTGATGTCACTTTAGGTCAAGCTGTGCTGCTAACACAATTAGTCTTTGTATCGATTCAAATCTCACAACTGGGTAGAAAGTCTCATCATAGTCAATTCTGTGCTTCTGAAGAAAACCTTGAGCTACCAGTCGAGCTTTGTGGGGTTTCATGTTTCCGTCAGCACTATATTTTAGGCTAAACACTCACTTGCTACTAATAGCTTTTCATACTTTCTCCCCTGTTCATTGAAGATTACATCTCTGCTATGGAATACACTTGATTTTATTGTATTTTAGCTCCAATACCGTATCCAAGGAAACTTTGCTTTGGAGTCCATTTTATATCTTTCATCTTTTGATATGTGAACAAAAGCATCATATCCAAAAATTCCTGTTTCACATTTGTAGCCTTTCCATACTGCATATGACGTCATGCTTTGTACGGCATTTGTTGGGCTCCGGTTTTGAACATAAGAAGCAGTGAATGAACCTTCTGCCTCAAATTTCTTATGCAGCTTCGACAGCATTGCTTTCACTGTTTCCACTAATGGTTTGCTTTATTCGTTCAGCTACTCCATTTTGCTCTGGTGTTTTAGAAACAGCATATTCGTGTTGTATACCTGTTGAAATAACTTCAGTTGCCGATTTTTCCTTCCCCCCCAAAAAATCGTTCTTGCTACAGTTTCTTCCTAGTAGTAGCTAAACAATGCCTGTTGACTTCATTTTCTTCCTTCTTCCTCTTCCACTTCTCATACCGTTTTTATCCATCGCCCCCCCCCCATCACATGACCTTTAAACATGTGACTCGGGTTTGGTATAAAAGCTCAGTCAATCTTCAGATCCCACTTGAAGATAAGTTTATTATTACTGTCGTTTTTGCGTACAGCCACACAAGTTACAAACACGTGAGTGCTTGATTCTTTGATGACTGTCACACTTCCCCCTAATCTCATGATTACATAAAGTGCATTGCAGGGTAGGTCTTTTATTCTGCTTGCTTCTACAAAGGGGCACATTCATCATCTCTGGTTCTGCTTCGTCAGACGAACTATAGCCAACACTTTCTGGCAGAGGGGATTCGCTGATCACGTTTGTCAGCAGCTCATCACTTGATGATTCATCACTCTCCTTTGTAGTTGTGTGATGTATCTTGGCAGCTGCGTGAAGATCGCACACGTGGCATGGGGTTCCATCAACTAGGACCGACTGCTGGTTAATCACCCCAGATATTCGTCCCCGTTTGAACTTGGTGGTGCATCAGTTTCCTGGATCTCCTATCCAATATCTGTTGTGTGTTCCCTTGTTGACTGGCTGTGTAGTGTTAATTCTCTTTACTCTAAACACAGTATGTGCGTATAGCATTGGCAGGCGTGGTTGTAGGTGACTTCCCATCCTTAGGCATGATGTTATACCAATACATGGTCTCTGTAATGCAGCAATTCTCTTAATATTGTGATGGCTCTTCTCAGCAATGCCATTTTCTGATGGCACATGAGCACGTCATAATCCTAGTCAGGTACCCCATTCGTCTAACAACTGCTGGACTTGTTGGCTGCAAAAAGCGGTATCATTGTCTGTCAAGACCTCTTTGAGTGGGCCTGGTTCAGAAAAGATGGATGATAATTGGCGAATAACATTTGCCGAGTCCTGTCTGGTCATTTGTCACCACACCGCAAAACACGTAGGTCCACAATCAATAAGAGTTAAAAAGGGCTTACCACTGTAATGGGTAATATCCATCACTACCTGTTGCCATATGTCCTTAACTTCCAATCGCTCTTTTGGCCATTGCTTTGGTGCAGGATTAATAGACTGGCATGCCTTACAGCGCTTGACAATCTGCTTACCATCTATCCTTGTCACTGTTGGGTCCATACACCTCACAAAATACAGGGTTCTCTTGATACCTGGATGTCCGCTCTGTGCATGAATCTCCTTTATTTGGCATGGGCTAATCACACCAACAAACAGTGTGCTCCACACTCATTTTCATGGCTTCATACCATTTGTTATTGGTTAATTGGTCAGCACGATTACAGTGTGATGCTACCAGCGTTACACTCACCAATAGCCCATACTCAGAGACCAAACTCTTCAGTGTGTCTAGTTTTAGCCGGATCAACATTTCACTGGCCACCTTAGTACAGATTCTTGTTCCTCCCGAAAGTGTGTCAGACACCCAGAGGTAGACACAGATAGAATCTGGTGTACAGGTGCAATTTTTTCAACTGCCATTGCAGCGCCAGATTTATACTTTTTACAACAGCATCCAATTCCGCCAGGTTGACATGCTGAGCATCATTTACGGGTTGCAGCCAACATGTGTCCTCAATAGTCTTTTCCTGGGATAGTACCACATTCACAGTCTTCATGATCTGTGGTGCCACATTCAAACCAAATCCGAGTCATGTCAAGCAGTACCTCTGACCCCGAAGCCACACTGTCTAGAACGGCCACAACGTTTCATCCACTCGCACCTGCAAATAGGACTTCTGAAAATTTAATATCGACATATTAGAGCCTTTCTGGCATCATTCTCTCAGTTTGCTGGCGCACACGTCAGCATCAGCAGTCTATATCAGTGCTATAGTCACGATAGTCCAGCACCAGTCTTACTTTCGACATTATGCTGGACTACCACTAGTAAGAGTAGCAAACTTTTGGGTGGTCTAAGCTTGTTGTCAGGGTAGGGGATTAATCATCCATCTCGGATCCACACCTCAAGCTCTTGTTCATACTCATTATGAGCCTCCTCAGGTATGGGGTACTCTGCGACGCCATTCTTAAGTTTGGTTGGCACCCTTTCCTCAGTCCACTTCCATGATGCAGTGCAGGCCTTCTAGTGATGGTTGTAGTCCATCTTGAAATCAGGATGATCGATGTGGACTGTGGCACACACTAAGGTTTCCAAAAAGCACATGCTCCTGTCTCATTCAATGACAATTCCTCCCAGTACCTTTATAGCATTATATCCTAGCAATAAGTCGAACCCCAGCAAATCCCTTTGCATCACCAACACATTGATTTCCGCAGCCACATCAGAGTTCATATGGATCTTCACAGTTCCAGCTCTACAGTATGCTTGCCGCCTATTGTGGTGAGTTTGATGTTCTTCTTATTCCAGGTTCTAGCACTCACTATGGTATGTGAGCAGCCTGAGTGAAAGAGAGCTGAGCAGGGCACTTGGTTTACATATACAGTCATTGTTGGTTGCACCTCACATCCTGTCTGGGAAGCAGAGTGGTGCTGACGTCCTAACCTGTTTCCCACACAGTTGTGGGCTAGGTGTCTAATACCACTGCATTGGAAACAACACACATGTCCTCGCCCCTGTCAGTACAATTTTTAACGAAATGACTGCCAGTCACAGTGGAAACATTTCCATTTGGTCATGGGGCTGAGACTAGAAGTCTTCCCTGTACTATTCTGGGCTGTCTGCGCTGCCAGACAACGACTGGTTTCCCTAGGTCCTCCTCATCTCTGATGATGACTCAAGCGCGTTCCAGCAAGTGTTCCATAGGCGTTGCTGAAATGCTGGTGGAGGCTCTCAGCAGTTGCTTTACACGGGTTGGAAGGCCGGCCACAAACGTGTATCCATATGTCCGTTCAGATATTCCACCACCAAACAGGACTGCAAGTTTTTTCAGCTCTGCAAAAAAAACATCTACAGTCTCTCCTGGCATGAGTCTCCTTGAAGCAAATTTCTCATAAGCTGTATGCGGATCCATGACAAATGCGTTGTACAGTGCCTTTTTAATTGCCATCAAGTCAGTCTTCTCAGCAACACCAAGTTGTTTATGTACACTCAAGGGGCCTCCAGCCAATCTCAAGGAAATCACTGTGTGTATCTTCTTTACTTCACAGAGGTTTTTCAAGACGATTAAACATTTTACATTAAATGAAAGCACTAAAAATTTATCTAGTTAGGTAGAAAAGTAACTCGTCTTGCCTTTGATAACATTTATTTGTTATATGTTTGTTTTTTGACAACTTTTTCGAAGCTGTGTATAGTAATGCAACCCTCCTTCTCTCACATTCGAAACTCACATTTTTTAATACAAAAAAAAAAAAAAATTAGTATTTCAACATTTTAGCAACGTTCCGCTTAATCTAATGATTGCTGGTCGAGACCAAGTCATGATTGATGGAAACTCCCGATTAGAGGTGTAGGATCAGTAAAACTCTTTATATCATGGTATTTCGAAACCTTATGTTTCTCATCAGAAAAGAAGAGAAGATGCTAGGTAGCATATTAGGAATGCGGCGTCTAGCGATAGCTACATTAGGAGTGAAATAATTGTGCATGAGAGGAAAATAATATATTGAAACTGTTGGGGGGGGATGGGAAAACTACAGTTACCTATGCGATAGAAGAGGAATATAGCTTTTATTACAAAATGAAGGTAGATGTATACCACGTATGCCATGAAAGATTTTTTTTCATCAACAATTTTTTTTGCGTTTAACATATGCAAATAAAAACAAAACTAAATCCCTTCTGCTTTTTTCATCAGCATTTTATGAATTTTATTTGTATTTTTCATTGCAAGTTAGAATCGTTTTCACACAAAAACAAAACAAATATTTTTGATTTAAAGTCTTTTATATATTCTGTAATTGACAAAATTACTCAAATCAGCTTGCTCAGTCGTTGAAACATGGAAGTTTTTTTTTTATATATAATTTTATACAATAGAAACGTTTTTATTTTTATAAACAGAATTTTTTTTAGCAAATATTGTCCACGGATGCTTTTGATCATATGGGGAAAGACATTACAGTTTTAGCGTCCCAAAATTTTAAAAGAATTCTTTTAATCGTAATTTCATTGCAAGTTGAAAGCGTTTTTAAATAAAAATTTAAAAAAAAACAAATGTTTTTCTAATGTAAAAACAAAGACAAAACAAAAAAACTACTTGATCAATTTACATATTTAAAAAAATTATTTGGTATTTTTTTACGACCTAACCCAGCAATCAGCATAGTTTACTTCCTAAAAAGAAATCAAAATCTACTTTTCTTTTTTTTTTTTTTTTTTTTTTTTTTGCTAATACGCTTCAACGGCCTTTAAAGATAATATAAAAGAAGGAATCTTTTTTTTTTAAATAATAAAAATTTAACATTTTATAGTGGGGGATCACTTTCTAATACAAATTTAACGTAAAATAAGCACAAACTTCTTGGCCACGTATCGGTAAACAAGACATGTAATCGTTAGCATTTTTACAAGTGAGGTAGCGGGGCGGGGCGGACAAAAAGAGGGAACGGAGTGGGGAAAGTTCCAAATATTTTTAAAATACTTAGAAACACTTCAACACGCGTGAGGGATTTTTTTTTAAATTTGTTTTGAAAGGTCTCATCGTTAAATATTACTTAATTATTATTTCCCGATATTTTTAAGGCTGTTAACATGCACACAAAACACTTGGGTGGTCATGTACATTGCACATTCCCTCCTTGGACTTTTTTCTTTTTGTCTTTTTTCAATTTTTTTCAATGGATTCACCCTCTTACATAAAGGATTTTTCATTTAATCTAAGGAAATGATGTTAAGACCTTTATTATCGATGTATTCCGTATTATCTTCACTGGTTGCCATGTTTGTTTTCGCGCGTGCATTTAATTTCTTGCGTATTTATTCATTAATTCTGTATAGTCACTTGCGTTTTCATACATTCGTTTTTGTTTCTTTTAAATAAAAATGAAAATGATTCTATATATAACTAAATGAAAAAGTTTTAAACTTCAAAAAAATGAAAATGAAAGAAAAACTAAATAATTAAATGAAAAAACATAAATTAAAGTTTTTTGGGTTTTTTTTAATTAATGAACTTCATCGAACTTGTTTAATAAATATTACATTTCACTTTGCAATTTGCGTTGCATACTTTTCCAGAGAATTCATTGTCAAACCTAAATATCAGCTTTTTTTGTTGTTTCTTTTAAATAAAAATTAGAGATGTACCGATTATCAAATTGGCCGATGACCGATTACTGATTAATTCGCCTTTGATAATCGGTCAATTGCCGATTAATCGACCGATTAATAAGTTTTCTAATGCGAATTTTCTTGTTATAAATGATACTAACATTAATTAAATTGCAAACGAAGACAAGTTAACTGTAGGTGTATCAGAATTTTTGTAGGAATTTTTGACACCCCTAACACGAAACTGCGAATAAAATATAAAAAACTGGTAATTTCTCTGTTAAAAGTGGGTTGTTTATTTTCTTTATGGATTATACTTCCAAAATAAACTAGTAAAGTTGTTTTAAAAGTAATAGAAATATTTTTTTTTTTTTTTTTTTAAACAGTAATGAAATTAATTGAATTTTACGAGCTCAGGATTTTTCAATTTTTAAACTTTAAAAATCTATCAAAATTTTTCTATTGATTCAATTTTTACGATATTATTAGTGTAAATGTAGAATTTAACGCTCTTTCCAATAAACCGAATATAATATTTTAGACAAACGTTTTTTTTAATTCACGCCCCCCCCCATTTTCAAGTGTCTATTAAAAAGTAAATAATTAATTTACTCACCAAAGTTTTATATATCACAAATTGAAGATAAAAGATCAATAAATAATATATTCAAATTTTTAAAAAAGTAATGTTTTTTAGAAATTTACCTGTAAAATCCGAAGTTTAAAACCTTTTTTTTAAACCACGTTGTTTGTTTTTTCTTTTGTTATTTTTTTTAAATGAAACCTTGGTCCTTGCTCCTTTAATTTAATTTTTCGAGTAATAAGCTTGGAAAGACAGGGGGTCGAATGATTTCACGACTGTAAAGTTCGAAGTTTAAAACGTTGTTTCTTTGGTTTTTTTTGTTTGTTTTTTTAATGAAACCTTGGTCCTTGCTCCTTTAATTGAAAAAAAAATTAGGGATTGAATTACATTTTCCGAGGAGTTATTAGCTTGGAAAGACGGGGTGGAATTATTCAATATTTTTCACGAAATTTCTGACACCTAGTTAACTGCCTCTTTTGCTTGCCAGTGAAAATTTATCAAAGAGACATATATCGTCTATACCATACTATCAAATAACAGGCATGACGCACTTTTACAACTGCACTGGATTTGAGCCAAATAGATGTAAGCATATGAAAAATTTCTTTCCTTTCTCTTCCTATCGAATTAACATTATTATTTAAATCACTGTCAAAGAAGATTATTAGTTCACCTTTCAGTTCAGGAATTGTACAGTAAAATGCGACGAATAAAGCATTCTTCATCAGTCATACTCTTAATTTATTTTTATTTCGGACTATTATTCTCATCTTTATTAGTTGTAGTTTTCATCTTTATTGGTTGTTGTTTTTCACGACGTTTCGGCCAACTATTCCTCTGGCCTTCGTCAGGTAGTAACTGCGACGGATAGGAACTTCAAACCTCCTGACTGCACTCTGCTAAGAATGCAGTCAGGTTTTGTCAAACTATCACATATTAGGGTGGCAAATCAGCAAAAACTTTTATAATGAATAATATGTTAAATCATCTTAAAAAGGTTCATTGAAAAGAAAAAAAAAGTTGCAAATAATAAAAGGAAGCACAATAAATATTCAGAGACTGACATTCCAGGAACAAGTGGCAGCAACTACAGACTGTAATGTGCATCCAGGAGGCAAGCGCCCGCGTGTTTGTGTGTTGTGTGGGTGCATAAGAGAGACGGACGAAAAGGAAAGACTTACCTCGGGGCCGGCTCGGCGTTGCCGACCGAAAATAAAGAAAGAAAGATCAAGATGGCGGCTGCCGTCTTTTGTAAAGGATGATATCTCGCAAAGTCACATGAATTCTCGCAATATGCAAATTGAGCCGGCCTGCAACGGCCATAAAAGCGGATGATTGAAAGACGTTGGAAGGGCGATGATTGACTTGGTTGGGAATCGTGTTGCTGTTTCTTCTCGTGCCGTGTGGGTGTGAGCATATCTTACTGTTGTTAGGACCGTTCTGAGTAACCGATTGTTGGGTCCGTTCTGAGTAACCGTTCGCGTCCATCTAGGTACCTTGCTAGTTGGATTCCGTGCAGAACTGGTGTTTACTGGTTATTGAATTGCTTTACGTTGCTGCAACATTATACATCTACAGAGGGCGCAGTACATCTAAAGGATTTTCCTTATACATCTACAGAGGGCGCAGTAATTTTAAAGGACTTTCCTTACACATTTTCTACACAAACCTCCATCGGAACATCAAACTACTATAGAAAGCCAAAAAGAAAGAAATGATCACATATCACAAGAAATCCATTATCTGATAAGAGAAATGGTTCCTGTTGATATCGACCATATTCTATAACATCTGACATTGGATTTAATAGGCTTATTGCAAAACTTCGTTCGAATTACAGCATTCCATCCAAAAGTATTTCAGTGCAAAATAATTTTCAATATATTTACAAAAGTAAAACAAGAATTCAATTGGCTCCTGTTGAAATTAGTATTTCATAAACTACAGACATTTGAATAATTACAACATATCATGCTCCCTTTCTGAGTTTGACAGGCCATTGGCTTTCAAATGACTTTGAACAGTGCAGAGCTGTGTTTAGAGTTGGTCCATTCCCTATTACAAAAACAGGTGCAAGAATAAGTGTAGATTTGCAGAATGTTCTGGATGAGTACAAAATCTTCAATAAAGTTTTCTTTGTCTTGCGGGATTCAACACAAATATGATTGCTGGTGTCAAGGAATATGATATAGAATAACTATCATACATTGTAACTCAGGCTGTGACGACAACCATTTCATCTAACAGAAATACAGTTTCTCACTTTAATCGCTTTAGCAAGTTAACTGAAATACAGGATCAGTTTAATTTGGAAAAACAAACTCATTCAAGATGTAACCACATGGGGGAATTAAACATATTATATGCTGAAAATAAATTAAGAACAACAAAAAGCTCTTGTAATCTGTGCTGTTGATAAGATTCCTACCTTAACAACTTACCAATGGGGACTTGTTTGAAAAATATCCAGTTCCGAGTCCATTTGAAGAAATCACCAAAGATTCAAGTTACAGAACATCAACCATATCAATGATACCTGCAAATTTAGTTGTAGGATTATTTTTGTCAAAAGCTGTCCAATCTAATTCTGATGTTTCTGACTTTAGTGGAATCTTTCTTTCCATTGTTGAACAATTCAGGTCATCAATGGAAACAAGATTTTCATCCTATTTAAATGAAAAAAGCTTGTGTATGTCTACTTTCCTAGATTCATGAATCAAATATTAATTTTAGAAGATTGGAATAGAAAATATATTAAGAATTGGATTCTGCATTTACTTCCACTGATGATCAGCTGTACACACTACCCTGCTGTGGGTGAAGAAGCACGAACTACATTACAAGATGGCAACTTGGAAACCAACTGAAAAAAGTAAACAGAAAAATGCCATAAAAGATGCGTTCAACACTCTTAGTATGAAAAGACAATAGGAAGTAAAAGTACAATTATTTCTAATTCAATTTCGGTTTTCATTTTGGAGGTGTGAAAAGTGAACATTGCATCATTTATAATAGCACTAATGGACAATCATCAAATAAAACTGAATTAAATGACAGTAAATATGAACATTCAATATAATTCTATGTATAGTGGTTATTATGCCTACTTTTTTTTTAAACAATTCCAGCTGCAACTTACTTTATTATAAGTTGATAAAAATGCTGATATGTTCAATTTTGGTGGCAGAAATAAAGTACCAAATATTATAAACACATACTAATTTCAAAATTACATGTCACAAAACTACCAAATATTATAAACACATACTAATTTCAAAATCACATGTCACAAAACTACCAAATATTATAAACACATACTAATTTCAAAATCACATGTCACAAAACTACCAAATATTATAAACACATACTAATTTCAAAATCACATGTCACAAAACTATTAAAAGATACAAATCTGGAATATTACATTCTTAATCAATACATATTGTAGAATGCTATATCCAAATGTCAGCTCTTTACACCATATATCCTCAAGAAAATGTAATAATTTAATGTAGTGTTTTTCACTTTGTTTATCATGGCGATGTAATTAAGTAAACGTACATGTTCAACATCAATTTAATTTTAATAAAGGAGAGTTATCAAAGATAGAGTTCTTTAAACAATTGGTATTTCTTTGCGATTCTATTTAATTCTTCGCTTGGCACTGATTACATTCGTCCATTTGAGGTGGTTCCCAGTCAAATACCTTCTCCAGTCAAATCAGTTAATGTTCACCAGTTTTAAAATAAGCAAACAGACTTGGTTGTTTATCAGAATAACAGAATTTTGTAAATGGTAAACATTAATCAGAAAGGACATTATCATGGCATATATGTGAAGCAGAATGATTCGCACAAATCGGAATTTTTTAATAAGAGATTTGTTCGTTTTTTTCATACGAGAATTCGCGACGCTATAAAATCCTTACTTTAACAACTTACCATTGGGGCTTGTTCCAAAAATTGTCCATTTACTGAATTCATTTGAAGAAATCACCAAAGTAAGAAGTCACAGAACTTCAACTATATCAATGATAATACCAACAATTTTAGCTTTGAGGTTATTTCTTTCAAAAGCTGTCCAATCTAATTCTGATATTTCTGACTTTAGTAGAATCCTTACCACTGTTGAACAATTCAATGAATCAATGGAAACGATATTTTCATCCTATCTAAATGATAAAAACTTTTGTAAGTCTACTTTCCTAGTTCCAAAATTCAAATTTAAATTTTAAAAAAAATTACATGGAAAACATTAAGAACGGGATTCTACATCTTCTCCTGGTGATAATGAAGCAGAATCGGCAGAATACACTTCTTCGAGCTCTGTTGAGGGTCAAGAAGATCAAAGTGCATTTCGGTGGTGGAAGAAGACACAGGAGACCTTACCATGGCTGAGTAAACTGGCTTCAAAATATTTAAGCACACCACCTTCATCTGTGGAGAGTGAGAAGCTCTTTAGTACAGGTGGTAATATGTATGAATCTATGAGAAGCAGGCTGAAAATTTCTTTAGTCCGTGGAGTTTCAAAGAAATGTGTTCTTCTCATCAGAGGAACGATATTAGCAAATGAATATTATAGCTGATACTGGCATAAATTGAAACGGCATTATATTAAAACTAGTGATAAATGCTAAAAAAATGTTTTAATGCAAAGAGTTCATCAAATGGGGAAAAGAAATAGAAAATAAAAAATGAATTAAAAATTAAAGATTAAAAATCCAGATGAAAGAATATTTTGAAGACGAAGTGATCATAAGAGGCAATGTTCCCATAAGAAGAAGTCGGATTTAGAATATTGATAAATAAACCCAAATTAAAAATCCAAAATGTGTGTAATCTACGTCTGTATAAAGAACCACTTGTAAGCAGTTAAAAACAAAATATTATTTTGAATCGTTAAAGTTTTTTTCATTTGGGGATAACTAGCCTGGGTGCCCGGCATTGCCCGGCTGTTTGTAAGTACATTTGGAGCAAAAATAAAAAAAAAGTTGTAGTAGGCAGGCTCGAACCCGTTATGTGAAGGCGGAAAAGATAGTGGAGGTGTGTGGAGATTGAGCAAAAAAAAAAAAAAAAAAAAAAAATGGAAGTAGGTAGGCAGGCTTGAACCTGTACCACGAAGGAGGAAAAGAACCTGAAAAAAAAAAATCGTGACGCATTAGCTGTTGCGCCCATCACCAAATTGGAAGTGACGTAGGTTTAAATTAAGGCTAGACAATCGAAAAGAGGCGATGAGTTTCGGAAATATCTGCGAAAAAAGTGACCTCTCCCTGTAAAAATGTGCCAGTTTTTCGATATTTGTCGTCCAAATGGTTGAGTTTCCAAATGATACCGATCTCGTGAAAATCTATCGTTTCTGTCAAAAGTTTTTGCGAGGCATACTGACAGACATACATACATACATTTAAACAGACAGGTGAGATTTATATTATAGAATAGCCTGGGTTCCCGGCATTGCCCGGGTGTTTGGAGGTGTGTGTTGAGAAAAAAAAGTGGTAGTAAACAGTCAGGCTCAAATCCATACCGCGAAGGTGGGAAAGAACGTGAAAAAAAAACGTGACGTCTTTGCCGTTGCGTCCATCGCCAAACCGGAAGTGGTAAAGGTTTAAATTAAGTCTAGTCAATCGAAAAAAAGGGATGACTTTCAAAAATATCGGCAAAAAAATTGGCCCCTCTTTGTAGAAAAGTGCCCAGTTGAGAGTAAAGGAATTATGTTGTATATTGTTTTATATCGGAGGAGATGATATATTAAAACGTGTCATGTGTTATCTAGTGGATGTAAGATATTGTTCTTTTAACAGACAGATAATAAACGTATAAATCGTATGTATTTATGTATATATGAGGACATGATATTGACGTGTAAACTGAATCATGTTTATCACACCGGATATTTTTACAGTTCATATGTAAGAATAATAATATATGCTTCATACCTTTTCTTCTTGAAGAGTTCTTCTGTATCTTCCCGCTGCTCCGTGACGAATCATGAAGCGATCTGCACCATCCAATTGAGACATCTGTTCTTATTTGTGAAACCATTAAAACAACTCTTTATATTTTTATAATATAAATTTATTACAGTTGTCTCAAATGGTTTTCACAGGATCTGCAGTTTGTCTACATTTTCTATCCTTACAACTCGCTCCCTAGCTGTCTGTCCACCCCTGTCTAGATGTCTGTCCGCTCTGGTGGTCAATCCTCAACTCTCTGAATCTCTCCAAAACTAACTACATCACATGTTCTCTTACGTCACCTAATTACGTGTCTCAGACCAACCTAATGTCCACAGCTAGTTATTTGTTCATTCAAACCCCCCAAAATAATGTTTACATATATTTTCTATTTTCACATTTCTTTTTGCGATTCACACGTCAATCATTTCTAACTCAATTTAATTGTTTATTCTTCTAATCATAATAACTGAGCCAGCGACCATCCGTCGCTCAAATCAATTAATAAGAATACAATAACAGTAATAATAATGTTTTGACCATTGACCCCGCTTGCCACAGTTAACAGATACTACACTATGATCACAGCCTAAAGGGTCATAACATTACAATTAATGTTGTTAGCCAATTTTTCCATATTTGTCGTCTGAAGGATTACGCTTCAAAACGATACCGATCTCGTGAAAATTCGTCGCCTTTGTCGAAAGTTGTAGGCACACATACATACATATATTTTAGCAGACAAGTGAGATTTATATTATCGATGGAATCGACGTAACACATCTTTCATGGCCGTTTCGAAGGTTTAGAAATGATGGATAATTTGATTTTCAAAATACAACGGAAGTAAAATACAACGGAAACGGAAGTAAAAAAAATAGGTTATGTCTTCGTGACTAAGTCAGGTTGTTCTTGAAGTAAGTAGGTTATGCATCAAAATGCACATCTTTGAGGAGATGTGCTAGCATACCAGATAGAAAGCGTGATTTTTAATAGATAGAAGAAAAAAGTGTATGGAAATATATTGACACTAAATATAGACATAATCTTAATAGCATTACTACTAGTAATAATGATATGAACAATAATAAAAATATCATGTTGTTATCAGTGGTAATGAAAAATATAATGATAATCGCAGTAATAATGACAGAAATAAATAAATGAGTGAGAAAATAGTAATACTGATGCACATGAGGATAGTAATAATAATAAAATAATGATAATAATAATGATGATAATAATAATGATAATAATAATAATAATAAAATAATAATAATAACAATAATAATAATAATGATAATAGTAATAATAATAATAATAATAATGATAATAATAATAATGATAAAATAATAATAATAATAATAAAATAATAATAATAATAATAATAATGATAATAGTAATAATAATAATAATAATAATGATAATAATAATGATAAAATAATAATAATAATAATAATAAAATAATAATAATAACAATAATAATAATGATAATAATAAGTATAATTATAATAAGTATAAGTATAATAATAATTATAATAATAATAATAATAATAATAAAATAATAATAATAATAACAATAATAATAATAACAATAATAATAATAATAATAGCATATAAGCTAAAAGTAATTATAATAATATAACGGTAATTATAATACATAGATTTATTTAAAATAAATCATAGGATTAGAAAAAATAGAATTTAGATATTAGATCTTATTTTCTATGTTTAGAAAAGGCTAGTACTTTATTTTAAGATTATAATTATATATGGAAATATTAAAGGAAGATAGAAAAGCTAGAGAAAATCAAAGGGTGATTGTGCCCTTATTGTAATCAAAGCTGCTGGTGGAATAGAGAAATCAAGAAATTAAACTGTAAAGGAAGAATTAAGGCTAAATTTCTCAGAAAGTAAGCTTATCGATGTTATGTGAGATGTAGGAGTTATTTCAAATTAGTGATAAGGTAGCTTATAGCATTTAATATTGCTCCTTTTTTGTTCGGTTTGATGAGGTGATCTCTCTGAATTGAAGTTCCACTGTAATCAATCCATATGTAACTGATATTGATTGAACCTCCTGATTCTTATAATTTGTTCTATTTTTCAGTTGGAATTCGCCCACCAAACTGGCCAAACAACAATGAAGCAGAACAGTCCGGAAAGGCATTATAATATTAACACATATGTGAGTACCACATTTTTATAAAATAATTTTCTACAATGCTGTGCTAAAACGCTTCTAAAATCTTAAAATCTTATCTTAGGATAAACAAATTTAAGACCAAATCCCTTCTTTATATTTAGGAGGAACATTAAATTTTGGAAAAAACAGTCATGTAGCAAAATACACTTTCATAGTAATTGCATCTGAGTGAAAAGTTTTTGAATGTTGAATTTAAATGACTCGACAGCATTGCGTATAATCTTCTTTTTATTATTTTGACAACTTTTCCAAAATATGAAGATTTTGTTTTTTAATATACCTTGGAAAGTTAAATGTAATTAGTAACGCATAGAATGATTATTAAATTATTACTTGGGTCAAATTAAAAAGTTGATATAGCAAAAAAGAACAAAAACGACTGGGTAGATATGTTGTAAAATATATAGACCATAAAAATAAAGGCAGGCAAAAGTATAAATATTTTTTGCGTTTTCTTTTCAACCTACATTGCGCATTACATCTAGTGACATAGTCGTACGGTCTATAGTAACATATCTATTAAGCGCATAGAAACAGTGGCAGTTACATGGCATCGACCATGTGTAATCATGCTAATAACCATGTATTAAGGATTATATTTATACTAGCAGGCCGCCCGGTATTGCCCGGCAATAAAATACGCTTAAATATGATATTTTAATTAATGCTGCTTTCATATTTATTATTATACTGGCAGTTCAGCCCGGCTTGCTTGGTCCCTACGTACTGTTCATAACTTTATGTGCACATGTATATATATATTAAAAAATTTGACTCGTGTCCAGGTACCCTACATCTAAAATTTCAAGTGGCGGAGGAGTTTGCTAGAGTTTGCTAGAGTCAATTCTTTCAACTTTGACCTCTTGACTGCCAAATTATCGGCCAAAAACTAATTAAAAAGCTTGCTGTATGTATGAATACCCTTTATGTAAAATTTCAAATGTTTAGACCCAAAATTGGCTGAATAGTTTGCTAGAGACCGCAAAGGTTAAATCTTTTGAACTTTGACTGATCAGCAGTCAAATATCCGGCCAAAAAACGATTAAAAAGCTTGCTCTATGTCTGAATACATTTTATGTAAAATTTTTAATGTTTAAACCAAAAATTGGTTGAGTAATTTGGTAGAGACCGCAAAGGTCAATTTTTTTTAACTTCGACCCCAATTTTGACCCCTAAACATTTATTGCTTTGGGCTCAAATACAATTAAAAACGTTGATCCATGTCCACGTAACCTACATCTAAAATTTCAAGTGTTTAGACCCAAAATTGGCGGAGGAGTTTGGTAGAGTTCTTAAAGGTCAAATCGTTAAACTTTGACCCTTTAACAGCCAAATGTTTGACCGAAAACGGATTACAAATATTTTCCCAAATTTCACTACCCTGTATATCAAATTTCGAGTCTGTAGACTGAAAATTGACAGAGATATTGTGCAGGGAAATGTACACAGACAGACACACAGACAGACAGATACTTTCACTGTTATAGATATATAGATAGATTATATAGGACCGAATATATACTAATGATTAAAAACTGACAGAAGAGTTGGTAGGCAAAATTTCTTAAACAAATATTTATAAGCATACATATAGAAAGATGTTTGTGCTTACTAGACCTTTTTACGCAAATATTGCACACTAGCATGGGTACCCAGCCTTGTCTGGGTTGACATGAAGTTCTGTTTGAAACACACCGGTTTATTTTCATCATGGGCAACGTGGATGCCCCCACAACAAAAACAAAAGAACGGATGAAAACATGTAAATGTAATCGACCCCCCCCCGCAAAAAAAATATGTTATACCCTCTCCACCAGATATTTCGACAGAAGGGCTACAAAGAGAAGAAACTCTTCTCCGGATATTGAGCACTGGAAATACCCCCCCCAAGAATTAAAATAAATCATTACAACTTTTGTTTCAATAAAAATAGCAATGAATGCCCGTGCAATCGCAACAAAAAAAAGATCTACCAAGAATTAATTCCAAAAACAATTAAATGACATTTTTCGTCATTCTATATTTCTAATGTAATAACCCCCCCCCCACACACACACACCTAAAAATATTGAATTTGTCCTATTTTGGGGTTCGTTCTGTTCATAAAATGTTTCCATAAAAATTAATTAAATTTATCATTATTTTATGTTTCAAATATAATTCCCGCCCCCCCCCCCCACCACCACCACCACAAAAAAAACTAAAAATGTTTGTATTTGTCATGTTTTATCCCCCCCCCCCTCGATCGCCAAATTTGAAAAAATGCTAGAGATGCCATGTCTGGTTGAATGCTTTGTGGCCAAAAAGTGGGTTCTCATTTTACGGTAAATTTATATAGAAAAGTTATTCCCCACGCTAAAATGTAAATTTTTTTTTTTTTTCAAAATTTCTTCTTCCATATTATTTATAGACTGCTTAAACGTATTAGGCCACAAAAACACACGTCTTAATTGTTTTGGTCAATGTCAAGTTTCTTTCCAACTCCCCCAAAAAACTATAAAATGACGACTTTTAATGATTTTCGGTGGTGCTGAAAACGAATGCTATGTTTAAATTTGGGGCAGTTAAGTAGTTTTCATGATAAGAAAGAATTACTTTTTCAAAATGTGGAGGATCACTTTCCTATATAAATCTAACGTAAAATGAGCACCCACTTTCTTATCACCTAGTAATTTCTTCATATCATGAAACAAATTTAACTGTGGTATTCGTTTTCAGCGCTCCTGAAAATTGGCGCTGTTTTTTGTTTTGTTTTTTTTACTAAGAGATGCGTTCATTTTTTCATCTCATAATTTAGTACGCTAATTATGCTGTTAGTAAGTTTACAAAAGCATACTTTTGTTTTTCGTTCTTTTTTTTCATTATACAACTTGTATAGTTGTTAACAAGTGCCTCAGTTTAACATTTCACAAAAATTCTGTTTACATTAGGAGGCGGTTAAGTAAACTACAGAAGCACCTGGTAAAAACTATACAAATTCTATAATTGAATACCCACCTAAAAAAAAAACGAAAAACAAAAATATATTTTTGTAAACTGCTCGTGTAAGCATTATTTACGTCCTAAATTATGAAAAATAAACGAATCTCTTAGTAAAAAAACAGCGCCGGTTTTCGGTGGTGCTGAAAACGAATATGACAGTTAAATTATAAATGTTTCTTTTCTGTGTCTTACGTTATACATTAGTACATTAGGGGTCATTTTGAGTTAAAAGTTTATTTACTGCACTCATCTGGACTAGAGAAAATCATAATTTAAATGTGTGTGTCTCGTCTAAATAACTAACGGTAAAATCCATTGAAAGCGGTCGGCACCGACCGCTTTCAATGGATTTTACCCGTCTAAATAACTAACGATAATTCTCTGATATGGCCGACCAGACGGGTGATCAAAAAGTCAGATCGAGCGTACCGGAAAACGAAATGAGATCAAATGAGGTCTCATTTCGTTAGTCTCATTTCGTTACGGTACGGCACGCTCGATCTGACTTTTTGATCACCCGTCTGGTCGGCCATATTAGATATTCATCATTAGTTATTTAGACAAGACATACACATTTAAATCATGATTTTCTCTAGTCCAGATGAGTGCAGTAAATAAACTTTTAACTCGAAATGACCCCTAATGTACTAATGTATAACATAAGACACAGAAAAGAAACATTTATAATGCGTACACAGCTTTATTTTCTCATAGAACCAGTGAACCACCGACCGCTTTCAATGGATTTTACCTTTAGACGAGACATACACATTTAAATCATGATTTTCTCTAGTCCAGATGAGTGCAGTAAATAAACTTTTAACTCAATGACCCCTAATGTACTAATGTATAACGTAAGACACAGAAAAGAAACATTTATAATGCGTACACAGCTTTATTTTCTCATAGAATGGATTTTACCTAATTAAAATAATGAATCCTGGCGAACACCGATTAAATTTTATAAACTAAAAACAAAAAGAGCAGAGGATGATTGATTTTGTTCACATGTGTCTCCGTGACTAACTCTGCCCTCGTGAGGATGCAAGTAAATGAGGACATTAGTTTTAATTATTTTTCTCTAACAAATAAAAAAGGTTACTTAAAAAGTAAAAATAAGTGAAAAAAAATTTCCTCCGAATTAAAATAAAAAAATAATTCAGCTTAGAATAATATTTCGAAATGAAAACAAAAACAGGAAATATTTAATAACGTGCTCCTCCGTTTAAAACAATTTTTCAATTAAGCTATCACAGTTTTGGTTTGAAAATAAAACAGTTTTAGATTTCAGATAAAATAAATTAAATCAAACATAACTTGAAATTTAAATAAAAATAAAGTAAATAATTAAAAAAAATTAATTAGTACAGTTGAAACAAAGTTATTATGTCGAATAAGTATCGAGGTAATTATTATAGGTTGCAAAATAGATTGCATTTAATGTGATATGTTAATGACCGTAACTCAGTAATGAAAAAGTGGTTTAAAGAATGCTATATATTGAAAGTCCGTATACAATATAATGCCTCCTTTGACAGAAGTATCCTCATATGGGCATTAATATTTCTTGACCAGGAGAGGTGTACACACATATGGCCTTTATATTTCTTTGGTGATTGGTAGTTGTACATACAGACACACACACGAACGCTACTACTTTATATATATATATAGAAGTATAAATCATGTAGAATATCTGCATGAATATAATTACATGTAATAGTTAACATCATGATGATCATCCTATAAGAAAACCAATAAAACTAATAGGGAATTAATTAAAATGAATGTTTAAAAGAATATTCAAATTAGCTTGATCTTTTGCAGATGAATGCAATTCCACGACGCATATATAACAATGTTGTATTTTTTGGTTTTAATAAATAGAAAAAAGAGTTTTTAATATGAATATCAATACACACACACACACAAACAAATATAGGAGTATAGATATGTTATTGAAGTAAAAAATGACTATTAAGCAAAAGAAAGGTTTTATTGAACGACAAAGGTAGTTGAAAATGGAAAAATAAATAAAAAGCCGTAATGACAATCGATGTGACATTTTTGTGTTTTTCTTGTAAAATATTTATTTAGTTGAGTAAGGTTTTAAAATCTACATTAGATTTAAATGAAAGAAGTAATATTGGTTTTCAAGATATTAGAAAAAGCCGAAATTTTGTAGTATTTTCATGTTATTTATTTAAATCTTATTTGCATGTCATTTAAATCTTTTATAATTTAATGATAAATCATTTTAACTATGAATGTGGAGCTTGGAAATGGCACAATCTTTGGTAAAAGATTATCTTTATAATAAAGTCAGTTTGTCCTGTATTCAATAGCTGTCGAATAAACCCCATTTCCCCAACCACTTAAACCAATTCCTCATGTGTCCTTTTCATCCTCTTTTAATTTTTTTTTTTTTTACACTTTTGGCGGATAAACTGCTTTTCCTAACACAATCATTTACAGAAGAGATTGAAAATATTTTCATCGTATGCTAATATCTTCTCCCACAACTATTTTTCCTTTTCGGGAACATTTAAGAATGATAGGAATAGTGGTTGAATTTTTGTTCACATTTTTAACATGATACAATTCGTATTTCAATACCAATTACATTGTTGTGTCAAAAAGAAATGTCATCTAATTTATGAACACATAACGAAATAAAACATGAGTTTGCAATGTGCCTGCTAATTTTGTTTTAATTTAATAATCATGTTTTCCTTTTTTTCTTTTATCCACATTAATGTGCCAATACATAAACAAATACACACTCCCAATTTGTATAAATGCTTATGGCTTTTAATGAAGTGATATTTTTCTTTTTTATTAGAGAAGTCTCCATGTGATATTTCTTCTTTTTTTTTTCTTCCTCTTCGCTTTTGTTTTTTTAGACATGCTATTTATGTTGTCCCTTTTGTTTTTTTAGACATGCTATTTATGTTGTCCCTTTTGTTTTTTTAGACATGCTATTTATGTTGTCCCTTTTGTTTTTTTAGACATGCTATTTATATTGTCCCTTTTGTTTTTTTAGACATGCTATTTATGTTGTCCCTTTTGTTTTTTTAGACATGCTATTTATATTGTCCCTTTTGTTTTTTTAGACATGCTATTTATGTTGTCCCTTTTGTTTTTTTAGACATGCTATTTATGTTGTCCCTTTTGTTTTTTTAGACATGCTATTTATATTGTCCCTTTTGTTTTTTTAGACATGCTATTTATGTTGTCCCTTTTGTTTTTTTAGACATGCTATTTATGTTGTCCCTTTTGTTTTTTTAGGCATGCTATTTATATTGTCCCTTTTGTTTTTTTAGACATGCTATTTATGTTGTCCCTTTTGTTTTTTTAGGCATGCTATTTATATTGTCCCTTTTGTTTTTTTAGGCATGCTATTTATGTTGTCCCTTTTGTTTTTTTAGACATGCTATTTATATTGTCCCTTTTGTTTTTTTAGACATGCTATTTATGTTGTCCCTTTTGTTTTTTTAGGCATGCTATTTATATTGTCCCTTTTGTTTTTTTAGACATGCTATTTATGTTGTCCCTTTTGTTTTTTTAGGCATGCTATTTATATTGTCCCTTTTGTTTTTTTAGGCATTCTATTTATGTTGTCCCTTTTGTTTTTTTAGACATGCTATTTAGGTTGTCCCTTTTGTTTTTTAGGCATGCTATTTATGTTGTCCCTTTTGTTTTTTTAGGCATGCTATTTATGTTGTCCCTTTTGTTTTTTTAGACATGCTATTTATGTTGTCCCTTTTGTTTTTTTAGGCATGCTATTTATGTTGTCCCTTTTGTTTTTTTAGACATGCTATTTATATTGTCCCTTTTGTTTTTTTAGACATGCTATTTATGTTGTCCCTTTTGTTTTTTTAGACATGCTATTTATGTTGTCCCTTTTGTTTTTTTAGACATGCTATTTATGTTGTCCCTTTTGTTTTTTTAGACATGCTATTTATGTTGTCCCTTTTGTTTTTTTAGGCATGCTATTTATATTGTCCCTTTTGTTTTTTTAGACATGCTATTTATGTTGTCCCTTTTGTTTTTTTAGGCATGCTATTTATGTTGTCCCTTTTGTTTTTTTAGACATGCTATTTATATAGTCCCTTTTGTTTTTTTAGACATGCTATTTATGTTGTCCCTTTTGTTTTTTTAGACATGCTATTTATGTTGTCCCTTTTGTTTTTTTAGACATGCTATTTATGTTGTCCCTTTTGTTTTTTTAGACATGCTATTTATGTTGTCCCTTTTGTTTTTTTAGACATGCTATTTATGTTGTCCCTTTTGTTTTTTTAGGCATGCTATTTATATTGTCCCTTTTGTTTTTTTAGACATGCTATTTAGGTTGTCCCTTTTGTTTTTTAGGCATGCTGTTTATATTGTCCCTTTTGTTTTTTTAGGCATGCTATTTATGTTGTCCCTTTTGTTTTTTTAGACATGCTATTTATGTTGTCCCTTTTGTTTTTTTAGGCATGCTATTTATATTGTCCCTTTTGTTTTTTTAGACATGCTATTTATGTTGTCCCTTTTGTTTTTTTAGACATGCTATTTATGTTGTCCCTTTTGTTTTTTTTGACATGCTATTTATATTGTCCCTTTTGTTTTTTTAGACATGCTATTTATGTTGTCCCTTTTGTTTTTTTAGACATGCTATTTATGTTGTCCCTTTTGTTTTTTTAGACATGCTGTTTATGTTGTCCCTTTTGTTTAGGTTGGATGATGCTTCCTAAGTTCGTTTTTTAACAAAAGAAAAACAGGTTATCAATGAAGCATAAGTTCATAAGTTTGGATGCCTTTCTATTGGATAACCAGAATAAAATAAAGAACAAATCAATTTTTTATCGATTTATTATTTTATTTTTATTTTTTGTTATTAGGTGAAATTTGCTTTTTACAGACCAGTTTCTTTCTTAAACAAGAAATGCACATTGTAAAGGTTAACACTGACTTTAAGTCGAGGTTTGCAATTAAAATTCTCCTATGAATTGAAGTGCCCCCCCCCCAAAAAAAAACAACAATGTTTTGCATTAACTTAATGAGATCTGCATTTATGCTGGATAACAGTCCCGCAATAGTCAACGTTTGCATATTCCTGGAGACATCCCAGGGTGGAGCTGGCAAGCCGAGAAGTAGAGGCCACAGGGACAATTAAACTCTGGGACGAGGTATGGGTGAAGCCACCGGGGACGCGCTGCACCACACAATGGAGTAGAGGTCGCGTGACTGGGAGGAACACTAGTAACAACATTGTGGTGGAAGGAGTCCCAAGGCACATTCTCGACGTCAGACCAGTGGAGGGCGAAGCAGTGGAGGGGAGTGTGCAGCCACAGGAGAAGGATGAGACACCTCAGACGTCAAGTAGAGAGAGGCGACCGCCACAGTGGATGAGAGACTACAAAATGTGATCTTGAGATCAGGGAGGCATGTGGTTAGAAGCAAGAAAGACAAGTCTTACCGTGGGTGCTCAGCAAGTGAGTTCAGGCGAAGAAAAGGAAGAACAAACTTGGCGGTCAGCATTTTTATTTCGTCCGTTCTCGCGTAATCTTGTGTGTGCGTGAAGATGGAAACTATAAAACGATGTTCATTTTTCGGTGCTGAAAGATTATTCCCGATCAGGCAGAAGAGAAGGCAACGAGAGTAGAGACAGAGGACTGTAGCGATAATCTTTCTTGAACATTCCGTTTGTGTATTTGAGGTGAACATCCCCCCCATTATACTTCACTGTTATAGACTAAAAGACGTAATACCATAGATTTATTTATTAATTAAAATTGTTTCATGGAAAACAGGGAAAAATACTTGTCGATGATCAGCCAATCATAATAATTATCGCTTGTATCATAACAGTAAAAACAACTTTAAATAGTTGAAATAAATGAAACTTTTTACCTACTATCAAGATAATCAAATACTTGTAAGAAATGAATAGAATAATGTTTATTTTTTTAAAATTCTTTATTTAATAACTATCGAGTGAACCAAGTGCAAGAGCGATTCAAACAATAGCACTTAAAGGGACGGTTAGAATCTTTAAAAGATCTCTCGGTTGGAATGTATCAAGTGGCGAGTGAATCTCTGGCATCCTCGGCTTAAACAAACTGATAAGAAAATCGAAAAGAAAAATAATTTGTTCATGCTCAGTGATCTTGTATCAATGACGATGAACTATTTGAATTAAACTAGAGCAAAGTATTACAACAATATGGTTGTCTTCAAGTTCAATGTAAACAAGTTCTTGATGAGCCATTCCCCTTAAGTAATCCAATTTACCAAATTTTCATTATTAACGATTACTATGATATTGTCTCATTGACAATTGTACACTTATCCTGGCCTTGATAAGTGGTGACTTTGTGTAAAAAAAAAAAGAAAAAAAACTAATTTCTATTTAGTTAACAAAGACAAGGTGGAAGTTGGAGGGAGAGGTATGTTGAAAAACGTAAAGTGACTAAGAATGTGTGCGGAGAATGAGAGAAAAAACATGATTAATGATGTATGTGGAGAGAGGGAAAGGGAAACAGAGAGAGAAAGAGAGAGAAACAGGTAGATAGACAGACATAAACAGAGAAAGGGAGAGACAGGCATACACAGAGACAAAAAGAAGGAGGGAGAGAAAAGAGAAACAGACAAACAGGCATAGACAGGGAAAGAGGGAGAGAGGGAGGGAGAAAAGAGAAAAACAAACAGAGAGAAAGAGAGAGAGAAAGAAAAACAGATACAGATAGACAGGCATAGACAGAGGAAAAAGGCTTGTAGTGAAGTAGAAAAAAAAAAGAAATAAAAAAAAATATAAGCCACAGCTGTTCCTTCCAAAAAGGTCGAGCTCTTCAACGTCCAAAAATAATTCACCATCATAAAAAGAATTCACCGTCACTTCTTCCAACCGTCGTTTCACTCTCTGAGCACTTCACGCCTGCTTAAAGAAAGTACCGTTTATACGCTGCCCATTTCTCCACTTATGCAAATTGACTATCAACCAGAGCCATCTAGTTTTCCATTTCTCCAAACAGCCAATTTGCAAAGGGGGACAACTCAAACCACACAGAGCCATCTAGTTTTCCATTTCTCCAAACAGCCAATTTGCAAAGGGGGACAACTCAAACCACACGCCCCCTTGATCTACACGATCATCACATGTCAACCCATCACGTAGTCACTCGACCAACATAGCGGCCGTCTCTCTCGCTGCGATCTCCGCGGAGCCTCTTCGTGAACTTGGCTCGACGTCGCTGTCTTCCTTTGATGACACCACTACCGGTCGCACATCAAGATGTGTCGAGGGATGCCGTCGATAGATACATTGTTCGGGGACTGGACACGTGTGGTACAGCAAGCATCAGGCGGTTTGATCCACACTTCCTCTCCCACTCGCACAGTCGCTCGCTTCTCGCCTTCCTCCGCGGGTACCTGTGCAGTTCGGGGATGCCGCCACTCATACTTGAAGACTGCCCTCTGCGGCACTGACTCCACTTTTTGCCCTGACTTTGGAGCCATATTATACCAGAAGACAGCTTCTGGCGGCGAAATCTGTCCCCTTTCAGCTATAGCCTTAATGGTCCTGTGATGCCGCTCCACAATTCCGTTTCCGCCTGGTCTATATGCAGCCCTGAAATAGCGCCGCACTCCCCACTTATCCAACACATTCTCCATGGCAGCTGAACGAAAGGCAGTTCCATTGTCCATTAGCACTTCCGTCACTGGACCCCTCTCCAAAAACACCTCTTCCAAGACCTTTGCAATTTCACCTGCGTTTTCCGCCTTGATTTCCCTCCAAATGGCTACTCTTCCTGGTTCACAGTCGACCATTGACAGATACGGCCCCTGTCGATAGTGCGTTACGTCTATCGCCAACCTGCTCCAGTTCTCTGCCACCTGAACCTCACCAGCTTCGTGTCTACTCGGCACAGGGTCGATTGATTGACACCGGCTGCATCTCTCAACCACTGTCCTAACGGCCTCCTTTGTGATTCTGGGGTCCACCTTCCTGGCCAAGAACAAGGTTCTATCCACTCCAAAATGGTGCATGTCATGCAACTCCTTCAGAGTGTCTTCATTCAAACAACATATTGCAACAGCCGCCTCATTCGGCGCCTTTAGCCAGGTCTTCCGCACCCTCGTCATCACATCTGCTCTGTTCTTCGCTGAAGGAACGATAGTGACCCTAAGTTGAAGATCAAATTCCATAATTAGCTCCCTTAACATAATCAATCGACGCTTTACTAGCATCTCGGCAGCGCCTTTCATCTTCACCCTCCTTTCTCCTGTAACTTCGGACTGGATCCAAGAGAACACAGTGGCTGAGTCGGTCTTCACCTCCACATTCTGTAGCCCCCATTTCAAGGCTAAGTTGATGCCCTTCATAACTGCATCCAGTTCCGCCACATTTATGTGAGCCACGTCATCCTTCTTCCGCAACTAAGCAGCATCTTCTGCAGTAACACCACCTATCTCCAAGGTGACCCCCACTGCTATACAGCTTGCATCACACCACACAACACCTTCTTCACTGTTGGGTACATGCCAAACACCTCTTACTGGATCCTCCTTCTTCACCTCTTCAATAATCTCTCTCATAATGTCCACAGTCTCTTTATCAACTCCATCCTCCCACTTCGCTCCACTAGCTAGCCTTTTGATATAACTACATGCAGTCCGTAGCCATCCTGCAATAGGGTAATGGCCCACCAGTCTTCCGCATATTGAGAAGAGTTCTCGCCTGCTCAATTTTTCCGACACCTCCGGGATCTCATTTCCCCTCCGGAACACTAACCGTCCTATCTGGTCCTTTCTTAGTTGGAGCCCTAACACAGCTCCTCTCTCCAACTATTCTGGGCGTTTTGCAATTAGCCCAAAGCTGTTGAGGTGTTTTACTACGTCCTCCGCAGTTGTTACCGTCTCATCCACCAAAATATCATCAATGTAGGAACTGGTGGCTCTTCTGACTGCGTCCTCCTTGCTTAGCACCGCTTTGAGGATCGCTGCCATGATTTTTGGTGCAGAATTCAGGCCAAAACCCAACCTAGTCAGGCAGTACGTTCGGCCCTTGTATCTGACTAGCTGGTATTACCAGAATTCCTGTGAAATGTGGATCTGTAGGTATGCAGATTTTAAATTCACAATGGTCGCAGCCTTCTGAATCTGCCTCCACTCTCGCATGATCTCTCCGCACACGTCCATCACATCGCCTCCCATGTACGTTCAGCTCCCTGAAGTCCAGTACTGGCCGAACTTTTTGTTTTGTGGGCTGAACAACCGCCATTAACGGCAGCACACCTTCCACCTTTTCCGTCCATGGTCTTAAAATCCCCTCTGAGATCCATCAGTCCACCTCCTTCTCAAATTCAACTCTTGATATTGTTGGCGTAAGCATCGACAGGCTCTCCGGTCCACACCATACGGCTTAGTTTGCCATATGCCACAAACGGTCCTTCGGTAAATGCTTCCTTCAACTTTTCCTCAATGGCGTCAACAGACAGTCGATCCTCCTCCCGCATCTCCAGATATAGGGCCAGAGCATCACCATCAAGATACAGCGGTATCAAGCTGGCTACATCCGTGATGTCCCGCAACTTAGCGACAAGTTTAACCTTGGTCAGCCAGGTTATAACATCTCCCTCTCCAGAGAACGTCTTAAGCATTTCACTGCTGATCCTCTTTGCTTCCATAGTTCCCACCGAAATAGCTTGTAGTGAAGTAGAAAAAAAAAAGAAATAAAAAATATATATATAAGCCACAGCTGTTCCTTCCAAAAGGTCGAGCACTTCAACGTCCAAAAATAATTCACCATCATAAAAAGAATTCACCGTCACTTCTTCCAACCGTCGTTTCACTCTCTAAGCACTTCACGCCGGCTTAAAAAAAAGTACCGTTTATATGCTGCCCATTTCTCCACTTATGCAAATTGACTATCAACCAGAGCCATCTAGTTTTCCATTTCTCCAAACAGCCAATTTGCAAAGGGGGACAACTCAAACCACACAGAGCCATCTAGTTTTCCATTTCTTCAAACAGCCAATTTGCAAAGTGGGACAACTCAAACCACAATATATATGTGTATATATATATATATATATATATATATATATATGTATATATATGTGTATGTATATATATGTAGATATATATATGTGTAGATATATATGTATATATATATGTAGATATATGTATGTATATATATATATGTGTATATATATGTATATATGTGTATATATATATGTGTGTATATATATGTATATATGTGTGTATATATATGTATATATATGCATATATATATATGTGTATATATATATGTATTTATATGTGTATATATAAATGTATATATATATGCAAATATATATATGCATATGTATTTTTATTATCGTGTGTATTCGTTGAATTGTGAATATCATCACTATCGTCATGACCATTGAGGAAGTATACCGTTTTTAAACGCTTCTGTGGACGACTAGGATATAAATACCCTAAACTCGTTACAAGGAAAAATAATGAAACGAATTGAATGAAGGAAACAAAGAACTCAAATGCTGGAATAAAATAAACATGTCGTTTATTTTCTGTTGAGAAATGGAAGTCTTGAGTCTACACGTGTTCATTCAGCCGTTGATGACTACGTGCGTGGAAGGAAAGGGGAATGCAATAGAGAAACGTGAAGTGGCAAGCCGGCCTGTAGAAAGAGAGGGTTAAGCTCAGTAGAGAGTCACACACATGTCTGTTTTGATGGACCAAAGCCGAAGGGGAGATAGAGTGAGAAAGTCAATCCAGGTTATGGAGATAGAAAGCATATAAAGTGTACGTACTGTCTGTTGGCTTTTTGTCCCACATAGTAGCAAGTGGTGTGAGGTATGCACGTGCGGAAAAGGCACGCTGTCAGTCTGTAGACCGCCCAGCTGGGAAGCTGGTCTGAAAAGGGAGAAACCGCTTATTGCTCTTTCTTTTATAGGTGTTTCCGCTGGTCTTTTGCGCATGTGTGGATTTCTTTTGAAAAGGAAAGTGACGGCATCCATCTGTGCTTACATGTGCGTATGTGTGCGTGCATGTGAGTACATGTGTGTGCATTAGTGTATGTGTGTGTATACACGTGAATGTGAGTGTATATACGCGAACGTGAATATGTGTACATGTGTGGACGTGCGCGCGTATGTTTGTGTGCGCGTATGTATATGACAAGTAATATTGCTTGAAATGTGAACGCGTGTTTTTGTGTGAGACTAGAAAAGGCTCGCGCACTTCTTTCAATAAAAAAAAACAAAAAAAAACACCAAGATTCATGACTGCTCTGTTTTACATGTTGCATGCGATGAATTTGTTTTATCTGGGGTGGAAAGGACTCCAGAAAGCCATGGTGAAGGCAGCCTCTCTAGGAGAAGTAAATCTCTGATCTAAGAAAACATAAAGCGGAAGACCAGTACCCGCATTAAGCTGGTCTGCAGTTTGATTTGTTGCTGGCTATCTTGCTCTTGCTTGTTGCTGGATATCAACATTTTGAACCGAGAGAGAGACTAGCTGTCGTACAAAGCTAAATCTCTGGAATAACATCTTTGTACGGATACTTCCTCAGACATTTGTCAAAAAAAAAAAAAAAAAAAAAAAAAAAAAAAAAAAAAAAAGTCCTATTGGCGATGGCTGTCCATATAAACAGGAACAGAAGATATCATGCTAAAGGACACCCACTCCAGCTCTGTTGCTGGAATGTGAGAACACTTATTGACAATGGTAAAAGACTAGAACGGAAGACTGCAATTTTGACTAAGGAATTGCAAAGATACAATATAGACATTGCTGCACTCTCTGAGACACGTTTCGCAGGTGAGGATCAACTGGTTAAACGCGAGTCGGGCTACACGATCTTCTGGTCTGGTAGAGCTGAAAAGGAGAGGCGTGAAGCTGGTGTTGGTTTTGCAGTTAAGAACTCCTTAATTGACAAGATCGAACAGCCAGTAGCCATAAATGACCGTGCAATGACATTGAGAATGCCCCTTGCTGCTGGTCGTTATATGAATGTTCTTTCTGTCTATGCGCCGACTCTTACTTCGCCTGAAGACGATATTACGTCCTTTTATCATATGCTTATATCTGTTATCACCGGTTTGCCAAGCGCTGAGAGTTTGGTGGTTCTTGGTGACTTCAACGCACGGGTTGGATCAGACAATGAGACTTGGTCTCCATTGGGTCCATATGGCATAGGTAGAGTCAATTTAGATGATATGCAGCTTCTCCATCTCTGCAGTAACTAAATCTTGTTATTACCAACACTTTTTCCCACCAGAAAAACAAGGAGAGCTGGTTCCATCCCCAATCTAAACATGGCCATTTGCTTGATTACCTACTGTGTAGACGTGGTGATCTTGGAAATTTTTGCAAAGTTAGAGTAATGCGTGGTGCTGACTGTGGTACTGATCATTTAATGGTCAAGCTAAACTGAGAATTACAGTTTGCAAAAAAAGCCGTTTCAATGGTATCAAAGTGCCTAAACGTATTGATGTTTCCAAATTGAAGGATCCAGTCGTACGAAGTTCCTTGAAATCTGCTTTCAACCAGGTGGATTTCTCAGATTGTGACTAGGAGACAGTAAGAGATATAATATACCAAAAAGGTGTTGAAGCTCTTGGGTTGAAGGTTCCCAGACATAGAGATTGGTTTGCTGATAATTTCAATCAAATTAAGCCTCAAATTGATAGAAAGCGGAAAGCTTATTTGAAACTTCTCAACTCTTCACCTTTGAACGAGCCAGCACTCACTACCCACTTTTCTTCTGTTCGGAGTGAGGTTTAGTGCTGTGTGCGCCAAATAAAAAACAGATGGTGGTCTAACCTCTCCAGGGAGATACAGACTGCCTACAATCATAGAGATGTCAAGACATTCTACACTCTGCTTCATCAGGCTTATGGTCTGAAATCCTCTTCAACTACACCACTCCTGGTGAAGGATAGGAAAACCTTGCTGAAAACCTCAGATGAAATTATGCATCGATGGCATGAACACTTTCATGATCTTTTTCATAACCCATCCAATGTTGATGTTGCTGCAATAGAAAGTATCCCTCAATGTTCCTTTTGTCCGGAACTTGATGTTGAACCGACTCTTGCGGAAACAGTTGACTGCATAAAACAGATTAACTCGAACGAAACCCCTGGGCTGGATGGTATCCCTGTTGAGCTGCTGATATATGGTGGTGTCAATGTACATTGTGTGGTCCACTCTTTGATACTGTCAGTATCGTAGGGTGACCCGGTTGCCCAAGATTGGGTAGATGCCATCTTGGTTATGTTGTACAAAGGAAAGGGTACAAGGTCTGATTGTGGAAATTATCGAGGTATCTCGCTGCTGACTGCGGTTGGAAAGGTATTTGCACGGCTTTTGCTAAACCGATTGGAAAAGTATGTACATCCTAATATCCTTCCGGAATCCCAGTCTGGATTTAGACGTGGGCGAGGAACTGTGGATATGGTGTTTTCTGCTAGACAGCTCTTGGAGAAATGTATTGAACAGCATATGCCTCTTTGCCAGGTGTTTGTGGACTTAACCAATGCGTTTGACACAGTCAACCGTGAGGCTCTCTGGAAAGTGCTGGAAAAATTTGGCTGTACACCTGCTTTTACAGACAAGTTCAAGCAACTTCATCATAGTATGAAAGGTCGCATCAACTTCAATGGTCGGCTTTTGGAAGAATTCCCCATTGATGATGGTGTGAAGCAGGGTGATATAGCTGCACCAATATTGTTTTCGCTCTATTTGACTGCTGTGCTCTGGTATGGTTCCACGATTGTGATATGGGTGTTTATATTAGATTCCAAACGACTGGAAAGGTGTTCAACCTCAGAAGATTCCAAGCCAAAACACTTGTTAGTGATGGACTTGTTAGGGAACTGTTGTATGCTGATGATGCTGACCTGGTAACACACTCCGTAGTAGATATGCAACTAGTGATTGGATCTATTTACAAATGCTCGTACCTGCTTTGGAC
>NC_136510.1:60428106-60433106 GCF_053919585.1 Euprymna scolopes
ATAGAGAAAATAAAAAGGAACAAACCGTATTATGTGTTCATCAACGTTTCGTCTTTATTTCGAGAAATGAAGACGAAACGTTGATGAACACATAATATGGTTTGTTCCTTTTTATTTTCTCTATATATGTATATATATATATATATGTATATATATAATATGTATATATATGTGTGTATATATAATATATAGGGGACCTCGGAGCAGCAGGGGGCCCCAGAGATGTGAGTCCATGGCCCACCGACGTGTGGACACACCCTGGTCTCACATCAACCCCTGCCCCACAGCCCAGTGGGTTATCCTTAGTGTGCATTGGGCTAGGGGAGTAAACCCCAACGAGAAAATCTGTGTTGGGGTGACACATTAGGCAAAGTCTGACAAACTGGACTCTTGGCACACTCCTGCAGCAGCCTGTCAGTCCAGTCGTCATGGTCTCTGCCTGCCACTGGAACCGCTGATGGTCTGCCAAGATAGTGGACTGTGGAGCGTGCACCCACTTTTCACTCAAATCATCACTGCACTAGTTTTGCCCATGCAGACTCTTTATTTCCCGCACACTATTTTTTTTTTTTCCACCTACAAATACAAGTCCTCCGGCGATAGGGAAGGAGTGTTTGGGGCAGGCAAGGTTGTTGCTGGCAGCCCTTAGCTCCAATCCTGCACGTGAGGCGGCCCCGGGGTGATGGTCGCTGGATGGCTGGGACTGGAACTGCAGCCTCCTTCGGCAGCTCCCAGGGTTACTGGGCGGCCCTTTTCAGGATCCACACCGCCCACACTGAATTGGGAGGGGTCTAGAAAAGGTGACCCAAACAAGTGTCTGTTCCACTCTCCACGGACAGGTAGCCGAGCCTCGTCGTGGCAACCCATACCTCGGTCCTAATAATACTAAGAAGCTAATAATTGGCACTTGGAATGTGCGTACTCTTCTCGACCTTGACAACAACTCAAGACCCAAACGGAGAACAGCTCTAATTGCATATGAGTTAAAGAAATACTACATCGACATCGCTGCTCTCAATGAAACCCGATTCTCAGATGAGGGCTCCCTCACCGAGTCAGGAGAGGGATACACCTTCTTCTGGAAGGGCCTGGATAAGGGTGCTCCTCGCATCCATGGAGTTGCCTTTGCCATCAAGACCAGGTTACTCAACAGCATTCCCCAGAGCACAACGGGTCAGAATGAGAGGCTAATAACTTGGCGCATCCCCTTATCAAATAAACGTCGTGCTACCCTAGTCAATGTGTATGCACCAACCCTAGATTCAGCTGATGAATTGAAAGACCAATTTTATGCCCAACTCCATGAGATCATGCTGACAATCCCAAAGAAGATAAGATCATTCTCCTTGGGGACTTCAATGCAAGAGTGGGTAGCAGTCACCATCTCTGGGAGAGAGTCCTAGGGCATCATGGAGTTGGAAAATGTAACGATAATGGGTTGCGTCTTTTAACATTCTGCTCCCAACATAATCTGTCCATCACAAATACCATGTTCCAGCTCCAAAACAAATTCAAGACCACCTGGATGCATCCTAGGTCCAGAATTTGGCACCTACTTGACTATGTTTTGTAAGACGTAATGACATGAAAGATGTGAGAATCACCAGAGCCATGAGGGGAGCAGATGGGTGGACAGATCACCGCCTTGTCCACTCTATTTTCCTTCTTAAGATCCGGCCTCCAGCTCGCCGTCAAGCTCCCAGAAAACATCTTGACCTCAAAGCTCTCAACAACATTACAACACGAGCTGCTCTACAAAACGAACTGGCTGAATGTCTTACCTTACCAACTCCTGCAGCAGATCTCATAACAACAGCTTTCTTAACTGAAAAATGGGAAAGCATCTGTGAAGTCCTCCTCAATACTGCCAAGGACATTTTGGGATTCTCAAGAAGAAAACATAGAGACTGGTTTGATGAGCAGTCTGATGGAATTCATCAACTAATTGAAGAAAAAAATCGGTAACAACAAGCAGTGACTGCAAATCCAACTCCAGCATCACGTGCCAAGCTAGCCGAGCTTCGGTCAAAAGTCCAACAGGAAACCCGAAGAATGCAAAATGAATGGTGGACCAATCTTGCAACTGAGATCCAAGGTTTAGCTGATATGGGGGACCAACATCAATTTTATAACGCCCTTAAGACAGCCTATGGGCCAAAGAACAATAGCCTCTGCCCAGTCCGTAGTGCTGATGGCTCCATACTCTATACTGAGAAGACTGCCATACTCAATCGGTGGGCTGAACACTACCAAGACTTACTGAACAGGCAGAACCCTATCGACCCTTCTTTTCTTGACCATCTTCCTGACCTTCCTGTAATTCAAGAACTGGATGTAATACCAACTATCCATGAAATGAGCTGTGCAGTTAACAACCTCAAGAATAATAAAGCCCCTGGCCCTGATGGCATACCAGCTGAGCTTCTTAAGCATGGCGGAGATGCCATTACCACTTGTCTCCATAACATCATTCAAGATGTTTGGGAGTCAGGCTGCTGCCCACAACAATGGAAGGATGCAGATATCATCAGCATATATAAAAAGAAAGGTGACAGAAATATTTGTGGCAATAGTCGAGGCATTTCCCTCCTGTCAACCTCAGGGAAAGTTGTCACTAGAATTTTACTGTCTCGTATCATCCAACACATTGTCAATCAAGTCTTACCTGAATCGCAGTGTAGCTTCAGACAGGAGCACAGCACGATTGACATGGGTTTTGTGGCTTTTTAGGATATATAAATTCAATGAATACATAACAAATTTCAAAACTGCTATTTTAGAGATAAGAAACACCAAATACTGTGAAAATCCTTCACAAACACTCAAGGGCGAAGCTAAAGAACTGTGTGACTATAAATCTGTTGCTATAACGGACAGATATTCTTCAACTAAACATTTAATACTTGCTAAATTGTTTTACAAGAAAAGCTTTGCTAGTTTTAAGAAAAAACTACCTACAAAACAGATATCCTTGACAACTGAAGCATATCCCATGATTGAAAGGAAAGTTTGAAACTGAGCTAGAAATATTTTATAGTAGGGCAGATATCCATGAGTATTGCAAAGTAATTGCTCTCCTGACATTTATTTTGGAAAACAATTTAAACAACCTTCTTATAATGAAATCACAAAACTCATAAAAATTATCATGACAATTCCCATGAAAAATTGAGTTTACTTTCAAATAATAAGTAAAATGTAATTTCAAATGTAATAAGTAAAATATTTAAAATATTTACATCTATTTAGGATTCCTTTAAGTTATTGTATTTTTATACGTGTGCATACGTATAAATTATGTTTTTTATGTTTGTTTTATTTTTATACAATATTAAAACAATAGGTATTTTTTTTTAAACAGCGCACCTACTAATCTTAGGCACGAGGCGACACTGGTCAAGGGCATTACTTATTGCACGCCCCTCGTATGCTTCCGCATAGCGTAAACGAAGGATACGCTTGTGAAATGAAAAATAGTCCCAGAGTTCAGGTATTATTACCATGCAAAAGAAATCAAATAAAAAACGTTTTGGCCAAGAAACACAGAGAAACATAAAAAAGAATAGCATCCATTTTTTTCTATCGAATTCATTTGCTGTTTTTATTGAAAACTATTTTCCCCTGGATTTTTTATAAAATTTTCCATTAAGGCCCATGCATCTCAAGTTCGTATCTAACAAAATTTTTTTTTGTAGATTTCGGTGTGCTAAAAACGAATCTGCAAACCGTTTCCGTCGCAAAAAAATAGTTTTTATGATATGAAGAAATTACTTTTTCGAAAACGGTATGTATATGTATATATGTATGTATATATATGTATGTATAGATATATGTCTATATATATATATATATATATATATATGTATATATAGATATATGTATATATATATACGTATGTATAGATGTATGCATATATATATGTATATATATATATGTATGTGTATATACAGTGATGATCATATTTATTGGCACGGTAAAATAAAAGTTACATTTTGTCTAATAAATTCTAAAAAAGGGATTAAATTAAAGAAAATAACAAAATATATTATGTATTTTTAACTGGCCTTTCCGATGCAGCAATCGGATTTTAGAAAAAATAAATAACAAAGGAACAACAAACATAATTGCAAAAAACCCTTGTTCAAAATTATTGGCACGGCTTTGTTTTTCTTTTAGTATCAGTATAATATCAATCAATTTCCGGTTTACGTGCTTTCTGAACTTTTTTATAGCCATATTATGCTTGTTTAACGCTAATTCAGTGAATAATTTTTTTCAGATAATTTTTAGATAGCGATTTATTTAAACTATTATAAGTGACTAAATTATAATTTTCAATCGCCATGGTTAAAACTAAGGAACACAGGGAAGACGTCAGGAAGCTTGTTGCAGCATGCCATACCAATGGGGAGGGCTATGATAAGATTTCAAAGAAGCTAAACCTTCCCAAATCCACTGTTAGAGCCATAATAAACAAGTTCAAATCGCAAGGCCACGTTATGAGTTTAGAGGGAGAAAAAGGATTCTTTCCCCAAGAGATGAACGGAAAATTGTTCGATAAGTAAAACAAAACCCAAGGATCTCTGTTGGGGAGATTGTTGATGAACAGAGCACCTCTGGAGTGAATGTATCTCGACATACAGTTGGTAGAGTTTTGAAGAGAGCTGGTTTAAAAGCATGTCGTCCAAGAAAGACTCCCTTATTGAAGCCTATGCACCTGAAAGCAAGTGTAGCCTTTGCAAAACGTCATATTGATAAAGATGTTGCATTCTGGAAACGTGTTCTATGGACTGACGAAACGAAAATAGAGTTATTTGGCCATAATAAAGTGTCTTATATTTACAGAAAATCTGGCGAAGCTTTCCTGCCTAAGAACACCATACCCACAGTGAAGCACGGTGGAGGCAGTTTGATGTTTTGGGGATCCTTTGCTGCCTCTGGACCAGGGCGACTTGTTAAGGTCACAGGTAGCATAAAAAAGGAAGATTATGTTAAAATAT
>NC_136510.1:60438106-60445606 GCF_053919585.1 Euprymna scolopes
TCTTGGAGAAATGTACTGAACAGCGTAATCCTCTTTGCAAGGCGTTTGACACAGTCAACCGTGAGGCTCTCTGGAAAGTGCTGGAAAAATTTGGCTGTACACCTGCTTTTACAGACAAGTTCAAGCAACTTCATCATAGTATGAAAGGTCGCGTCAACTTCAATGGTCAGCTTTCGGAAGAACTCCCCATTGATAATGGTGTGAAGCAGGGTGATATAGCTGCACCAACATTGTTTTCGCTCTATTTGACTGCTGTGCTCTGGTATGGTTTCCACGATTGTGATATGGGTGTTTATATTAGATTCTGAACGACTGGAAAAGTGTTCAACCTCAGAAGATTCCAAGCCAAAACACTTGTTAGTGATGGACTTGTTAGGGAACTGTTGTATGCTGATGATGCTAACCTGGTAACACACTCCCCAGTAGATATGCAACTAGTGATGGACGTCTTTACAAATGCTTGTACCTGCTTCGGACTGACAGTTAGCATTAAGAAAACTAAAGTCATGTACACTCCCGCTCCCAATGATCTGTATGTGGAACCTGATATCTTCGTCTGTGGAAAGTGCCTTGAAGTCGTAAAAAATTTTGTCTACCTTGGGAGTGCCTTATCAAATGATAGCACTCTTAATGCGGAAATAAGACAGAGAATCAGCAAGGCATCTAATGCTTTTGGAAGGCTACAAGATAGAGTCTGGTCTGACGGTGATTTGACTCTGACAACTAAAATTTCAGTATATCAAGCATGTGTAGTACCATCCCTACTCTACGCATCTGAAACTTGGACCTTGTACCGGACACATATAGAATTGCTCGAGAGGTTCCATCAGCACTGCCTTAGACACATTCTTGGTTTAAAGTGGTATGTAAGGTTTGCGTTTTAAGCAAGCTGGTTTTCTAATCCGACAGCGTGTCGCCGTGAACGAGTGTAAACAAATAAGGGCGATTCGCCTGTCCTTTTATAAGGGGGATAACTCCACTTATGCAAAGTCCGAGCGAAAGGGAGATAACTCCTTTCTGGCCTCTACATGCCCCTCCCCCTCGTGACCACAAAAGCAAGTTGTTGTGGTCATCTTTTATGTGGAGAAATACTCATGCGATTTCCCCCGCATTTGCGGCGACAAACCCCTTGGGGCTATCGTCCTCCGACTTGACGGTTCCCTTAATGGAGGAGGACTGTATTTTTGGGTATCTCCTCCCGTGGTATCTTCCACTTCCATTTCTTCCTCATGCTCGCTTGGGGATTCCGTGCCGGCGTGTTGTTCCATCTCCATTGCCTCCTCCGGAGGTTGTGCCTGTGGGGTCTCCACATTTATAGGTGGGTTCGGGATTTCTTGTATGATGTTACGAGGGCCATCCACTACCGGGTTTATTCTGCGGAGAAACCGACGGTTGTGCAATGTCACTCGATTGCTTCCATCGACCTGGACTTGGTACTGTCAGTACCCCTGGGTCTCCACGATTCTCCCCGTCTTTGTCCATCGACGTGGGTGGTTCCCGTCCTGGTTCTGGATCTGGACGTAATCTCGTACCTGGAGTTCCCGGAGTGGGTGACAATGTTGGTTGTAATACTGCTCGTTCCTCATGTATCTTTTGGCCATTACCACTTCCCTTAGTTTGCCTATTTCTGTCCACTGTTTTCGACAACTCTCGGAATGGGGCCATAACTTCCGCTTGTGAGAATGCATAGGAGACTTGGTTTACGAGTCCAAAATAGGACCTAACCCCAGTAATATTTGTCGGGGTGGGGAAGCTCAGGATGGTTTCAGTCATTCTTCTTGTGGGTTTGACCCCGTTCGCTGTTACTTGAAACCCTGCGAACTCCACTTCCATGTCAGCAAAGTGAAACTTGTCTGGGTTAAACACAATCCCTCTATTGGCGCAGTGGTTAATATATTCAATTGTGTGCCAGAATGAGGATTCCATTGAGTTGTCTCACAGGAGACTGTCATCTATACACCGAGTTTTTCGAGCCATGTCCATGGTGATATCATCAAATCAACGGGTGTAGCCATCTCCTGATCCATGGAATCCTTGAGGGGCTCGACAGTACCTGTATCGACCCCATTCAGTGATGAACATGGTGGCATTTCGTGCAGCTGGAGACAGCAGTAAACTGTGGTAACCGTTCCACGGATCGAGTACAGTCTTCCTGGTATTTGTCCCGCAGGATAGGAAGGTGGTCTTTAATGACCCGACCATACAGCATCATGGCTGGGGACATGTCCAGATCTTGGACAAGCGTGTTCCTATGGGTCAGTAGTGCTCGGGCCGCCCGATCATGGCACAGGCGTCCATAACTGTCCGTATTGTCCGCCAGTATACGTCTTGCGGTTTTGACGGCTAACTCTGCGCGGCCATTACCTTGGGCATAATCCGCCGATGAGGTACGTTTTCGTATGCCCCAATTCCTCAAAAAGGAGTCATATTCCTGGGATTCAAATGGTGGTCCACCATCCGACGAAATTTCTTCCATAATTCGATGTTTTCTTTTTGTAACTCGACTAGTTGACGTAATAAGAGAACGTTTTCTTGTTCCATAGTGTAACAATATCTTTAGTTCAATGCTGCGATATAAGTATTTCACGTTTTAAAGTGACAATATGTTCGTAGCGCCATGTAAGGTTTGCGTTTTAAGCAAGCTGGTTTTCTAATCCGACAGCGTATCGCCGTGAACGAGTGTAAACAAATAATGGCGATTCGCCTGTCCTTTTATAAGGGGGATAACTCCACTTATGCAAAGTCTGAGCGAAAGGGGGATAACTCTTTTCTGGCCTCTACATGGTATAGCTTTGTCCCTGATACATATGTCTTGAAAAAGACCAAAACAACCAGTATTGCTACCATTGTTATTAAGAACCAGTTGCGTTCGGCGGGTCATCTCATCTGGTTTGAAGACTATCGACTCCCAAAACAATTGTTCTATGGTGAGCTCTTTCTTGGAAAAAGACCCAAGCCCAAAAAACGTTTTTGTGAGAGCATCAAGGAGAGTCTAGTGAGCTTTCATATTCCTGTTGACAGTTGGGAGTCCCTAGCGTATGATCACAAGCAGTGGAGGACACTTATATACAGGGGTGCAGAACACTATGAAGCAGCCAAAATAGACCGAGAGAAGCTTAAGAGAGCATGTAGGAAATGCCAAACCTTGCCGCCCAACCATGGAGATCTCTGGATCTGTAAGGTGTGTGATCGGGCTCAGTTGTCGAAGGCAGGTTTTGTTAATCACATGAAATCCCACGATATTACAGGTTCCGCTGCTGTTAGTCTCATACAAATCAGTGAGCGTTTTCAGTGTCATGTCTGCTTGAGGGTGTGCAAGTCGCTGGCAGGGCTAAAACGTCATATTCGGGCACATGGACTTTTAGTGACTGAGGGAGTGGCTCTCGTCTGACAAGACGTTGCAATCATCATGTATACATTTATATGTATGTATACCAATAACCGTCTTGTTTATGTTTGCATGTGTGTGTGTATGTATATGTATGTGTGCGTATTGTGTATGTACGAATGTATATATGCGTGTGCGTGTATATACATGTATGTATAACAATGACCGTATTTAGTGTCATGTCTGCTTGAGCATGTGAATTCGCTGGCAGGACTATATGTCTTTTTCCGGGCTCATGAACTTTCAGTATCTGAGGGAGTGGCACTCGTCTGACAAGACGTTGCAATCATCATATGTGTATATATATGTATATACGTATATGTATATATACGTATATATATGTATATATATGTATATGTATATATATATATGTATATGTATGTATGAGTGTATATATATATGTGTGTATATATATAAATATATGTTTGTGTGTGTATATATATATGTGTGTGTGTATATATATGTTTGTGTGTGCATATATATATATGTGTGTGTATATATATGTGTGTTTGTGTGTATATATGTGTTTGTGTGTATATATATATGTGTATAAATATATATGTGTATATATGTGTATATATAAGTGTATGTATATATATGTGTGTATATATATATGTGTGTGTGTATATATATATGTTTATATATATTATGTGTGTGTATATATATGTGTGTATATATACATGTCTGTGTGTATATATATATGTTTGTGTATATATGTGTTTGTATATATATATGTGTGTATATGTATGTGTATATATATATGTGTATATATATATATGTGTGTGTATATATATATGTGTCTATATATATGTGTGTGTGTATATATATATGTATATATGTGTATATATATATATATATAAGTTTGTATATATATATATATATATGTGGGTATGTATATATGTATAAATATGTGTGTGCGTGTGTGTATATATATACATATATGTGTGTATATATATATTTGTGTGTGTTGTGTATGTATATATATATATATATATATATGTGTGTAGTGTTGTGGTCAGGTCATGTCATATGCTACTGGTACCAATTTAATCCAGTACTACCTGCCTCATGGTCGGATCACCGGCGACTAAACTGGTTCCTTACCAGACTTATTTGGCGAGGAGGGTGGTTAGTCTCCCTGAAGGATTAAAAATAAGACCTGCCAAAGGGCGAACAAACCCTTTTTCGGGGTCAACGGCCAAATAGGACCGTGAGTGGTTGTGTGTATGTATGTGTGTGTTGGGGTGGAGAGGGCTCCCATAAGCCGTGGTGAAGGCAACCTTTCTAGGAGAAGCAAATCTCTGATTTAAAAAACCATAAAGCGAGAGACCAGTACCCGCATTAAGCTGATCTGCTGGCTATCTTGCTCTTGCTTGTTGCTGGATCTCAACATTTTGGACCGAGAGAGAGTCTTAGCTGTTGTACAAAGCTAAAACTCTGTAACATCATATCTGTGTAAAGATACTCCCTCAGGCATTTGTCTATAAAAATGGTCCTGTGGCGATGGAAGTTATTTTGGAGCTCATGGATTTAAGTGTCTGAGGGAGTGGCACTCGTCTGACAAGACGTTGCAATCATCATATATATGTGTGTATATATATGTATATATATATATATATATATATGTGTGTGTGTGTGTGTGTGTGTGTGTGTGTAGGGTCTAGAAAAGGTGACCTATAAATTGTTTACCCCTTTTATTAGCTGGTCAGCTTCCTGCGGTTGGCGGCTGCTCTATATTTGCAGGAGAAACAAGATAAAGTTGAAGAAAAAAATAATAAACAAGGAAAATCAAAATTTTATCAGGAGGGGAATAACCCAACTGTCTCTACGTGGAATGTAAGAACTTTGCTAGATGTCCTGGATAGTGAAAGACCTGAGCGTAGGACAGCTATTGTTGCAAGAGAGCTCGCTAGGTACAGCATAGACATTGCAGCATTGTCTGAAACACAATTAAGTGGTGAGGATCAATTGGTGGAAGTGGGCTCGGGACACACTTTTTTTTGGAAAGGAAAACCATCGGGGCTGAAATGAGAAGGTGGAATTGGCTTTGCAGTGCATTCTGATTTGGTGAAGAGGATTGAACAGCCAATCTGTGTAAGTGACAGAATTATGATGATGCGCTTCCCTCTTGCACGCAGTAGGTATATGACGATTTTATCTGTGTATGCCCCTACCATCGCCAGAGATGGAACCCTGAATGCTAAAGTCAACTATAGGATACAGCGTGCCACTAGGGCTTTTGGTGGCTTAGAGAAGCGAGTATGGTCTGACAGGGGTATAACTATTCATATAAAGATCAGTGTCTATTAATCTGCTTTACGCTTCTGAGGCCTGGACAACTTATGATAGACACATAAAAGTCATGGAGAGAGTGTACCAGAAATTCCTGAGACACATTCTGGGCATCAGGTGGCGCACTTTTATATCTGATGTGGATGTTCTCATGCGGGCTGATGTACCTTGTATCGAGAAGTTGATTATATACGCAACCAGATGAGGTGGAATGGACATCTGACAAGGATGGACGATGATAGATTGCCAAAGCGCCTGTTCTAGTAAGGAAAACGTCCACAACATAAACCGAGGAAAGGCTTTAAGGATAACATCAAAGATAATCTTAAAGCTCTTGGTATTGACGTGTTCAGTTGGGAAAGTGCTTCCAATGATCGCCAAAAGTGGCGCTCCTTGGTCTACCATGGCTGTGATAATTTTGAGAAGAAAAAATATGAGCGTGTAAAAATGAAGCGTGATATCCAGAAGAAAAATCTGTCAGATATATCAGGTCTGTCGGAAGATTTCATGCAGAACCACACCTGTGATTTATGTGGTAAAATGACTTTATCCGGAGCTGGCCTACCTAGCCACAAGCGTTCACATGGAGATCAATCTTTCTTTGATGGGGAAAATATGACAGGGCACAGATGTTCTGTTTGTTTTGTGGTCTGTAAATCGAGTGGAGGCCTGAAGCGTCATATGACCGTCCACAGTAGAGCAGCACCAGTTAGCATCCCTCAAACTCAGCTTAAGTATGACCTTGCAACAGACTGTGTAAGAGCAGGGCTTGTCTGAAGGGCCACCTTCGTTCCCACAGAAAATAGGAATTGATGCATCTTGATCACATCTCCACATGCGTGTATGTATGTGTGTATAATGCGTGTATGTGTGTGTATAATGCATGTATGTATGTGTATATGCGTATATAATTTAAAAAAAAAAAAAGAAAATGAAGGAGGAATCAACAATAAAACAAGGGAAAGATGGTCTTCTTTTGTCAAGAAGTGACAATCACCATATATATATATATATATCTATATATCTATAAAAACAGAGATGTATGTGCCACAGACGATTTCTGATTGGTTAATCCAATAATCACATCTCCTTAAAAACTATAGTTCCTACGCTCTTAACTTTACCATAAAATATTTTGGTCTTATTTATTGTCCATCTAGGAAGGGTTTAATTTTTTTTCTAACTTGCCATTTACAAATTACAAAAGTACGAAACTTACACCAGACATCACAATCCAACCTTCGACTCAACGTCCGCCATTCTGGCGCTATCTGCACACACGTACACACAGCACGAAAGCAAACGCTGGACAGATTATTAGTACTACTACTACTACCCAACACACGCACACACACTCTTTATAACATGTTCTTTTGAAGAGACGATTTTTGTAAGCTGTTGACACACATGTTTTAAAAATCTAGCAAAAATTAATTTTCCTGAAATTTTTCAATATTTAAAAATAAATTATGCCGGCTGATAACATTTTAAAACTTTTTTTAAAGCTAGAAAGATAAAATTTAAAAATACTTATTTTTATATATATATATATATATATATATATATATATATATATATATATATATATATATGAAACTAAACTAAAAAAAAAAAAAAACGCGCGTTCAATCAAAGGCAAGATAAGTTACTTTTCATTTCGGATTTGTATTACTGTACACGTAGATTCGAAAAAGTTGTCAAAAAACAAATATATAACAAATAAATGTTATCAAAGGCAAGATAAGTTACTTTTCATTTCGGATTTGTATTACTGTACACATAGATTCGAAAAAGTTGTCAAAAAAACAAATATATAACAA
>NC_136510.1:60450606-60558106 GCF_053919585.1 Euprymna scolopes
CGAGAGGACCGTTTTTGTTGACCCCCCCTGTCGAAAATTGTCGATTTCTGGGTGAAAAAATGAACGTTTTTGGTCAATTTTTCGATATTTTTCGAGCGAAGGATGGAGCTTCAATATGATACCAAATTTGTGAATTTTCGTCATGTCTGTCGAATGTTTTTAGCGAACACACAAACACACATACATACATACATACAAACATACATACACACATTTTCGCTTTTATATATATAGACTTATATATGTTTATGTATCACTTGTTATTTCGAACCAAGAGCATATTTTACCTACATAAGATGGGTATTACGCATATGAAATAATTGTATCTTACCTAGGGTAGGTCATTTATAGCATGTATATGAAAGGACGGGTAATGTACTACACATTTATCCCATTCAAATCCCAAGCGATGCCAGGCATTTTACTAATATATATTCTTGCCTTCAATCCTTTGCATTCAATCCCGGGCAACGGTGGGTGTTTTGCTAATATATATCTCAATCAATCTCATTAAATCCTGTGTTATGCAAGGTATTCTGTTAGTATATATTTCAATCAATCTAATTTAATCCAAGGCAATGCCAAGTATTCTGCTAGTATATATTTGCATCTATATCATTACATCACAGGCGACCGTGTATTCTGCTTGCATACATTTGCATGTATCTCATTGAATCCAGGGTGACTTCAGTTAATCTGTAAGTATATATGTGGACTTATCTCGTTAAATCCCATAATTCTTGGATTGTTACACATTTCGACATTTTAACCCACATTATCGCTCACCTGTCTAAAATAATAACTTTGAGACATTGACTGGTTTTTCATTACAAACACATCATCCAAATAACTCAAATTTCATCATTTTTTATAATTTTTGGATATGTTACTAATTTCAACAACCATGTCACATGATTTAACTTACATTATCGCCGCCACTCTTACTAAAATAAAACCTTTGATACATAGGCTATGGTATATTACTAATTTCGACTATCACTTTTCATGAGTAAATCCACATTATCGCCCCCTTCTATCACTAAAATAAACTTTGGACATGGTATGGCTGGTTATTTCATTACAAACCCACCAAAGAAGTAACTCACATTATATCATATTTTATAATTCTTGGATATGTTACTAATTTCGACACTTATTTTTAATGAAGTAACGAAAATAATTGTGACCTCTTACTAAAATAATAACTTCCATACATTGTCTGGTCTGTCTACTTCATTACAAATACACCAATCAAATAACTCACATTTCATCATTTCTCATAATTTTCGGATATGTTGCTAATTTCAAACATCATTTTTTCTGAGTTCAATCACATAATCCGTCTTCTCTTACTAAAATAATACCTTTGAGACGTTTCTGGGCTGTTTATTTCATTAAAAACACATCAATAAACTACTCCACATTTCATCATTTTTTATAATTCTTGGATATGTTATAAATTTCGACAATCAAATTTAATGAGTGTGAACATCTAATCGCCCAATTCTTACTAAAATAATAAAGTTACTACATTGACTGGGCTGTTTATTTCATTATAAACACACCAATCAAATAACTAAAACTTCATTTTTCATAATTCTTGGATATGTTACTAATTTCGACAATAATTTTTCATGAGTTAATCCACATTATCGCCACATCCCATCACTAAAATAATAACTTTCAGGCATTGTATGGCTGTTTTTTTTTTATTACAAACACACCTATCAAGTTACTCACATTTGATCATTTTTCATAATTCTTGGATATGTTACTACTTTCGACAATTATTTTTAATGAAGTAACCCAAATAATCGCTGCTCTCTTTAACCGACACGATCCCCTTCCTCTTACAAAAAAACAACAACTTTGATACATCTTCTAGCCTGTCTATTTCATTACGAACACACCAATCAAATAACTCACATTTAATCATTTTTCATAATTCTTGGATATGTTACTAATTTCGACAATCATTTTTTATGATTTAACCCACATAATCGGCCCTCTCTTACTAAAATACTATCTTTGAGACAATATCTGGTCTGTTTATTTCATTATAAACACACCAATCAAATAATTTACATTTAATAACTTTTCATAATTCTTGGATATGATACTAATTTCGACAATCGTTTTTCATGATTTAACCCACATAATCCCCTCTCCTCTTGCTAAAATAATAACTTTGAGACATTTCTCTGGTTATTTCATGATAAACACACCAATCAAATAACTCACATTTTATCATTTTTCATAATTCTTGGATATGTTACTAATCTCGACAATCATTTTCCATGATTTAACACACATAATCGCCCCTCTCTTACTAAAATAACAACCATGCGACATTGTCTAGGGTGTTTATTTCATTACAAACATACACATCAAATAACTAATATTTCATCATTTTTCATAATTCTTGGATATGTTACTAATTTCGACAATCATGTTTCATGAGTTAACCCACATAATCCCCTTCCTCTTGCTAAAATTAATACATTTGAGACATTGTCTGTGCTGATAATTTCATTACAAACACACCAATCACATAACTCACATTTCATCCTTTTTCACTTTTCTTGGATATGTTACTAATTTCTACAATCATTTTTAATGATGTAACTCACATAATCGACCACCTCTTACTAAAATATTAACTTTAAGACTATATCTGGGCTTTTCATTTCATTATAAACACACTAATCCAATAACTTACAGTTAATCACTTTTCATAATTCTTTGATATGTTACTAATTTCGACAATCGATTTCATAATTTAACCACATATTTCCTTTTGCTAAAATAATTACTTTGTGACATTGTCTGGCGTGTTATTTCATTACAAATACACCAAAATATAACTCGCATTTCATCATTTTTCACAATTCTTGGATATGTTACTAATTTGGACAATAACTTTTCATGATTTTACGACATAATCGCACCATCTTCCTATATGGGGTATTCTGTTAGCACAAATATCCACCTATCTGATCCGATCCCAGGTATTCTCCTAGGAAACATCCCATCTATTACATCCAATCCCAGGCAACGTCAAGTATTTTGCTAGTACATATACCCACCTTTCTTATACAATCCTCGGCAACACTGGGTATTATGCTAGTACAAATATCCAGCTATGAAGCCATATCCAAGAGCGTTCACTGGCATAATATTACATTGATTGCTTATTAATCTAATGGTATTCGACAATGAGGCTACATCCAAGGGAGGTCACTTGCATATTATAACAATGATTTTATATTAATCTAATGGTATTCGAGAATGAAGATACATCCAAGGGAGGTAACTTGCATATTACAACAATGATTGTATTTTAATCTAATGGTATTCGAGAATGAAGCTACATCCAAGGAAGATCATTTGCCTATTATGAAAATAATTGTATATTAATATAATGGAATGCTAGAATAAAGCTACACTCAATGGAGGTCACTTACATATTATGACAATAATTGTCTATTAATCTAATGGTATTCGACAATGAAGCTACATCCAAGGGAGGTCACTTGCATATTATGAGAATAATAGGATATTAATCTAATGGTATTCCACAACGAAGCTACATCCAAGGGAGGTCACTTACATATCATCACAATGATTGTATATTATTCTAATGGTATTCACCAATGAATCTACACACAAGGGAGGTCACTTACATATTATGATAATTATTGTATATTCATTTAATGGACTTCGACAATGAGGCTACACCCAAGGGAGGTCACTTGCATATTATAATGATTGTATATTAATCTAATAGTATTTGACTATGTAGCTACATCCAAGGGAGGTAACTTACATATCATAACAATTATTTTATAATTATCTAATGGTATTTGGCAATGAAGCTATATCGAAGGGAGGTCACTTACATATCATGACAATGATTGTATATTAATCCAATGGTATTCCACAACGAAGCTTCATCCAAGATAATTCACTTACATATTATGATAATGATTGTATATTAATCTAATGAAATTCTACACCCAAATGAGGTCACTCGCATATCATAAAAATGATTGTATATTATTCTAAAGGTATTCGACAATAAAGCTACATCCAAGGGAGGTCACTTGCATATTATAACAATGATTGTATATAATACTATAGGAATCTGACAGTGAATCTACATCCAAGTGAGGTCACTTGCATATTATAACAATGAGTGTATATTAATCTAATGGTATTCGAGAATGAAACTACATCCAAGGGAAGTCACTTACATATTATGACAATGAATGTATATTAATCTAATGGTATTCGAGAATGAAACTACATCCGAGGGAGATCACTTGCATATTATGACAATAATTATATATTGATATAATGGATATCTAGAATGAAGCTACATCCAAGGGAGGTCACTTACATATAATGGCAATGAATGTATATTAATCTAATGGTATTCGACAATGAGGCTACATCCAAGGGAGGTCACTTGCATATTATAACAATGATTGTATATTAATCTAATGGTAGTCGACAATGAAGTTACATCAAAGGGAGGTCACTCGCATGTTGTAAGAATGATTGTATATTATTCTAAATGAATTCGACAATGAAGCTACATCCGAGGGAGATCACTTGCATATTATGACAATAATCATATATTAATATAATGGATATCTAGAATGAAGCTACACTCAATGGAGGTCACTTGCATATTATACCAATTATGGTGTATTAGCCTTATGGTATACAACAATGACGCTACATTCAAGAGAGGTCACTTGTATGTTATGACAATGATTGTATATCAATCTAATGGAATTCGACAATGATGCTACATCCAAGAGAGGTCAATCGCATATTATAACAATGATTGTATATTAATCCAAATGAATTCGACAATGAAGCTACATCCAAGGGAGGTCACCACATGTTATAGCAATGACAGTATATTAATCTAATGGAATTTGACAATGTAGCTACAGTCAAGGGAGGTAACTTTCATAGTATAACTGATTGTATATTAATTTAATGTAATTCGACAATGAAGCTACATCCAAGGAGGCCACTTGCATATTATAACAACGATTGTATATTAATCTAAATAAATTCGACAATGAAGCTACACCCAAGGGATGTCACTTGCATATTATAACAATGATTGTATATTAATCTAATGGAATTCGACAATAATGCTACACTCAAGGGAGGTCACTTGCATATTGTAACAATGATTGTATATTAATCTAATGGAATTCAACAATGAAGCTACATCCAAGGGAAGTCACTGGCATATTATAACATATATACTGCGCAAGCACCTTCTAAATTTTTCAAATCAGACATATACTGCACAAGCACTTCCAAAATTTTCACATTGGACCTATACTGCACAAGCTCCTTCGAAATTTTTCAAATTGGACATATACTGCACAAGCACCTTCAAAATTTTCAAATGGGACCTATACTGCACAAGCACCTTCAAAACTGTCAAATCGGCTTATAATGCACAAGCACCTTTAAAATTTTCAAATCGGACCTATAATACACAAGCACCATCAAAATTTTTCAAATCAGACCTAGACTGAACAAGCACCTTCTAAATTGTCGAATCGGACCTATACTTTACCTACGTTATACAATCCCAGGCGACGCTTGGTATTCTGCTAGTACACATCCACCTATGTTATACAATCCCGGGCGACGCCGGCTGTACTGCTAGTGCATATACACCTAATTTATCCAATCCTGGGCTATGCCGGGTATTTTGCTAGTAAAAATATCCACCTATGTAATCTATCCCGGGCGACGCTGGCCATTTGGCTTATACATATATCAACCAATTTTTTCCAATCCCAGGCATTGCCGAGCCGAGTGTTCTGCTAGGAAAAATTCGATGAATTTTATCCAATCCCATGCCATGCCGGGTAATCAGCTAGTATATATGTCGTGCTAGTGCTATGTCATACAATTCAGGGCGACGCTGGGTATTTTGCTCGTACATATGCACCAATTTTATCCAATACGCATGTTTTTTTTTACTTGGTCTTTTGGCTAGGATCAAAGTGTAGTATCTGTTCTTAGAAATAAAGCGGTTTCATTTTTTGCCGCCCTCCCAGGCATAATATGAGTTAGTACTCATATTATGCCTGCCACCTTCCTCTCTCTAAATAGAATTAGTTAATATACGAAAAATATATACATGCGTCTTTTTTTTTACTTGGTCTTTAAATCTCGTTTCCTGTCTAGACATCTCTCTCTCTCTTTCTCTCTCTCTCTCTCTCCCTGTGTTTGTGTGTGTCTCTATCTCTATCTCTCTATCCTCTCTCTCTCTCACTTCGTCTTCCTTACTCTAATGAGTGTTACTAAAAAAGAAAATGGCGTTTTTTTGTTTTGTTTTTTTTGCAAAAACATCGATCGTTAATATTTTTTGTAAGCATATTCTTTTTTTTACTTCACATTTTTGGCTTGTTATTTTTCGTTTAACTATCGTATCTAACAATTTTTAAACCTGCTAATAACTTTGGCAACGTTTTGGTAACGTTAATTTTTTGTATTTTGATGTGTATGATAGTCGTCTTTTTTACGGATAACAAACTCTCTCTAATCAATGGTTTCTTATACATATCGCCATTACAGCTTGCTTACATCAAGGTCACGTGACATGACTCGGCGTTTATTAAATTACGTATAAATATTGTTAAAATGTCACTTCCCCCCCTCCCTGTAGAAAAAGGGTCAGCTGAGTAACTTAGATTGGACCTTTCGGCGCAACATTCGATATTTGTCGTCCGGAGGGTGGGACTTTCATATGAGACCAAATTTGTGAATTTTTGTTCTGTCTGTCAAAAGTTTTTAGCAGACATACAAAAATACACACATACATACATACATACATACATACATTTTCGCTTGTATATATATAGATGTATATGTATATATGTACATATATATGTATAAATATATATACATATATATACACATATATATATGTACATTGTATATATATACATATATATATATATATATACATGTATAAATATGGTTATATATATATATATATATATATATATACACATATACATACATTGTATATATACTTTCACTACACCGATGAAGGCTAAAAGATCGGTGGAAAATTATGTACCTGTAAAAAAAGTTGTTTAATTTTTTTTCATAATATTATTTTGTATTCCTGCACGTCACCAATTGAAAACGAATAAAGAAAAATTATAAGCTTTTATACTTTTCGTATTCCTTTTTATACATTTCCATTCATATATATACATATATATATATATATATATAAATATGTATATATATAATCATATACATATATGTACATTGTATATATACACATAAATATATATATATATATATATATATATATATATATATATATATATATATACAAGTTAGAAAAGCATTTCATCCAAGGCATGAAAATTGTTAAACAAAATGTTTTTACTATTGGCTTTAAAAATAAAGATACAAAATTCTATTTGAAATTCATTTATCTTAAAAGTGAACTTTTATAAATTTTACAAAGTAAAGTATAAAAATTTAATTTAAATTGAATCAAAAATTATCTTGGATTTATTTTATGTAATGTACATTCTGTTGCACTTTAAAAAAAATCATTAAAGATTTTCTATCTATATCATTAATTGCTAGATGAAAGATAATGTTTTTAAATTGCAAGAGAATGTACATTGCATAAAATAAATCCAAGGTAATTTTTTTATTCAATTTTAATTAAATTTTTATACCTTACTTTGTAAAATTTATAAAAGTGCACTTTGAAGATAAATAAATTACAAATTGAATCTTGTACCTTTATTTTTAAAGCCTATAGTAAAAACATTTTGTTTAACAATTTTCATGCCTTGGATGAAATGCTTTTCTAACTTGTATCTTATCTTTTTAAGATTATATTTTAAAACTCTCCTTTTATCTATTTCAGTTTGTATTTCTCCTCACACCACAACTCATTTTTGCAATCCCCTCTTTTTATCATTACAGGTCTGAATATTCTCTGTTTCAGTTTGTATTTCTCCTCACACCGCAACTCATTTTTGCAACCCCCTCTTTGTATTATTACAGGTCTGAATATTCTGTTTCAGTTTGTATTTCTTCTCACACCAGACATCATTTTTTCAACCTCCTCTTTGTAATACTGGTCTGAATAATGAGAAAATCTGAATTTTTTTAACAATAACTTTAAAATAACTTTTTTAGATTAAATTTTTTAAACTTCTTTCAGAATAGAAAATCTTAAAAATTTAATAAGAAACATATTTCATATAGGTTTCATTAACAAATATTCAGTACATAACGAGAAAAATAGAGATGAAAATTTGAAAAGGATTGTATAAATGGTTACGGTCAATAGTAGTCCTCGCCAGCAAAAGTCTTTGTTATTGTTATTCTAATATTATTATTATTTAAAACATATTGTGTCCTGCTCTTTCACACGAGGAAATATATATATATATATATATATATATATATATATATAATCCTTTTCTTCTATTTTTTTCACAGTTAAAAATGAAATGAATATTATCAAATGATTTCAAAAGTACAGGGTTTAGAGTTTTCAATAAAAATAGGCAAAAAGATTTTTCAATGATTAATTCATTTTATTTAAGAATTTGTAATATTCTAAAAAAGATTTTTTTAAACTAAAACTTAAAAATTACATAATATATAGTAAATAAATTCTATTTCCGACTATTTTCGCACCTTAGCCTGGCTGAAAAATTTCTTTGGGGGGGGGGATTTTTTCACCCCCTATGGCTGTCACCCAGAACGGACCGTCCCCCTCTCCAGCCTCCTCTTCGCTATGCTAGTGTATGTGACATACTATGATGAGCCAGATTTTAATTTGTTTCTTGGATGGGGGGATTCAAAACATTATTTATTAACATTTCTGTTATCGTGTCGGGTAATGCTGAGAAACGACTCCTGCTAGTTGTTATAAAAGAGGTTTTGTTTTTCCCTTTTGTGCAACAGGTTTTGTTATATATAACTAATATATAACAGTGCATTTTATTTCTATACATTCAACTGCTCTAACCATATCGAGGCAGGAAGAATTAAACAAATAGTTGCCAAACTCCTGGGTTGGAAAGTTAGGCAGTTGAATGAAGCGCTCCTCAAACTGTTCTCAAAATTCCTTGCAAATCTCTCAAGTAAATTTCAAAGTGCATCAGTATGCTTGACTTTTTCACTGTATTTATCCAAGCCATGCTTAGAAACTTTCTTTGGCTCATCCCCATCAGAGTTCATGACTTCAGTGGAAACTTTTCTGAGGCTACTACTTGCCAACTCATAATGTTCAATAGCCTCAAATCGCTAGTTCTATACTTACAATAGATAGATAGATTTCTTTCTCTCCTAAATGCTTCTTCATCTTGGTGTGAGACGCTGAGCATATTTGATAGAGAAGAACTGATTTTAGTTTTCAAGCTAACTCACTACTTACTATGGTAATAACCCAAACTATAACCTGCTGGATGAGTAATTGTAGTTTTGTCTGGAAATCTCATATCTTCAGCAAGAACTAGTTTAAGAAGCCTAGTTCAACTAGGCCATGACTAGTTTATGGCCTGATTGACCTAGCCGCTTTACATATGACAAAATATAAAGTCTATTTTTGCTTCTTCTAACTAACTTATTCAAATCAGTATTCGACTAGGAAAGCATTTCGACATTTTACATGAACAATGAAATTTGCCATTAATATTATCTAAATGAATAAATACAAAAGATTTTTTCACCTAATAAATTAACATTGCAGTGGTTTATGCATTCATCATGATACATTCCTTTCAAGCATTTCCTCCTATCTTGGTAAGTGTGTTGAGGAGGGGGGTATATATTCGTTCTTCGTGATACCATCTTCTCAGGATTACCTTTTCCTATTTTTGAAGGAGAGAGTGTTATCTATTCTGTTGTAATATCATTCTCTCAGGTATTATTAACTTCTATTTTTTGGAGGGTGCTATTTTTTGGAGGGTGAGGTGCATTAGTCATCCTCTCCAGCATTAACTTCTCATTTGGAGGTTAGTGTAATTCATCATGCTATCGTCTTGTCAGCCTAGTAACATATGTGAACAGAGGAGAGAGCATATATTTGCAAATATAAATAAATCAAAGAAACTAAAATTATAATTATTATATGCTTATTTTATATATTGATTTTACTATATGCTATATAAAAGTTGTAGACACATAAGTAGGTTGAGGTCAATAGGTTGGGTGCTGATCAACCATACAACTAAGAAAATAAACATAGGCATGACAAATGGCAAAGAAGGGGGGACAAATGCAGATGAACAGTTATAAAAGAAACATATTTATTCTATTATAAATATAAGAGGAAAACGGTAGAAGAAATGAAATGAAGATTCTAGAAGCATGAGGGTTGGAGAAACAAGAAATATTTTACTTGGACAGGATGGACAGGGTTGTAAAAAACTGGATAGCTGGAGGTACAGAAACTGGATCTTGGATAGCATAAGATAATATCACAAGGAAATTGACGTTGACGTCCTTGAGGTGTGATGAGATGCATCAAGTAGGTTCAGTCCTTGTGAACATAGCCAAAGGCTGGATCGACAGGAACAGAGTTTGCAAAAATGGAAGCTGGATCCTGGAGCCATCATCAGTGGTCATTGAAAAAGAAGGCCGGACGTTGATAGACACTAGAACGGGGTGCCGGATGCTATTGGGTACTGAAACATAGCCGGAAGTCAACAGACACTGAAACAGAAACCACTGATGCAAGGAGCTGGAGCAGGTATTGCTAAAAGAAGCCACTAAAAAATGCTGAAGCATGAGGTGCTGGAAGTTGCAGGAATCAGAGCGAAACTGGAGTCAGATGAATGAAACAAAGCAACAAGGGGTGTGAAAGATTAAATCACATTCTAGTATCTAAAATAATGTAATGAATAAAGGGCAATAAGAAGTTCTTCCATTATCCAACAATCAGAAGGTCACCAAGCTACCAAGAAGGCGGACTGCTTACCCAGCGATTCGCCTCTAACTCCACCTTAGAGTCAACAAACGACTCCCTCCTTAATTTTCCTATGCTGACTGAAGCCACACATGATGATGTGAAAATTATTCTTTCTCATATCCGCAATATCATAAAAACTTAGACACCTCTTAGGTGTGTGCGCTTGATCTCATTCCTACTATACTAATCAAGAAATGCTCAGTTGAGCTAGCCCCTGTACTTTCCAAGCTGTACATTAAATAACTTGCTGAATCTTGATTCCCCAATAGCTGGAAGATAACCTCTGTGGTACCAGTGACCAAGAATTATGGTGAAAGAACTTAATCATTGCTGTATCAGATTCCTTCCCTTCTTTGTTAAAATCTTTGAGACCTTAAATAATTAAGCACTAGTCCACCATCTTGCAAAAGCAAATCTATCTGACAAACAATATGGATTAAGGAAATGTCGTTCTACTGCAGATGTTTTAACAGTCATAGCTGAATGCATATGCCATGCATTAGATGCAGATGAAGGCAGAGCTATAGCCCTTGATATAGCCAAGGCCTTTGACAAAGTATGGCGCAGAGGGCTGCTAATGAAAATTAAATCATACGGTAAAACTGGACGTATACTAAATATTGGATCGTTCTTAGACAATAGGACTATCTAGACATCTCTGTGCCTGTTTTACAACTATTTAAATGGATTGTGTTTTGATGAACTTGTTGCATTTGTGCCCCCTCGACGTGCATATCCCCAACAAACCCGCTTAGCAACAAAATGACACCCCTTCACTGTTGAGGTCCCCAAATGCCAGAAAGCTTTCTACTCAAATAGTTTCTTCCGTCGAACAGCTAGACTTTGGAATTCCCTTCCTGATACCTGCTTCTCTGACTGTAATGATATACAGTAGTTTAAATGTAATGTAAACCAACATCTTGTAAACCTTTCTTAGGCATGGTCCCAAATAGTAGCCCCTTACATCCAAGTGGCGATGTGCCTTGTTGGAGATGAACGCAAGTAAAAAAAAAAATACTTTAAAAACTTGAAAATTGCAATTTGATTTGCTGCTGCCACTGCCAATGCTGGTGTCGTCTACTCCTCGGCTCAACAACTGGTCACCCTACCTCAGCTGAATTCCTTTTTCTGGTCAGAGTTCACTGACTTGATTTAGAAGAAAGCTCATTACAATGTACACGTCTAGGTCGCACTCAATTATAATTAATTAATGAACGAATTAGTTGGGAAAATTTCATTCTAAAGTTGTTTTATGGTTCATTTAGTGTCCTGATGAGACATGGAAATGTTGAAACGTTGATTGATCCATGTAAACTCCTTACAATGCTTATATATATATATTAGCATGGATGCCTGGCATTGCCCGGGTGTTTGGAAGTGTGTGTTGAGCAAAAAAAAAAAAGTGGTAGCAGGAAGGTAGGCTCGAACCTGTACCGCGAAGAAGGAAAAGAACAGGAAAAAAACATGACGTCTTGGCTGTTACGACCACCGTAAAATCGGAAGTAACGTAGGTTTAAATTAAGGTTGGACAATCGAAAAGAGGTGATGACTTTTGAAAATATCGGCGAAAAAAGCGACCCCTCTCTGTAAAAAAATGCCCAGTTGAAGGTGAAGAAATTAATGGTTTCAGCCAATTTTTTTATATTTTTCGTTAGAAAAGTCGAGCTTCAAACGATACTGATCTTGTGAAAATCCGTCGCTTCTGTCGAAAGTTTTAGGCAAACATGCAAACATAGATTTATATATTGATAGCTCAAATTTTCGACTGAAACCGATTAAAAAGCTTGCCCTATCTCTGAATACCCTTTATGTAAAATTTCAAATGTTTAGACCAGAAATTGTCTGAGTAATTTGGTAGCGACCGTAGAGGTAAATTTTTTTTTTAACTTTGACCCCTTAACATTTATTGTTTTGGGCTTAAATCATGTTAAGTTAGATCCCTGTCCAAGGAACCTATATCTAAAATTTCAAGTGTTTCGGCCCAAAATTGGCGGAGGAGTTTGGTAGAGTTCTCAAGAGTTAAATCGTTGAACTTTGACCCCTTAACAGCAAAATTTCTGGCCGAAAATGGATTACAAAGTTTTCCCAAATCTCAGTACCCTATATATCAAATTTCGAGTCTGTAGACTTAAAATTGACAGAGTTATTTTGTAGGGAAATGTACACAGACACACAGACAGACAGACAGACATGTTAACTTTTATAGATATATAGATAGATACATAAATATATATGGGAACAATTTTGTGTTTATTATAAACTTTTTACGCAAATATTATGCAAGTATAAATCATGTAGAATATCTGCATGAATATAATTACACGTAATAGTTTACTAAAGATGATCATCCCATTAGAAAACCGAAGCAACTATTAGGGAATTAATTAAAATGAATGTTTGAAAGAATATGCAAATTAGCTAGATCTTTTGTTCATGAATGCAATTCCACAACCCATGTATAAAAAAAATGTATTTTCTTTTATATATAAATAGAAAAGAGGGTTTTTAATATGAATATCAATACACACAAAAGAAAAATAAATTTATAGACGTGTATATATATATATATATATATATATATATATATATATATACGTTTTATCTTTTTACCGTTTTTTCTGTTTAGTTACATTATTGTTTCAGCTACTCGACCGTTTTTGGTCGTCTTGTAGCCTCCTCAGACTTTACAGAAATGTTAATTTACGGAAGAATGAAATAACGATGTCAGAGGAGGGGTGCGAGAAAAGCAGAGAAAGGAAAAGGGGAAAGGGAGAAAGGTGAGAGGGGGTGTGCTTGGTGGGTCGGCAGTGCTTAAGTTTTGGAGTTCAAGAACATTATGTGGTGGCGCGGGGGGGTCTGGGAAGTTCGTTTCTGGTGTGGCTAAGGACATAGGGATACATAGAGGGGGGAGGGAGATATGTAGGGGTAAGAAGAGGGGGGTTACTTTAAATTTCGAGTGCTAAGGTAACGGTAAGTATTAGGTGGTTGGTGTCTCGTTGGTGAGATGATTTCTTGATAAGTATGTCTTGACCTGTTAGGTGTTCGCTTAGGTTGGGAGGCGGGGGGGGGGCTACGATTCGGTTTATCCATTTGATTTTTATTTGTTGTTAAGTGCTTTGAGAAGGTTAGCCTGAGCCCGTACGCACAAGCACACACATGCGCACCTACACACACAGATACACACATAAAAAAACGCACATGTATACATACATCCCCACCTCAACATGTAAACACATGCACACATACATACATACACATATATACATCCGCATTGCTCCCGTAGACCTCAATTGACCTTAAAGTGTTAAGTTGAGTACATGTGTACAAACAAGGATGCGCACATACACACACAATATAATCAAGAGGCCCAGTGGATTAAAGATATTATTAGGCTCAATGAAACCAAGCCTCAAATGCCAGAACCAGTCATAACTCCTGGTATGATAACAAGAAAACTGGCACAATTATCCAACCACAAAGCACCTGGCATCGACAATGTCCAAAATGTTTGGCTGAAGCAATTGACTACACTCCACCACCACTACAGTGATTGCATCAGCAGGATGCTAAGAGATGAAGAAGCAACACCACCCTGGCTGACAGAGGGGGACACCAGCCTCATACCCAGGACCAAGGAGACACAACGGCCAAATAAACACAGGCCAATATGCTGTCTTACAACTACCTACAAGCTTTTCACTGGTCTGATAGTATATATGACCACCTATATTCTGGGACCTACCTTGAAAAAGAGCAGACAGGGTGCGGAAGGAAATGCCTTGGTACCAAGACCATCCTAGAAGACTGTAGGAAGAGACACAAAAACCTGAGCATGGCATGGATTGATTACCAGAAGGCATTTGACAGCGTGCCACACTCATGGCTACTTCGGTGCCTTGAGTTATACAAAATCCACCCGGTAATTAGACAAACACTGGCTGCTCACCTTCAGATGTGGAGAACCACAATATCATTAAATCACAATGGAGGAAAGACCACCATCCCTGAAGTAAAAATAAAGAGGGGAATATTCCAAGGTGACAGCTTCTGTATGACAATAGACCCACTAAGCAAGCTCCTGAATAAGAATCCGAGCGCCTACAATTTGAGTCAAGAACGCCATCGAGATCCAAGGAAGAGAATAAATCATCTGCTTTTCATGGATGATCTTAAGCTGTATGCTAGCTCTGACACCGTTCTGCACCATCTTCTGCAGATAGTACACACATTCTCCAGTGACATCGGAATGGAGTTTGGCCTGGATAAATGTACCAAGTGTACACTCAGAATTGGGAAGAAGACCCACACAGAAAATATGTAGCTTAATGAAAACATCGACATCAGGGATCTAGAAGAGCATGAGCCTTACAAGTACCTTGGCATTGAGGAAAACGAGAACATACAGCATGTCAAGATGAGAAGATTAGTAAAGAATATGTACGCCATGTGAGGAAAATATGCAAAACCCAGCTCACCAATAAAAATAAAATTACTGCCATCAACCAGCTTGCTATGCCAGTAATAACATACAGCTCTGGTATCATCGACTGGCCACAAAAATACATCAACCGGTTAGATGTAAAGACACGGAAGCTACTAACGCTTCATAAAATAATATATAGAAATCAGTGTCTACCAAGGCTGTATTTGCCCAGGGGAGAAGGAGGTCTGGGACTCTCAGAGATCAATCATCAACTATTGTAAGCACCGGTCAGTATCTGAGAAGTTCCTAGAATGACCCCCTCTCAATAGTATACGAACATCAAGAGACAAGAGCCAGCAGAACAACATCAGTCACCCAGCTGGCCAAGCATTTTGGTTAGGGCTGTCTCTCAGATGAGGACGAAACACCAAACAAGTGTGCCACAGAAATAGCAAGAAAGAGCCGGTAGAAATATACCGAGACCTTTCAACAGATGAACCTTAGAGAATGGGAGCAACATCAGCGTGCAAAGTATTTTGGGGGGGGGAATTCTCTCAGGAATACATAGATAAAAAAAGGTTCCTTGGACTGGCTCAAAAGGGGAGCCCTCCACCACAATCAGGAAAGGGTCATAATGGCTGCTCAAGACCAGGGATTGATGACCAATGCATTCAAGAAGATGGCAGGGATCAGTAATAACAATAAATGCAGGTTCTGCCATACAGAATTGGAAAGTGTTGGTCATCTGATATCAAGTTGCAAAGTTTTCTAGGGGATGGCTACTATACAGCAAGACATGATGGAGTATGCAAGTACCTCCACTGGACCATCTGTAAAAAATTAAACATCCAGTGTAGCAGCAAGTCCTGGGAACATCAACCTGAAAGAACAGTTGGAAATGACTTATATACCATACATTATGACCATGTAATCCCTACAGCCACCTACCTTGAAAATGCTGCTATGAAACCTGACATAGTTATATGGAATAAGTCAGAGAGAGTTGCAACCTTGGTTGAAGTGAGTGTTCCTAATGATGGCGGTCTTAACAGAGCTGAAAGAGAGAAACAAACCAAATACCAAGGTCTTATGTATGATATGAAAAGAAACTGGAATCTTAAGGAGATATTAATCATACCAGTTATAATAGGTGCCACGCGGCTTATGAAGAAGAACCTTAAGTCCTACCTAACTAATATTCCTGGTGAACCAAGTGCAAAAGAGATCCAGACAATTGCACTTAATGGAAGAGCGAGGATACTAAAAAGAGCTCTCGGTTGGTTTCAATGAAAAGCGGGGTAATGTTGGCAGCTGATTTGGCTACCCCATACCCAGCATTACAATCTTCAAAGGAAGAAAAAAAAAAAAAACACATACACACACCCATACATCCACGCATGCGCATGCATGGAGCATGGATGTATGGGTGTCTGTGTGTATGTGTGTGTATGTGCACATCCGTGCTTGTACACATGTACTCAGCTTAAAATTTTAAGGTCAATTGAGGTCAACGGGAGCAATGCGGATGTATATATGTGTATGTATGTATGTGCGCATGTGTTTGCATGTTGAGGTGGGGATGCATGTATACATGTGCGTTTTTTTATGTGTATGTGTGTGTGTATGTGCGCATGTGTGTGCTTGTGCGTACGGGCTCAGGCTAACCTTCTCAAAGCACTTAACAACAAATAAAAATCAAATAGATAAACCGAATCGTAGCCCCCCCCCCCGCCTCCCAACCTAAGCGAACACCCAACAGGTCAAGACATACTTATAAAGAAATCATCTCACCAACGAGACACCAACCACCTAATACTTATTAAACCTTAGAACTCGAAATTTAAAGTAACCCCCCTCTTCTTACCCCTACGTATCTCCCTCCCCCCTCTTTGTATCCCTATGTCCTTAGTCACACCAGAGATGAACTTCCCAGACCCCCCCAACCACATAATGTTCTTGAACTCCAAAACTTAAGCACTGCCGACCCACTAAGCACCCTCTATCACCTTTCTCCCTTTCCCCTTTTCCTTTCTCTGCTTTTCTCGCACCCCTCCCCTGACATCGTTCTTTCATTCTTCCATAAATGAACATTTCTGTAAAGTCTGAGGAGGCCACAAGACGGCCAAAAACGGTCGAGTAGCTGAAACAATAATGTGACTAAACAGAAAAAACGGTAATAAAAAAATAAAACGCATATTTGCTCTACAACAGTATTGACAACTTTCTTCAGGTTTTTATCAATTACCACTCCTATTATATATATATATATATATATATATATATATATATATATATATATATATATATGACTTAAGCATTAAAAATAAGCTTAAAGCGCCTATTTCCTCTGAAGACCAACTTCACCCAGAAATCTTAACAAATGAACTCCCTATATATATATATATTATTCCTTAATTGGAATTCATTTTTGAGATGAGCATTATATATTAATTTATTTTTATTTCGACTATTATTCTCATCTTTATTAGTTGTTTTTGATCTTTTATTGGTTTTGTTTATTCACAACGTTTCGGTCAACTATTCCTCTGGCCTTCGAGAATTAAGAATGCAGTTAGGAGATTCGAAGTTCCTATCCGTTGCAGTTACCACCTGACGAAGGCCAGAGGAATAGTTGGCCGAAACGTTGTGAATAAGCAAAAACCAATAAAAGATCAAAAACACCAACTAATAAAGATGAGAATAATAGTCCTAAATAAAAATAAATTAAATGAACTCCCTATGAACTCTCATAGAGAACAAAAGAAATTCGAAAGAATTGCTGCCAAATTTTATAGATTAAAAACCACTGCCCACCCCAAATGCCACCCTTACCTCGAGGAGTTTGAGAATTCCATGTTAAATTTAGTCAAAAAAATTAAATTTAAGAAACAAAAACACCATAATAATCCGGTTACTCAAAAAATAAATAATTTAAGTTAAAAAGAATAAACATATATTCGTCCCTGCTGATAAGACAAAAAATTATTATAAACTTGACTATCCTACATATAAAAAACTTTTGTATCAAGAACTTAATAAATCTTATAAAATAGTCCCTCCTAAGACTTTAGATTCCATTAATTCTGAAGCTAAACTTTTACTGACTTCTATGAGTATTCATAACTTCACTGAAATAATTTCTCCGATTACTCCTAGATTCTCCCTCAAAGATCATAAACCTAATTTCTTTGACAACCCCTCCATCAGATTGATCTGCCCATCTAACTCTGACTTAGGAGCTTTAAGTAAAAATATCTTAGATAGAATCATCCCTTCTATTAAAGAAAAAGTAAATTTCTCTCTTTGGCTAAATTCAGATTCCGTAATTAATTGGTTTGTCTCCCTTAAAAATAAACACCTCCTTAACTTCATAACATTTGACATCCAAAATTATCAATCAATTTCTCCGATGCTTTTAAATAAGGCTCTTATCTTTGCTAAAAGAAATTCTGACTTAACTAATTTAGAAATAAAATTAATTGTCCTAGCGAGAAAGTCCCTTATACAATTTAACAATAAGCTTTGGACTAGAAAGGATACCCCTGATAATTTTGACATCTTGATGGGTACTTCTGACTCTGCAGAAGTTACCGATTTAGCGGGACTTTTCTTATTGAAAGAACTTAAATGCCACTTTAAACATATCCAAGGGGGTCTTTATAGAGACGATGCCCTTTTTACTACAACAGCCAGGCCAAGAGAGTACAACAAAACAATTAAAAAATTACATAACTTCTTCAATAACTTTGGCCTTTCTATAATTATCGAATCAAACAAAAAACTTCAAATTTTCTAGATGTTACACTTAATCTTAGCACCGAAACTCATAGACCCTATCATAAATCTAATCTTACGCTTTTATACGTTCATAAATCTTCTAACCACCCCAACTCAATTATAAAATCTATAGTACCATCCGTCTCTAGAAGAATTTCTGCTCTTTCTGCTGGTAAAAAAACTTTTGATCAAAATGCTACTTTCTTCAATAATGCCTTATGGAACTCAGGACACAAGGAAAAGATTAAATACAACAATTATGCTTCTCCTGCAGGCCGCCTTAAATCTGTAATCACACACAATATGACTCATAAGAAACCAGTTCAAATAACAAGATCTGCCGCTATCAATAACATTGAACCAGTCTACATTTATAATCCAAACCAAAATACTAATCACAACACCTCTAACCCACCCAGTCACATCAGGGGAAAGAAAAATATTTGGTTTAATCCTCCATTTAGCCTAAATGTCAAAACTAATATACCTAAGGAATTCTTCAACATTGTACAAAACTCTTTTAAATACCCACACAGATATAGTTCTATTTTCAATAAAAAAATTCAATTAGGATTTCTTATTCAACAATGCCTAATTCAGCACAAAGAATCTTAACATCTAATAACAAAAAAATTAAATCAGCCAAAAAATCCCTTTCCCAATTAAACCCAAAACTAACTGTAATTGCAATAACAAACATCTATGCCCACTTAATAATGATTGCATCCATAAAGATGTTATATATTCTTGAACTATTACTGAGCTCCCATGCAATCCTCCCATAACAGACACTAATATTTCGTCTTCAAGTTATTCTTCTTCCCATCCTCCATCTGATATAGTTACTAATCCAATACACCACTCGAGCAGCCCCTCCATCTACAATCATACAACTAGTAATAATGATAATAATAATAATAATGAGAATAATATTTCTCTTAACAGCCATCCTAACACTAACAACACTCATTATCCCCTCCAAAATAGTCCTCATACAGACATTGTCCCACCATTTGTTGAACACTATGAACAAAATTCAAACCATTTAACTAATACAAATCAGCAAATTAATATTAATACCAGACCTCGAGCTTTTAATAAAGTACATACATATATCGGTGCTACTTCAACATTAATTAAGAAAAGAATAGCAAACCATATTTCTTCTTTTAACAACCATAATTCTAATAATAACCAAGGAACTTCTCTAACCACTTTAATTAAAAAACTTAACTCTAACAATACCCCCTTCTCAATCAAATGGACTATCATAAAAAAAAGTTAAGTCTTATACTCCAGGCTCTAAGTCATGTCGCCTCTGCACAACCGAAGCTATAACTATAATTACTTCCCCTCAAAGTAATAATATAGTAAATTCTAAAAATGAACTGATCTCTTTCTGTAAACATAAGTCCAAATTTAATTATGGCAATTTTGAAATTACATAGTCATTACTTTTACCTTTTATATAGATATATATAAAAAAATTTTCTTTAACTTTATCGGTTTCTACTTACTTCTTAACACTTTATAATTTAATATTCCTTTATTTTAATTCTTTATCTTTTCTTTGCATGGCCGGTTTTTTATCTGCATTTTCTGCTTTATTCTTTAAACTTTCTTATCTATCTAATATATCAATCTACCCACACTTTCATATCTTGTATATATATATTTACTTATATTTTACTATATGCGTTTACTTCTTTTCTTTTTTTCTTGCTTTTTCCTGAATTTGCATATACCGGCCATCTTCTCCCCTTAAATATTTTTATTTTTTTATTTTATATTTTATTTTTTATTTTTTAATTTTTTCATTTATTTATTTATTGTTTATTTATTATTTATTTTCTATTTATTTATTGATTGATTGATTTATTTATTTTCCATTTAGTGTCTTCTAACAACTCTTGCTGAACTTTTTTTTAAGTGATGACCTGTACATTTCAGTTGACCTATATTATTTTGCCCTATATATTTTTTCGCGCCTTTAACATTTCCTGTTTGGGTTAGTTTGACATTTATTTCTCTATTTATATTTAACTCCATCACCATTTTTCTCCTCTTTTTTCTTCCTTGAACTTTCTTATTTATATTTATATCTCGGCAGTATAATGAAAAGCATATCTTATTTTTCTTTTATTAATATTATTGGAATTCTTTCCTTTTTTCCTTGTACAAATTTTTGGAAATTTTTCCATTGATTTCTGCCTTTGGATTATTATGGACCATCTTCTTCCAATTACGGGATTTTGGGATTTTACTTGTACAAATGGAAATTCAATTAATTTTTTTGAAGTTATATACTTGGATTTTACCACCACTGGATTATTTATCTTCCACCAGACTATCCATTTTTCTTCACCATATTCCCTCTGCTTCACGTTTTTTGTTTTCAAGTAAGATCTTTAACTTACTTGTTGTTTCATCAAATACTTTTGCATGCAAAATCCGATCCCGCATTTTGTTAATTCCTACCCTCTGATGAGAAGGAAAGTATTTCTTTGAAACTCCGCTGATTAAGGACTATCCACTTATCTAGTGTTTCCTTTTCAGATTAAATATGTTTTTTTAACTCATTTCTAAGTGTTTTTAACATGTTTTATTAAGTGCTTGCTTATATATATATATATATATATATATATATATATATATATATATATACTAGCAGTACAGCCCTGCTTTGCTTAGCCCCTATGTACTGTTCATAACTTCATGTGCATATGTATATATATATATATATATATTAAAAACTTTGACTCATGTCCAGGTAACCTACATCTTAAATTTAAAGTCTTTAGACCCAAAATTGGCGGAGTTTGGTAGAGTTTTCAAAGGTCAAATCGTTGAACTTTGACCACTTAACAGACAAATTTCAGGCCGAAAACCGATTAAAAAGATTTTCCCAAATCTCAGTACCCCTTATTTCAAATCTTGTGTCTGTAGACTGAAAATTGACACAGTAATTTAGTCGGGAAATACACACACACACACACACACAATTTCACTTATATATCTTTTTTTTTCAATTTGTAAGTAGCATTATTGCGCTTGCTTTTACCTTAATAGAAGGTTTTAATTAAGAAAAGTTAATAAACAGCTGCCAATTTTAACTTGTTTCATACTGGAGTTGAAATTTCGTTTAGAAGAAATATTGGCAGTATTTATATTAACAACATAAATTGTTTTACAATGAATGCATTGGATATTCTTAAAAAACGTGTTTGTCACTTCATGCAATTTTTTTTCTATTCAGAATTAAGATAATGTATAAATCTGTTCAAGTAAAAAGAAATAAAATAAAATTAGGGAAAAATTGATTTTAATCAAGAAAAATAATTGCTTACATGTCAGCTTTTATTAATGTTAAATTTTGATTCAGAATGAAATAAACTGAACATTTGAAAGCCAAATATGAAAATGCCATTTTAATGAGTGAGTCTGGTTAGAGTTCTATAGCACACAACTCCACCTGCTTCATAGGTCTGTCAAAATAAAAAAAATATTAACAACTGTTAGTTCACGTTTTTCAGTGAAACTATGAATCAATATTATTTATTTTAAGACAATGTTTAATATTACAAAAAACAATTTTTTAATGGAATTTTTCAATATTGATTGGTTTAGCTTTTTGTGTATTTTATGAGTTCCAAACTACAAAACTAAAATTCTGAAAAAGACTTGATGCAATTCATGAGATTGTAAATAAGATTTTTTTATTACCTTTGTCTTATCATAATGATGAGAATATGTATGTGCGGCTCAAAGTTGGTAAAAATTGTGTAAAATGTGACAGCTTAGTTGCTGGTACATGCGACTGGATGACACCCACTCCACCATTTGTTTCAATTGCTGAGTTGACTCTGAAGACTAGATCATATTATATGCTTCCATCAAAGCAACAGCAATTCAGTAGAGATGCTTGTAGGAATGTCGACATGTACGTGTGTCGATGACATTTTTTTTTTCATTCAGGAATCACCACGGAGGTCACTCGAGGATAAGGGTCAATGGGTATATATTAGTCAATGTGATTATAGCATAGTAAACATAAGTAGTGGGAATTTTGTAAATTGGATTACTTAGGAGGATGGTTCATCAAGAATTTGTTTACATTGGACTTGAAGATAATCAGATTGTAGTCAGCTGGAAAGCAGATAATCAGAAGAGTTCCACGGGCGTGCAGTTCTAAGAAAGAAGCTTTGTTCATGGAATCTACATTTAGCACTTCCCATGTAAATAATGATGAAGCAGAGAGAGGCTCATAATGTCTCTTCTGTGGGAAAAAGGTTGCAGAGAAAAGGGCATCCCCCACTAAGCTACGAAGTCTGTTTTCAAGGCAGGATAAGCTGCTTCTAGCAACTTCGGCCTAGATGTGGCAACAGTACTCCATCTTGGCTATACCTGGCTTTTATATAGGTAGAGAATTGCATCAGGAGAGATATATCTACTGGAACGGTAGAAGGATCCCACCATTTTTCCAGCGACCTTGGCAATGGATTTGATATATGTGTTCGATTTCAGGTCAGGAGTAAAGGTCAAGTCCAAAAGCTTGTCAAAACATGAGGCCTCCCCAAGACGAGAGCCATTCATTTCAACCAATGCCAGATTGGCATCAGACTGTAGATGATGTAGAGATAGAAGCTTGGTTTAGATGCATTAAAAGTAACCAGCCATCTCTTTCCCCATTGCACCACATCCTCAAGATTAAAGGAGAGAGAATCAGAGAGATCTTGGTCGTTTATGGTCTTTGATGTGCTACCATAGATTGTAGTGTCGTCAGCATAAATGTCTACAAATGATGTAAGGATGTGATTTGGAAGATCATTAGTGTAGATCAGGAAGAGAGGGACTCTAGCATAAATACTGAGAGCTTCTGATTTCTGCTCATCAACCACTACTCTTATGAACCCATCAGAGAGAAAGGATTTAATAATTGAGAAGATATTTCCAGCTATACCATAGTTGGAGATCTTTCGAAATAGACCTTTATGCCATACCTTATCAAAAGCCTTTGATATGTCAACAGCAATTGTCCTAGAGAGGAAGTCTCCATTGAGAGATTCGCTAATCCTATGCTATAACTGTAAGCACATCTGTTGTAGATCTAGTAGAATGGAAACCATATTACACGTCACTAAGAAGGTTGTTTTTGCTGAGATAGTTGACTATTTCTCTATTTAACACAGATTCCAGCAGCTTATTCATGATGCACAGGAGACTTATTGGTTTGTACTGAAAGGGAGATGAGCGATCTCCTGAATTCTTAAATATAGGACATACTGATGAGATTTTCCAAGGTGTTGGGAAGCATTTCTCTTTAAATAACTTTGTAAGTATGGGCGCTAGTTCTGGTTGAAGCTTTTTGAGTACTATAATTGGAATGCCGTCAGGGCCAGTTGCTTTACTGGAATTAAGGTTTTTGATTAACTTGGCAACATCTCATACAGATATTTGTATGTCACATAGCGTGTTTTCAGATACATAAGGAAATATTAGGGGTTGGCAGCCTTGGTCATAAAGGGTAGAATTAGCTGCAAAGATCTTGGAAAAGAGTTTGGCTTTATCTGATGCTGACGAGATTACCTCAGGTCCATTGATGATAGTTGGGAAGAGCACATACTTCTGTTCAGTATACTGTGTGCTATTTGCCAAAACTGATGGAACCCTAACCGCTGCTCAGCTACTTTGGACTTGACAGACTGATCATAGAACTCTCGCACATTCTTTATTACTTTTTTTACAGAGGTTGCTGGCCGATCTGAAGGCGACTTTAGTCTCAGTACATATATTACGTTGGAAGCAATGAAAAAAGTGATTTCTGTGTGCAATGGCAGCAGCACATTCTGAAGAGAACCGCGGCTGGCTGTTAGGTTTTTGCTGGAACTTTTTTGAGAGTATAAAACGGTCTATAATTAACCATTCCGTCATGTCTGATACTATAGAGGACACATCCTTTTTAAGCATGGAATGCAGAGGTAGATCTTATATAAATTCATGGAAGCTATCCCAGTCAGCCATCGAGTATCGATATACTGTACGATGGAGAGGTACGTCTGTGGACCTATTACATTTCGTTTTTATCTTAACTGATACAACAGAGTGGTGGGAAGATCCCAGTGGAGACAGAACGTTTTGTTCAATATTTTCATTTTTTTTTTTTACAAAGGAGTCCCTTATCTATTATTATTATTATTATTATTATTATTATTATTATTATTCCTTTTCCTTGAGTGGCCCGGAGGCCACTTGAGAAAAAGGGTTCATGATTGTAGCCAATGGGACAATATCATAGTAATCATTAGTAGTGAAAATTTGGTAAATTGGATTACTTAAGGGAACGACTCATCAAGAACTTTTTTACATTGGACTTGAAGACGATCATATTGTAGTCAGCTGGAAGGCAGGCAAACGGAAAACAGTCCCACAGGCATGCAGTTCTTAGAAAGAAGCTTTGTTCATGGAATATACGTTTAGGTTTATGCACAGATAAAAAGTGGAGCAAATTATATTAGGTGTTTAGCTAGACAAGTGTTTTTCATGGAAGTAAGACCAATGGGGACCATAGATTGTAGCTCAGACGAGTACTTGCCATGAAAATAACGATAAAGTAGAGACAGGCTCGCAATGTCTCTTCTGTGTGAAAGGGGTTGCAGGGAAAAGAAAGGACATCCCCCAGTAGGCTACGAAATCTGTTTTGAATAAATTACTTTTAGCAGCTACTGCCCAGATGTAGCGACAGAACTCTATCTTTTGAAGTACTTGGCTCTTATACAGGCATCAGCAGTGAGATATCTACTCAAGCGGTAGAACGATCTCACCATTTTTCCAGCAGCCTTGGCAACGGATTTGATGTATGTATTCTATCTCAGATCAGACCCAAAAGTTTTTCAAAACATGGAACCTCTCCTAGTTGAGAGCCATTCATTTCAATAGATGCCAGATGGGGATCAAAGCGTTAATGATGTAAAGATAGAAGCTTGGTTTTAGATGCATTAAAATTAACCAGCCACCTCTTTCGTCATTGCACCAAGTGATCAAGATCAGAGGAGAGAAAATCAGAGAGAACTTGGTCATTTATGGCCTTTTAAATATTTTCATAGATGGTCGTGTCGTTAGCATAAATGTCTACGAATGATCTTCGAATGTGATTTGTTAGTTTTCTGATTAGTCCATAAATTAAAATCCAAATATTTTCTTAACTAAATGTACTAATCGCTCAAGTACTTTTTCACTGTCTTAATTACGTGCTTTTTTTTTTTAAGAAAATAAAAGTAAGAAGGAAAATACAAAATAAAATATAAAGAGGGGAGAAAGAAAGGTAGGAATCTTCACATATCTTGTTCGTGTGCCCCTAAGTCTCCAGCCATGAAAACTTCCTCATTGTACTCCACCCCCAACTATGGAAACTTTGCTACTCTTTACCGGTTAGTGTACTATAAATCCTAACCCTAACCTTCTAACGATACTACACCATGCAACACAGAAGACGAATAATGAAAGCAACTAAATGTGATGAGAAAAAATGAAAATATTGTTGCATCTCATCATCCCATCATCATATTCAAATAATCGGAACCATCAACTCGAAATATTTGAAAATATTCTTGTGATTTTAATTAAAAAAACACAAACAAAAAATCGATTTAGTCAGTTAGTATTCTCGGTTTAAAAAAAATATTCCCTATTATGTCTGTAAAAAGAACATTGTTCAAAACTCTTTTAAAAAATTCGGCCCACCGACTCAAAATATCTGAATATGTTAATATATTTTGCAAATAAATAATTAAAGGTGTAATGTGCTAGAACAGATATTACACTTTGAATTATTTATTTGCAAAAGATATTAAAATATTCAGATATTTTAACGAGAAATTACCACATCACTTTTTACAATTTTCTTTTTTTGAGCGTTTGAAGCCGATTTTTGCAAAAAAAAAAAAAGATTATAACAGGTTTTTAGGTGTCAATTTTTTAGCATGGCTTGTGAGCTTAATTGGAGGTTTTTCTATATATTTTTTGGATTGGAAAATGTTATTATCTCCTAGTTAAAACGAAAGTTTACATATTAGATATGAAAAAAAGAATATTAATTGAATTGGCTGTTAAGGAAAGTGTTGTGGTTGCAAGGTTGAACAATAATTAGTAAGGAAATACAATGAAGATGCAAACAACAAGATAACGCAATAATAAGTGTATTAAAGAAAAGGTATATTTACAATATGTACAAATGACGGTGTCGAGTCAGAGAGTCTTGGTGGGAGGACATGTACGCTCTTCGGCGTCACTTCTGGTGGCATTTGAGTAAGACACACCAAGGCCAACCTAGGCTTGCCATTTATAGTGTTATGTTATTCGCATATGCAAATAAGTGGTTGCCACCACAACACCCCCCTCCCAAGATTTGAAGTCACACAGATTTCAATATCTTTTTCTTTTTGGGTTTACCATTAATGGTTCATTCACTTTTCTTTTCCTACCTGATCTTCGGGGTTCAGGTGCATTTTGAGGCAGTTCCAAATTAAAAGATTCGTATATGATATCTATGGTGTCCTCCTCTTCGACTGTTGTCGTATCATCATCATCTTGGATATGACGTTTTTTTTATCTGATTTAGGTGCCTTTTATGTATATTCTGTGGACCTTTAATCATGTATGTACAATCACCAATGCGTTTATCCACTACTCCACATTCCCAGTAAGATGTGTTATTTCTGTAGCACTTAAAATATACTCGATCTCCCGAGTTATATTTCTTTCTTCTCGTGTGTGTAGTGTTTCGGATAATTGCCTGCCTTGGCAATAGTTTGTCAAACGCTGATTTTACCTTTCTGGCAAACATTAGATCAGCTGGTGATATGTTTGATGGTGTACTAGGATGTGGTGTAATCCTATATACTTGCAAGAATTGTTGCAAAGCTTTTTCTGTTGGTGTTCCAATGGATTTCTTTAACGCTCGTTTTAGCGTGTCCACGAACCTTTCCGCGAGGCCGTTCGACCTTGGATGATACGGCGGAGTCGTGATGTGCTTCACTCGGAATGTGTCGCAAAATTCCTTAAACTCTGCGGATGTGAACTGCGTTCCGTTGTCAGTGACCAGTGTGTCTGGTACACCGAATCTTGCAAACAACTCGTGTAGGAATCCTATTGAGTTGTTCGTTGTTGGATTCCTGCAACGCATTACCTCCGGCCATTTTGTGAAACTATCCACTACAATTAAATAATAGTTTTCACCTACTGGACCAGCGAAGTCCATGTGGATTCTCGACCATGGTTGGTCGGTTTTCGGCCAAGGTTTGTGTACTATAGGTGGAGATTTTGCCGCTAACTGGCATCCTTTACATTTATCAATTGTTGTCGCTATGTCAGTGTCCATGTTACGCCAGTACACGTAGCTTCTCATTAACGACTTCATTCGATTTATCCCCAGATGTCCTGTGTGGAAATCTCTTAATATCCTATTCTGCAATGTTTTGGGTATTACCACTCTCTCGCTGTACAGTAACACATCGTCACATATGGAGAAAACTTCCTGCACCTTTGTGTCCGTTATAATTTTCTCTTTTATGTCCTTTATATATTCGTCTTTCTCGGCTTCCCTTTTAATGTCCGACAAAGTTACGGGTAGTTCCTTAATGATGTTTGCTACCATATTTTTTACTTCAACATTTGTCCGAATTGCTGCAATGACTGATTCTTCCAGATTGTGTTTCTGTGGTATCAGTCTTGACAGTCCATCCGCATGGCAAATCTTTTTTGATGCTAGATGTTGTAGCTGGAAATCGTAATTAAGTAGTATTGTACCCCAGCGCAGCAATCTATTTGCGGTGTATACCGGCAATCCTTTTTTTGATCCATAGATCGTGACTAGCGGTTTATGGTCGGTTTCAAGTATGAATTGTCTACCATATAAATATCGGTGAAATTTAGTCATGGCAAAGATTATGCTCAACGCTTCTTTTTCGATTTGTGAATATGCCCTTTCGGCTGGTATCAGCGTTCTCGAAGCATGCGCTATTGGTTTTCTAGACCCATCCGGCAAAATATGTTGAATGCATGCTCCTAAGCCGTAGGAGCTAGCGTCACTAGCGACGACTATTTTTAAATTTGTGTCAAAGTGCGTTAAGAATAATTCGGATGTTAGTGCGCTCTTTATTTTGTCAAAAGCGGTTTGACATTCTTGCGTCCAGTTCCACGGTGTATCCTTTTTAAGCAGATTATTTAAGGGGGCTCGCAAGTTATGCATTCCTTCAATAAAAGATTGGTAATAATTTGCGAGTCCTAAGAAACTCTGCAAGGTTGTTACATTATCGGGTGTTGGCATATTTTTTATTGATGCAGATCTGTCTGGGTCTGGACGTCGTCCATGTTTGTTTATTATGTGTCCAAGATACTTAATCTCACTCATACAAAAGTCACATTTACTTTCTTTTACTTTAAAGCCGAATTCTTGTATTCGAGTAAATACTTGTTTCAAATGTTCCTTATGTTCTTCTAGGGATTTGCTCCTGACAACAATGTCGTCCAGGTATGCACATGCGCACTCAATACCACTTAGCATGATGTCCATCGCTTGCTGAAAGATGGCAGGCGCTACTTTGATGCCAAAAGGCAATCGGTTGTATTTGTATAATCCCTTATGCGTATTGATGCATAGTATTTTTGAGCAATTCTCCCCGACCGGTATTTGCAAATACGTGTCGCTCAAGTCTATCTTGGAGAAGATATTACCCCCATTCAACTTCGTGAATATTTCCTCTGGGCTTGGTAGGGGATAATGGTGATCTTTTAATAGGGAGTTGACCCCGGTCGAAAAGTCTGCGCACACCCTAACTTCGTCATTCTTTTTCTTTACGTATACGGTGGGGGCTGCCCACTCGCTGTGTTCTATTTTTGATAGAATTCCCGTCTGTTCCAATCTATTTAATTCTTTATCAATCTTTTCCAACCCAGCGAACGGAACATTTCGCTTTTTTCTAAAAATTGGGCTGGCGTTTTCTTTAAGTTCAAACGAGGCCTTGAATTTATTGCAGCGACCTAAGTTAGTCGTGAATGCCTCAGGAAATAATTCTTTTAAATCGTCTTTTATATTTACTGTTGTTGGAGAAGAACATTCTACTTTTTTACAGAATGTATTGATTGGCTTATCCCATAGTCCGAATTTCTCAATTAAATCTATTCCAAACAGATTTTCACTATTTTTTAGTACGAATATTTTTAATTTCTTCGAAATCCCTTTCAATTTTATCGGGAGGACAACTTCTCCTTCAAATTTTATACCACCACCAGTTACCGTCCGGGCTGCTTTACTAGTTTTCATCATGCCCGGTTTTCCCAACTTTTTCCACGTATTCAGGTTTATTATAGAAACATCGGAGCCGGAGTCGAGTTGTAACTTTATTGATGTTTTAAATATTTCCACTTTTACGTATTTTCGCCGATCTTTGTCTAATTTTGTATTTGATTTTGTTTGCTGTACTCTCTTTCTGGTGTAATCTTTATATCTGCAGCAATCGCTTTTGTGTCCCACCTTCTTACAAATGTAGCATTTTTTCTTCTTATAAGGACAATCTGATTCCCAATGCTTTTCTGCACATCTCTTACAGTTATATCTAGGAAGAGGCTTGTTATATTGTGTACTATATTTATGGTTATTATCTTTGGAATATCCCGTTCCATTGCTTTTCTTTGTAAAGTTCTTGGTTGGTGCGTATGGCTTTCTAACTTTTCTTACATATGCCACTCCGGATTCTTCTATATTTTTTTAATCCTTTTTTAGTGTAATGGCCCTTTCACAGTCCTCTGCTAGTTTCTGGAGGGTTAAATCTTGCTCAGATTCCAGCTTAGACAACACTCGTCTGCGTATTTCTGCATTTTTCGTGGAAACTAACCCTTGAGCGAAGATTAGACATTTAAAATCTTCTACCGTTAGTTCTGCAAGCTTAAAATTATCGCAGTTTTTATTGACAACTGATGCGTATGTCAAATAATCTTGGTTGTCCATCTTTCTTAGATTCATGCACAGCCATCTTTTATGAAAAAGAGATATATTTGGATTAAATAATTCTTTTAGTAATTTTACAGCTTCCATGAACTCTAATTCCGCAGTTTTTTTAGGTAATATGTAATCTACGAATTTGCTGTGTTCTGATGTACCCAATTTTCTGAGTAAGAGGCTCACTTTCTGACTATTTGGCCAATTTTTACAGCCCAGTTGAAAAACATCCTCGTATCTTGTGTAGTATGCTTCAAAATTCTTCTCTTCCTCAGGCACATAATGAAATGTGTCCATGCCATTAAAAATAGTTGTATGGGAGAAATTAACACTATCGACATTTTCTCGATTACTCTTTAGTAGTTCCAGTGTTTTAGCAAAACGTTCCTCTTGTCTTTCTTCCTGTTCCAATTGCAGTTTTTTCTGCTTTAATTGCGCCATTTTCTGCTTTTTTTCTTGTTCCTGCTGCCATTTCAATAATCTGTCCTCTCTCTTTTCCTCGCGGTCAGCCTGTGCCTGTATTTGTGTTTGCAAAAGCTCGTTTTGTGTAGCTTGTGCTTGTAAAAATTGCATGAGCATTTTTGATAAGTCTTCCATGTTTTTTTTTTTTTTTTTTTTTTTAGTGTGTAGTTAAAAAAAATATTGTACCATGTACCATATACACCGGTTTAGGTTACAACAAAAAAACAAATTGCTGTAAGCTCCTGTTTTCAATAATAATATTGCTGCTTGCAATAATATATTCTTTTTTGCGAGTCACGCTGCAAAAAAAAATAAAACAGGTTTATCTGGAATCACGAAATGGAATTGACTTTCCGTTTTTAGGCACTTACTAATAAGTAACTCTTTCCACAAAATAAAAGTTTGGGTTTTTTTTTTTTTTTAATCGAGTCATAATTGAATAAATGTATGCAGTACATTTAGTTCTTTGAGTTTTTTTTTCTCTAGTATTTTAATAATTAAAATACCTCTTAAATTGAGATTACCTTTTTTTTTCCATGACGTTTTACTGTATTATCCGTTATTCAGTGACAACTTCAAGAAAAAAAAATCCTTTCCTTGAATTTTAGTTTTAGCTGTGGTATTTCCTTTTAGTACCGACGTCAACCAAAACATTAATTAAAAAGTCCTTTAGTTGTTGTTTTGTTTACGGAGACAGTAATTAGAATCCACTGGTGAACTTTTTTCGTAGGTTACTTCCTTGCTTTTCGTAATACGGGTCTGACCTGTCGTTTTTGCGACAGAACAAAGTTCGCTTTTCGTTTGCAAGTTGGTCCTTTAGTAAGATTTGTCGTGTAGCGACAAACAAAAATTCACTTTTACATTCGTTTGCAAGTCGGATTCCCAGAAAACGGCGTAAATTGTCGCTTTTGCCACGTTAGAGTTTTTTTTTTTTTTTTCACTTGAGTTGAAACTTCTCTTTAGCGTAAAATCCGTTTGCTCGTCAACACTTTGCATTCCTTAAAAAAAATGGTCAACCTTTGCGTTGTACTTTTTTTTTTTTTTTTTAAATAGTTCTTCGTCAAACTGTTATATTTGACGCTTCATATCTCGTCGCCAACTGTTGTGGTTGCAAGGTTGAACAATAATTAGTAAGGAAATACAATGAAGACGCAAACAACAAGATAACGCAATAATAAGTGTATTAAAGAAAAGGTATATTTACAATATGTACAAATGACGGTGTCGAGTCAGAGAGTCTTGGTGGGAGGACATGTACGCTCTTCGGCGTCACTTCTGGTGGCATTTGAGTAAGACACACCAAGGCCAACCTAGGCTTGCCATTTATAGTGTTATGTTATTCGCATATGCAAATAAGTGGTTACCACCACAACAGAAAGTAAATTAGACAATATTTTGTAATTGAAATTAAATTTGAATTAATAAGACATTAAAACCTAAAAAATATTGTGATATAATTCTAATAACAAGCATACATAATCTTCATCATATTAATATCATATTGAAAGAAAAGAAAATTCATCAAACTATTTTATATATATATGTGTGTGTGTGTGTGTGTGTGTGTGTGTATTTGCTTCACTAGCTTAATAATAATGTTAAATATGAACTAAAGAACTTCTTCATGTAACTAGAGCTTATCTTTCTCAAATAGATATCATCATTAAAAAATGAAATATGAAAACTCTGATTACCGATAACATGGTGTTGTCATCTGTGAGTTCCCGTGTGACTTTGGAGTCGACTGCTGTTGACTCGTTGGCTTTTTGAATTTGAATCCATTTATCATTCTCTATTTTGATTGTAGTCTGAAAAAATATAGATAACTCTTCGAATTAATGAAAGTTTGTTTTATAGTCTTAAATAAAAGGTTTCTAAAACTATTAAAAAATATTATTAGTTAACTTTTTCATATTGATTAGTCATCAAATGTTAATATCAAAAGAGCTTTTCAAATACTCAATTGAATTTGCAAATTAAAATTTACAATGAAGACCTAATTGAAATTTTTCCATTTCTAAACTTACTAGAAAAATATTACTTGATTCTCAACAACAACAAAAACAAAGTTAGACACTGAAAATTACTGGGTCCTTCAGTCTCACTTTCTTTCTCATTTTGAGCCGGAACTTTTTTTTAGGAAGGGACTTTTCTCTCTTCTCACCGTTTTCTCTGCTTGAGGAAAAGCACAGTTGCCTAGCCGTCCGTGTTCGGTCTTTTATTCCTCTCAAATCTCGAGAATTCTTACGGTTAGTCCTGCCCTCTTTCCCATAAAACCAACCATGCCTACCGCCAGCAGTGTCAGAAAATCGCCATTAAAATGCGTGATGAAAACTTGAATATTTAGACTTACTATCTTTCGAAGCTTATAACTACTTAAAAAATGTAATTTAAATTTTTTTTCGATAAAAGGAGCAAAGACCAAATTTTAAAATAATATCAGGTTTAATAGCAAAATATGCAATATTTGTTTTTTTTTTAATCGGTTTTCTTTAAAAATGATTTCAAGAAAATCAACGAATTTTAACTTATTTCGAATATATATATATATATATATATATATATATGTATTCCAAAAAATCACTTACCTATAAAGAAATACTAATCAATGGGTACTTCCATTCTTCGTTGTTAAGAATTTATCCATATTTCTATTTTATATTCCATGTCCTTTTTAAATAAAATATTTTTTAAAGCAAGTATTAAAAAATAGCGCGACATCAGATGTTTCAGAAAGGGAATAAAGAGAAACAAATGTCTCCTTTTATTCGAGTTAAGAACTACGGTGGTCTGTAAGGACCAGAATTAATCTCCCTTTCTATTGGTAGCTGTAAACAAAAGTTAATAAATATGGGCCATCGTATTCATTCAATTTCGGACTTAAGCATATATTCAACCACTACCGTGGTTGAATGATATATATATATATATATATATATATATATATATATATATATATTCACTCATTGGGAATCAATTGAAGTCATGAGCTCAAAAATTTAAGAAAAATTAAATAAGTAAATTGTAAGTGGAATATGTTAATTCAATGTGGGCGAGTTAAAATTCTCCATTACTCAGGAGCAAATATTTCAATGTTTTATTAAGTATTAAGTACTAGACAAAAGACTTGGCGCTGCCCAGAAGAAACAATACTAATAATACCGTATTAAACTTAGAAGTAATCCAAAAGAGCTTAATATGCTAGACAGAAAATAAGTGTTTTAATGCTGTGTTTGTCAGGAGCAATAACTTAAATTCATTTTTTAGTGTTCTATACTCGACAACAAAATAAGTGGGAACAATAATAGTTATAATTCAGAATCATTAATAATAAGTAGTGCTATATCGCACATCCCTCCATATTTACATGAATAAACCACAAACCAGAAGGAGCAGCGACCGTAACAATAATGGCGACGCTAAGACAAAGCCCCATTCGTCAATACAACGTAAATGAACACACTAAACACACACGACAATTTCAAAGCCCATTTTTTATGTACACACATCAACGGCATAATTCGCACCTCACTTCAACAAAGAAAACCGCGACAGGAAGCCGTACATCAAAAGAAAAATCAAAATCCCAAATACAAACATCACAGCAAACGCAACTCCGGCAGCATATAAACACGAATAATTATCTCACAAAACACTGCAACAGTACAACACCTACTAGAACACATTCACAACTTTCTTAGCTTTAAATAACACATATAACACATGTATACAAACATCAAACAGACGACTCCCTACAATACATTAAAATGCAAAAAACAAACACAAGTAAAAAGCGAAAACGTCAATCAGCAATAAAAGCCGCCTTTTGTCTACAACTACGTTCGCATCCACGAGTATAAAAATGACAGCTTTTTCGACAAGCGGGCAGATCGGCCCAGCGTGTCAAGCTGATTCTCGCTTCATCACCAGCTAGCAACCGTTGACCCCTCGCCAGCGACAACAACTATTAAAATTACTGCGCCGCTGCCGCCATCTCACTTGTGATACTGGACAGCAAGCCTTGAAGACTACCTCTCTTCCGCCGCCGCCAGATCACCACAGCTCACCAGCCAACAGCCGTTAGCCCCTCGCCAACGACAACAGCTACTAAAATTACTGTGCCCACCACTCCTGATACTAGACAACAAGATTACCCCTCTTCCGCCACCGCGGCCGCCAGATCACCACATCACATCAGACAGCGAGGTTTGCCCCGCCAATAGCAGGAACCACTGTCACCCAACAGCGACACTTGTTATTAGGATTACTCCTCTTCCGCCATCGCTGTACCTGTATCCCAGACATTAGAACACTAAGCCACATTTCTGTCATCGCCGCCACTGCACACATATTCCAGACGCCAGAACACATAAGCCACGTTCCTGACATCGCCGCCCTCCACCTCAGCCTAACCTAACACCAGATCATCGCCGTCATGCTAACCGACTAACATTCCCACCGCTGCCGCCGCCGTCAGAACATCCTGACTCGCCAAGCAGTTTGTTTCACGATCATTCCATCTTTAAACTCAACCCTTTTCTTTTGTTCCTTTCTTGCTTCCATAAGCTCAGTTTTGTAATATAACAGTAGTATATATTAATCCAAAAGCGCTTAATACTTTTAAAAAATGTGTTTAAAGTATGCATTACTCTTGCATGTGTTTCGTTATAGTGTTGTATAAGAAGAAACTTGGTGCCAATTAATAATATAGTATTACATTTGCTAAGAGATATATGTTAACCCCAAAGTGATCAATACTTAAGATAGAGAAAATGTGTTTAAACGATGTGTTGTCTCGGAGCAAGAACTTCAATCTTTCATTATAGGATTGTATACTACAGAAGACACTATGTGTTGCCTTAAAACAATAATAGTAATAATACAGTATTAGATTTGGTATTTTAATCCAAAGTGCTTAATGCTTTAGACAAAACAAAGCGTATTTGAACCTTGCAATGTTCTTCAATGTATTTCATCGCGTATTAAAGAAGATAATCAATGTTTCACGGAGCAATAAAATAATGCAGTTATATGTTTCATGCATTAATTTAAATGTACTCTTTATCATATATACAGCGGGTGTCTTCAAACACCGCATTATGTGGGGAGTAATAATTCCAATGTGTTTTGTTATAGTGTTGTATACTAGACAAGAAATTCGATATTGCTCAGGAACAGTAATAGTAATAATAGTATTACATGTAGTAAGTGGTATATGATGAACCAAAAGTGTTCAGTAACCTAGATAGAGAAAGTGTCCGGGAGCAAGAACTTTAAAATGCTTCATTATAGTGTCGTATACTAGACAAGAAACTTAACATTGTCTGAGTACTCTAATATATATAGAAATATTATGTTTGTTAAGCAGTATATGTTAATCTTAGTGATGACAAAGAATACATTAAAAATGTGTTTATTAGAATGTCGACGTTAAAAGATGAGAAACTTGGTGTTGCCCGGGGGCAGTAATTTTAAAATTGAAAACTCAGGTAAATTCTTTTTACATTTTTATAATTATTTTTAAGAATGAGGAAGAGGCAAGGTTAGAAGGGTTCCTGAGAGAGTGGCAAGAAAAGCTGAACAGCGGAGATATTTAAAAAAAAATAGTTAACACACTATAAACTCTTCTATTTTGTTCTGACAACCCTGCTATTCAATTATATAAGGAAAAGTTGTCGGTCTCTTTGTCTGCCCAACTTAAAGTAGAAACAAATATACACTCCCACAAAGCTGGTATATTCATATTTGATTTGGTCTCAGACAAATATGTAATTAAAAACTAATTCATTCTTCGGAAGCCAATTGGAGCAGAATTAGTTGTTGAGAGGGTCAACATTTAGGAGCAATTTTTTAATGTAGAAACCTAGCAAGAAATTGCCAAATTGTTAAAAAATTTGAGAAATGATAATTGTCTGAGTATTATTACACGTTTCTCAAATTGTTCTGCTATAAGGAGGAAAGGTAGAAACTTGCCATTGCCTATGTTCAATGTGCTTTTAGTCTAAAAACAATAATAGTAACTAGCTTTTTTGCTTAAGATTAATTAATTTGACTAAGCTTTTTCTTATTTAAAATGTATTTCTTACCTGTGTCAATTTATCTTTGCCACCCACCTCCAAAAAAAAAAAAAAAAAGAAGAAAATGTTTGTTATTTACAAAACTGATACATTTTTATAGGGTTCGGATAATATTACTTATCATACCCTCTCTCTCTCTCTCTCTCTCTCTATATATATATATATATATATATATATGTATATATATGTATATGTATATATATGTATATATATATATATAATATAAAGCTGAATGTCTGTGTGTGTGTGTGTGTGTGTGTGTGTGTGTGTGTGTGGTCACGAATAGGCTCCTATATGGTTGACTATTTTAAAAAACTGATTACATATAATGATAGAAGATGTATCGAGACGCAGGAATGGGTATGTTTGATCTGGCAGAACGGTGGTTCATTAAAATTATGGGGTCTGCGTTCACGCCTGGTCCACAAAGTATGGAAATAAAAAATTTAAAAATTAAAACAAAAACGTTTACAAGTGCTTTTGATATAGATGTACATAATAATACTTTGATAAGTATGTTTTAACTTAAATAGGGATGGTATAATAAAATTGTGAGGTCTGAGTTCGCGCCTGGCCTCCATAGAATGGAAATAGGCACAAACTTTAATAAAGACTTTACATATCTATCTGCGTAAGTATACTTGGATAATAATGTTTCAGTTTGAAGAAATATGGTATAATAAAATTATGGAGTGTTCGTTCGCACCTGACCTCCATAGAATGGAAATATGTCACAAAGTTTAACAAGGTTTTTTAATATAGATCCACAGAATATTGTGATAAGTGTTTCAGTGTCACCAGGTATGGTATAATAAATTATGGGGTTTATCTATTTTATTTTTACTTTCATCATATTTTGCTTTGGTTTTGATACCCCCAAATTCAACCCAAATTTACAACCCTTCCTTTTCATAACCTATCATACTTTCATAAATCAGAGTCCATTTTCTGTAGGCTGTTTTTGAACGCAGTCAACAACGGGTACTTTTGCTAGTATATATATATATATATATATATATAATAAAAGAATGAAACAAGAAATATTCAGTAGATAATCAATTTTCTTAGGAATGCATGGTTGAGTTAATAATTGTATTTCATTTTGCACTTCCTCTACCGATTCTTAGTAGTTCTTTAATAAAATAGAAAAAAACACATATACAGATATATATTAGGAGGTATATTTGGCAAAGAAAAAACAGGGGAAAAGTGCTCAATACGTTAGTAGAGCTAGATATGTTTTTATTATTTCAACTTCGGGGATTTTTACTCAAATCATTAGAAGTTGTTTCAAAAGATAAGATAAAAAAAATTATCCTGCCGATCGCGTCAGACGATCTAACCAAAAAAAAAAATTGAGAAACGATAATTGCCTGAGTATTGTTACGCGTTTCTCAAATTTTTTTTATACTATAAAGGGGAAAGGTAGAAACTTACCATTGCCCATGTTCAATGTGTTCCATGGCTTAGATCATCTGACGAGATCGATAGGATAATTTTATTGTCCTGTCTCTGGAAACAACTTGTAATAATTTAAGTAAAAATCTCCTAGATTTAAATAATAAAAACATATATATATATATATATATATATATATATATATTGTACAAAATTTTGTTGAAATTCAAATACTTACATTTTTTCTTTTATATAACTCTTGTTTATTTCATCTTGGATCTCTTTATTACAGCCGTTTCGTTAATGGGATGACAATTTTATGTTTTATGTTTTCATAAAAAATTTCTTTCTCATCGTCATATGTGATTTCCATCCGATGTTACCAACAAAATATATATATATATATATATATATATATATATATATATATATATATATATATATATAAACTACTTAATTTACTCACATAAAATTAATATATGAAAGCATAAATTTATGCGCAAACTTTAAGTATTTACTTCAAAAGTGCTCAATACGTAGGTAGAGCTATTTAGTAAGTTATAAATATATATATGGCGTTAAGCTACACTGAATATTCCGCGTTTCATCCACTCTTCAGGCTTATGCGCCAATTTTGTGGTTGTTTGTCGTTTTTATGTACAAAATTGGTGCATAAGCCTGAAGAGTCCTAGAGTGGATGAAACGAGGAATATTCAGTGTAGCTTAATCGCCATATATATTTTATAACTTACTATATATATATATATATATATATATATATATATATATACTTGCCTTATTGATCCTTCCTAAGATTTCCTTATCGAGGGTTCCGTCGCTCGATATAGTACTGCCAAGATATACAAAGTCATCAACGGTGCCCAGTTTCGTTCCATTTACACAGATGACCGGTTCCTCGTAGCGGCTGTTTGGAGCTGGGGTGAACATTACCTTGGTTTTCTCCGGGCTAATTGTGAGGCCAAAGGCAGTACACGCCCTGGAGAAGCGGTCCATGATGCCCTGCATATCTTCTGCTGTGTGTGCGACGAAGTCTACATCGTCAGCATACAGCAGCTCCCTGACAAGTGAGTGAAATCTTTTCGATCTGGCCCTGAAACGAGTAAGGTTGAATAACTTGCCCGTTGTCCGAAATCGAAAGAGCACTCCCGTTTCACAGTTTCTAAATGCGAACGCGAGTGTTGTTGCGAAATAGATTGAGAACAAGGTTGGAGCTAGAATATCTCCCTGTTTAAGCCCGTTGTCGATGGCAATGCCCTCCGAAACTGTGCCGTTTATCTGGAGACGCGCTTTCATGTTTTCATGCAGTTGTCTGATCATATTTACGAAACCAGGTGGACATCCATGTTTCCCCAATATTATCCACAGGGCAGTTCGGTTTACAGTGTCGAAGGCTTTTTTCAGATCTACAAATACCTGGTATAGAGCTAGCCTTTGTTCTTTGCATTTTTCCTGTATCTGACGGACTGAGAAGATCATGTCCATTGTGCCACGCCCGGGTCTAAACCCACTTTGGGCTTCGGGCAGTACTGAGGGGTAAATATATTCATTTAGTCTGTTTAGTAGGAGTCTGGCAAATACCTTACCGACTACCTCCAACAGACTTATACCCCTGTAGTTCCCACATAGGACTTTTTGTCCTTTTCCCTTATACAGTGGGATTAGTATCGCGTTGATCCAATCTTGGGGTACAGGAGACCCAGACCAGACCTTGGATATCAATCGGTGTACTTCAGCTGTAATTTGATTGCCCCCATATCGGAGAATCTCGACAGGAATGCCGTCCAGCCCCGGCGACTTTCCCGTATTTATCTCGCTAATAGCTTCGCTGATATCATGTTGAGTCGGGTGAACCAGCATCTTTTGTCTGATTTCCTGCTGTGGCAGATTCCTGATGACTTCCTCATCAATAGTTGAGGGGTTGTCGAACAGATCTCTGAAGTGTTCTGTCCAGCGCTTAGGAAGGATCAATAAGGCAAGTAAGGCCTTTGGTAATCTCGAAAAACGAGTGTGGGCAGACAGAGCCCTGACCTTCAAAACAAAGATAAAGGTATATGAGACTTGTGTACTACCTGTCCTCCTATATGCCTCGGAAACATGGACGACATATCGCTGTCATATCAAGGCTCTGGAAAGATTCCACCAGACATGCCTACGCAGGATATTTAATGTCACCAAACAAGCTCTCTTGTCCGATGAAGAGGTGCTCAAGAAGGCGAGCACATTCAGCATAGAGGCTCGAGTCTTTCGAAACCAGACTCGATGGGCGGGTCACGTAGTGGGAATGGAGGATTATAGGATACCTAAGCAATTGTTCTATGGGGAGCTTGAATGTGGCAAACGACCCAATCACAAACCTCGGAAAAGGTACAAAGATGTAGTTAAGGGAAACCTGCGGGCACTTGGCATAGAAATAACAAGGTAGGAAGAGATAGCTGAAGACCGGGAAAGTTGGAGGTGCTACGTCTACGCGGGATGTGAGAATTTTGAGGTTTTGAGAGTTGAGCACGCCACTATAAAGCGAGCCTTACAAAAGCGAGAGGATACAGAGGACTTTGATCTCGACCCCGCGTACTCATGCGGGATATGCGGCAGGGTGTGCCTGTCAAAGGCAGGCCTCAAGAGTCATGGAACTACGCACGCGGGACATGAACTGGGAGCACGGGAGGGAGGGGGGCGGTCACCAACAAGGTTATCCTGCAGAATATGCGGCAAACTGTGCAGGCCGGGTGGGGCTATGTGGAATCATATGCGGACTCACTCACACGCCATCGTATCGTGAGGGTTGGCCGTCTTCTGTAAAGAAGTGGCAGTCACCATATATATATATATATATATATATATATATATATATATATATATATATAACTACTTTATTTGATCACATAAATTAATATACAAAGAAATTATTTTATGCGTAAATTTTCAGTATTTACTTCAATAGTGCTCAATACATAGGTAGAGCTAGGTAGTAAGTTATGAAAATATATATGGCAATTAAGCTACACAGAATATTCCGGGTTTTATTCTCGTGAGAATTCGTCAAGCTTATGCGAAAAGTTGTGATTATCGCCCATTTATATATACGCACATGCTATTGAGTTTTATGAATATGTATGTTTATTGTTTTATTTTTTATTTTCTTTATTTATTTTCTATTGTTATTGTCAATTTCAAAATTATTTTGTATTGCTATCCTAGAGTAAAGTTTATCCTGGGCACACAATTGTTCACTATTTCTCTCCTACAGTTGGGCTTCTTTAAAGAATAGATAGAAAATTTTTCATTTAGGCATAATCTACATGGATCGTCTAGGTCCCTACATGTACTTACTTGTCTTATTATTTTCCATTCGACTATCAGCGAAGGTCCGCTTTCTTTGAGTTCTCAGTATTGATTTGCTAGTGCTGTTTTCATTTTTGTGTTTTTTTTTATTTTTTGTTTTTGAACATACTTTTATGATCATAATACCCGGTTTTGAAATCTGCATAATATTTCTTATTATTCGGGTTTTCTTTTGCAAATATTGTGGCCTGGTAAACTATGCTCTTGGTTAGACATTTAGTTTGAAGTGGGCAAATATGCGAGATCTACAGTTGCATTTATCTTGTTCATTATTAGTATTCTTATTTTTATTTCTATTAGAGTTTTTGTTTGGGTTTGTTTTATAATAATAATAATAAAATTGATAATATAATAATTATTATTATTATTTCTACTAGTTACATTTTTGTCTTTCGTGTTAGTATTATGTTTGTCATGTTGTTCACTTTTTTATTATTTATTTTGTTATTATTGTTTTCATTGCTCTTATTTAATATTTTGTTATTATGTGCTTAAATTATGATCTCTAAATTTTCGCAGCAGTTGTATCATAACTTTAGGTCATTTTTATTGAAGATTTTGTGTAGGAGATTGGATATGGGTAAGTGCTTTTTGATGAGGTCTAGAAACGTTTTGCCAAGTTTTGTTTTTAACATTTGATTGGATGACAGCGTATACCAGATTATATTTCTTTTTCTTTTATTTTTGATTTTATTACAGTTATCGCCGTTTTGTTGCTTATACTTAATATCAATATTTTTGTACCCACTATTTTTAAAGCTGCGTTGTAAATGTTGATTGACCTGTTAAATATGTTTTCATCACTTGAGTTATTGCTGAGTCTTCTTATGATCGAGTTTGTAATGGTATTAAAATCCATTATATTAGTTCAGTATTGTTATTCCAGTGTGATTTAGACATTAATGTGCGAGACAAAACGAAGCAAGAAGGGAAAATATTAATTCTCGCTGATCTGGTACTTCCATGTGGAGAATTTAGATGAGTGATGCGCACGAAGTAATGTTGGTTGTTTTACGTCAGACCGCGATGGAGTCAATGGTGATTACAGCATGTTGGCTCGACTCAACTGTCTGGGTTTGCCACACAGTGCTTTTTTTATAGATAACAGACCAGCTCCCAGTGAAAGCTGTTAGGGAAATATTTTTAAAATTTGCTTTCTTTGAATGCCGATTGGATGAAAAGTCAAGGCCTCTGTCACGTGTGATGTTGTCAACTACGTTGAAGTAAAAAGACAGAATTTTAGTTTTTATGAATGCAAGATTTGTGTAAGTGTATATAATAGATGTACGTGCAGCTGGAATGCTCCTTGCCCAGCCACTCTTAATGTTTGTGGTGAGTCGCTACACATACAAACTAAATTTGAGTGTAATATTTCTTGATCAATTATAATACTTATTAGAATAAAGACATTCATTTACTGATTATATTAAAAAATAGAGTCAGGAACTTACATTATCAGTCATTCTTTTATTACGATTATTCTGTAGCGACTTAATCGTAAAATGGTTCTTACAAATGCTTTAATTGATCACCCTCTTTCTTTTTCTGCTTAGTTTAAATTCGCTTTCTTCCTCACTTTTTAAAGCAATTAAGTTTCACAGAAACGTATGAACTCAAAATATTTTCAAACCCACAAAAATGGTTTCAAGACCCAAACTTAACACGTCTATATGAAAATGGCAAGCCAGTGCAAAGTTAGAAACTCCTATAAAATAGTCAAAAACACACAGAGAGGAGTCTCAACTGATCACACCTTGAACAAAACTCCAGAAAGTTTGCAGAATACCCTCTTCCGGCCTTTTGTCAGATGAAACAAAAAGGACTCAGTTACTTGCATATCAGCCTTCATCAACTCACACACATTAACATGAACAAGATAAACTAATGCACACACATACACAATGCCACGCTGCCAGATACTCTAATGCATATATAATTTACACACGTATACTCACACATTGAGCTATACACCTAACCTAACTTTCTTCAGCAAATACGTGTTTGTATAAATGTCTGGAAATAATTTTTAGATTTTTGTATAAAGAAGTTTTGTATAAAAATGTTTTGCTATAAAATTTAGTTTTTCTCAAATTTGTCATTTACAAAATTCTGTTTATGTTTTAGGTTGCACTTGTTACCTGGTGACCCTTCTATTCTTTCTGTTTCATTTATTTCTATTTTATTATGCATGTATGCATATATCCTTTCATTTTTTTTCCACTACTAAAACACAACTTTTATATCCAATTCATATCAAATGTCAGTGTGATCCTTGGTCATACTCAAAGACATTATTTACATCCAAGATGGCTGTTACCAATGCAGACACCGCACTACAATTTATATAATATAGAATTATGTGAATTCGATTCCTTCTTAGAATGAAGTCACAACTTTTGAGCTGAAATCAATGTAAAGTTTAATAGAGAAATCCAAGATTACATTTACTTAAATAGAACCACTTTACCTTCATATGATGCCCACTTGGAGTCACTTCATCAAATTCTTTTTCCAGTTTAAATCGTAATTTTGTTTTAGTGAATGTTGAAGAATTGATCAATTCCCATTCTCCATTCTCATCTTGCCTAATATCTTCATAAGTTGTTACTTGATTAGCAATTTTCCGAAGAACAATATTCACATCTAAAATGAAACAAAAATGTGCATATAAGTAATCTTTAGTAATATAAACATAAGTAATCTTAAGTTATATAAACATAAGTAATCTTAAGTTATATAAACACAAGTAATCTTAAGTTATATAAACATAAGTAATCTTTAGTTATATAAACACAAGTAATCTTTAGTTATATAAACATAAGTAATCTTTAGTTATATAAACATAAGTAATCTTTAGTTATATAAACATAAGTAATCTTTAGTTATATAAACACAAGTAATCTTAAGTTATATAAACATAAGTAATCTTAAGTTATATAAACATAAGTAATCTTTAGTAATATAAACATAAGTAATCTTAAGTTATATAAACATAAGTAATCTTTAGTTATATAAACATAAGTAATCTTTAGTTATATAAACAAAAGTAATCTTTAGTTATATAAACATAAGTAATCTTTAGTAATATAAACATAAGTAATCTTTAGTAATATAAACACAAGTAATCTTAAGTTATATAAACACAAGTAATCTTAAGTTATATAAACATAAGTAATCTTAAGTTATATAAACACAAGTAATCTTAAGTTATATAAACATAAGTAATCTTAAGTTATATAAACATAAGTAATCTTAAGTTATATAAACACAAGTAATCTTAAGTTATATAAACATAAGTAATCTTAAGTTATATAAACATAAGTAATCTTAAGTTATATAAACACAAGTAATCTTAAGTTATATAAACATAAGTAATCTTAAGTTATATAAACACAAGTAATCTTAAGTTATATAAACACAAGTAATCTTAAGTTATATAAACATAAGTAATCTTAAGTTATATAAACACAAGTAATCTTAAGTTATATAAACATAAGTAATCTTTAGTTATATAAACACAAGTAATCTTTAGTAATATAAACACAAGTAATCTTAAGTTATATAAACACAAGTAATCTTAAGTTATATAAACATAAGTAATCTTAAGTTATATAAACATAAGTAATCTTAAGTTATATAAACATAAGTAATCTTAAGTTATATAAACATAAGTAATCTTTAGTAATATAAACACAAGTAATCTTAAGTTATATAAACACAAGTAATCTTAAGTTATATAAACATAAGTAATCTTAAGTTATATAAACATAAGTAATCTTAAGTTATATAAACATAAGTAATCTTAAGTTATATAAACATAAGTAATCTTTAGTTATATAAACAAAAGTAATCTTAAGTTATATAAACACAAGTAATCGTAAGTTATATAAACACAAGTAATCTTAAGTTATATAAACATAAGTAATCTTAAGTTATATAAACATAAGTAATCTTAAGTTATATAAACATAAGTAATCTTTAGTTATATAAACAAAAGTAATCTTAAGTTATATAAACACAAGTAATCGTAAGTTATATAAACACAAGTAATCTTTAGTAATATAAACACAAGTAATCTTAAGTTATATAAACACAAGTAATCTTAAGTTATATAAACATAAGTAATCTTAAGTTATATAAACATAAGTAATCTTAAGTTATATAAACATAAGTAATCTTTAGTTATATAAACAAAAGTAATCTTAAGTTATATAAACACAAGTAATCTTAAGTTATATAAACACAAGTAATCTTAAGTTATATAAACATAAGTAATCTTAAGTTATATAAACACAAGTAATCGTAAGTTATATAAACATAAGTAATCTTTAGTTATATAAACACAAGTAATCTTTAGTAATATAAACACAAGTAATCTTTAGTTATATAAACATAAGTAATCTTAAGTTATATAAACATAAGTAATCTTAAGTTATATAAACATAAGTAATCTTAAGTTATATAAACATAAGTAATCTTTAGTTATATAAACATAAGTAATCTTAAGTTATATAAACACAAGTAATCTTAAGTTATATAAACACAAGTAATCTTAAGTTATATAAACATAAGTAATCTTAAGTTATATAAACATAAGTAATCTTAAGTTATATAAACATAAGTAATCTTTAGTTATATAAACATAAGTAATCTTTAGTTATATAAACACAAGTAATCTTAAGTTATATAAACACAAGTAATCTTAAGTTATATAAACACAAGTAATCTTAAGTTATATAAACATAAGTAATCTTAAGTTATATAAACATAAGTAATCTTAAGTTATATAAACATAAGTAATCTTTAGTAATATAAACACAAGTAATCTTAAGTTATATAAACACAAGTAATCTTAAGTTATATAAACACAAGTAATCTTAAGTTATATAAACACAAGTAATCTTAAGTTATATAAACATAAGTAATCTTTAGTAATATAAACACAAGTAATCTTAAGTTATATAAACATAAGTAATCGTAAGTTATATAAACATAAGTAATCGTAAGTTATATAAACACAAGTAATCTTTAGTTATATAAACATAAGTAATCGTAAGTTATATAAACATAAGTAATCGTAAGTTATATAAACAAAAGTAATCTTAAGTTATATAAACAAAAGTAAGCTTAAGTAATTTAAACATACATAATCTTCAGTTATGTTACTATAAATAATCTTAAGTTATGTGAAATAAATAATCTTAAGTTATATAAACATAAGTAGTCTTAATTTATATAAACATAAGTAATCTTTAGTTATATAAACATAAGTAATCTTAAGTTTTGTAAACATAAGTACTCTTAAGTTATGTAAACATAAGTAATCGTAAGTTATATAAACATAATAAAACTTAAGTTATATACACATAAGTAATCTTAAGTGATGTTTACATAGGTAATCAAGTTATGTAAGCATAGGAAATCTTAAGTTATATACACATAAGTAATCTTAAGTTAAGTAAACACAAGTAATCTTAAGTTATGTAAACACAAGTAATCTTAAGTTATATAAACATAAGTAATCTTTAGTTATATAAACATGAGTAATCTTAAGTTTTGTAAACATAAGTTAGCTTCAGTTATGTAAACGTAAGTAATCTTAAGTTATGCACACATATGTAATCCTGACTTATGCACAAATAAGTAATTTTAAGTTGTATAAACATAAGTAATTTTAAGTTGTATAAACATAAGTAATCTTTAGTTATATAAACGAAAGTAATCTTAAGTAATGTTAACATAAGTAAACTTAAGTTATATAAACATAAGTTATCTTAAGTTATGTAAAATTAAGTAATCTTTAGTTATATATACATATAAGTAATCTTTAGTTATATATACATAAGTAATGTTAAGTTTTTTAAACATAAGTAATGTTAAGTTTTGTAAACATAAGTAATCTTAAGTTATGTAAACATAATTAATCGTAAGTTATGTAAAATACGTAATCTTTAGTTATATAAACAAAAGTAATCTTAAGTAATGTTAACATAAGTAATCTTAATTTATATAAGCATAAGTAATCTTAAGTTATGTAAAATAAGTAATCTTAAGTTATATAAACATTAGTAATCTGTAGTTATATAAACATAAGTAATCCTTAGTTATATAGATATAAGTATTATAAAGTTATATTAACATAAGTAATCTTCAGTTATATAAACATCAGTAATCTTAAGTTATGTAAAATAAGTAATCTTAAGTGGTATAAACATAAGTAATCTATAGATATATAAGGCCAAACTATTTGCAAAGAACTTTGCAGCTAATTCTACCCTATGCGATGAAAGCCATCAACTCCCCATATTTCCTCTATAACACAGAACATGCTAGGTAACATACAAATATCCATGCGTGAGGTCGCCAAGCTAATCAAGAACCTTGATTCCAGTAAAGCAATTGGTCCTGACGGCATCCCAATTATAGTGTTAAAAAAACTTCAACCAGAACTTGCTCCCATACTTACAAAACTTTTTAAGCGCTGCCTTAAGGAGAAGTGCTTTCCGACTCCCTGGAAGACCTCATCAGTTTGCCCTGTATTTAAGAATTCAGGTGATAAGTCATCTCCCTCTCAGTACAGACCAATAAGCCCCCTGTGTGTCATGAGCAAGTTGCTGGAGTCCATATAAAATAAAGAAGTAGTCAACCACCTCAGCAGAAATAATCTTCTTAGGGACATGCAATATGGTTTCCGTTCTGCCAGATCTACAGCAGATGTGCTAACGGTTATATCTCATAGGATTAGCGAATCTTTCAACAAAGGCTTCCTTTCTAGGGCAATTGCTCTTGACATATCAAAGGCCTTCGATAAGGTATGGCATAAGGGCCTAGTTCACAAGATTTCCAGCTACAGTATAACTGGAAATGTATTCTCAATCATTAAATCATTTCTCTCTGATAGGCTCATAAGAGTAGTGGTTGATGAGCAGAAATCACAGGCCCTCAGTATTAATGCTGGAGACCCTCAGGGGTCAATGCTGGGCCCAACTCTCTTCCTGATCTACATCAATGACCTCCCTAAACACACACTTAAATCATTCGTTGACATCTATGCTGATGACACAACCATCTACGGCAACACATCAAAGGCTGTAAATGACAAAGTTCTCTCTGATTCTCTCTCCTCTGATGTTGAGCGCGTGGTTCAGTGGGGGAAGACGTGGCTGGTTACCTTTAATGCATCTAAAACCAAACTCCTATCCTTACATCATCAACGCTCTGATCCCCATCTGGCATCAATTAGGATGGATGGCTCTCATTTGGGAGAGGCCCCGTGTTTTGACAAGCTTCTGGGTTTGACCTTTACTCCTTATCTGAAATGGAACACATACATCAAGTCTGTTGCCAAGGTCACTGGAAAGATGGTGGGATCCTTCTACCGCTCCAGAAGATATCTCACTGCTGATGCAATTCTCTATCTATATAAAAGCCAAGTACGTCCAAGGATGGAATACTGCTGCCATATCTGGGTAGGAGCTACTAAAAACAGCCTATCCTGCCTTGACAGAGTACAAAATAGACTTCGTAGCTTAGTAGGGGGGTGCCCTTTTCTCTACCCTGCAACCTCTCTCCCACAGAAAAGACGTTGCGAGCCTATCCTTGTTTTATCGTTATTTCCATGGCAGGTGCTCGTCTGAACTCCAATCTCTGGTCCCCCCTCGCCAATCTTTCACAAAAAACACCCGTCTAGCCGAATCCACTGTGAAAAATTTCCCCCACTCTTTATCTGTGCCTAAATCAAAACGTGGATTCCATGAACAAAGCTTCTTTCTTAGAACTGCACGCCTGTGGAACTTTGTTCCGTCTGCCTGCTTCCCACCTGACTACAACTTGAATGTGTTCAAGTCCAACGTTAACAAATTCCTAATGAACCGCCCGCTTAAGTAAACACTTCATCAAATCTCCACACTAACATAATGTACTTGCAATAACCCTTATCCCTGAGTGGCTTCCGGGCCTTGATAAGTGGTGACCACTGTGAAAAAAAAAATATAAATAAATAAAGAATAGCATAAGTAATCTTAAGTTACTTAAACATAAGTAATCTTATATTATATAAACATAAGTAATCTTAAGTTTTATAAACATAAGTAATCTTATGTTATGTAACCATAAGTAATCTTAAGTCATATAAGCATAGGTAATCTTAAGTCATATGAACATAAGTAATCTTAAGTTTTATAAATATAAGTAATCTTAAGTTTTATAAACTTAAGTAATCTTAAGTTTTATAAACATAAGTAATCTTAAGTTATGCACACACAAGTAATCTTTAATTATATAAACAAAAGTAATCTTAAATTATACAAAATAAGTAAATCATGTAAACATAGGTAATCTTAAGTTATGTAAAAATAAGTAATTTTAAGTTATGTAAAAAAAAGTAGTCCTCGGTTATATAAACATAACAAATCTTAATTATGCACACATAAGTAAACTTAAGTTATATAAACGTAAGTAATCTTAATTTATATAAACATAAGTAATCTTAATTTATATAAACATAAGTAATCAAAAGTGATATAAACAAAAATAATCTGAAGTTATGTACACATAAAGTAATAAGTAATCTTAAAATATATAAACATAAGTAATCTTAAAATATATAAACATAAGTAATCTTAAGATATAAATACATGAGTAATCTTTAGTTATATAAGCATAAGGATTCTTAAGTTATATAAACAAAAGTAATCTTAAGTTATGTAAACATAAGTAATCTTTAGTCCTATAAACATAAGTAATCTACAGTTATATAAAAAATAAGTAATCTTAAGTTATGCAAACTTTCCAATCTTGTGTCATATAAACATAAGTAATCTTTAGTTATATATGCATAAGTAATCTCAAGTTATATAAACATAAGCAATCTTAAGTTACATAAAAACAAGTAATCTTAAGTTTTGTAAACATAATTAAGCGTAAGTTATATAAACATAAGTAATCTTAAGTTATATAAACACAAGTAATCTTAGTTATATAAGCACAAGTAATCTTAAGTTATATAAACACAAGTAATCTTAACTTATATAAATATAAGTAATCTTAAGTTATGTAAAATTACTAATCTTCAGTTATATACACATAAGTAATCATAAGTTTTGTAAACATAATTAATCATAAGTTATGTAAACATAAGTAATCTTAAGTTATATAAACATAAGTTATATTAAGTTATATAAACATAAGTAATCTTTAGTTAAGTAAAATTACTAATCCTAAGTTATATAAACAAAAGTAATCTAAAATTATGTAAAAATAAGTAATCTTTGGTTATATAAACATAAGTAATCTTAGGTTATATAAACGTAAGTAATCTAAAATTATGTAAAAATAAGTAATCTTTGGTTATATAAACATAAGTCAACTTAAGTTATATAAACATAAGTAATCTTAAGTTATATAAACATTAGTAATCTGTAGTTATATAACCATAAGTAATCTTAAGTTATATTAACATAAGTAATCTTCAGTTATATAAACATCAGTAATCTTAAGTTATGTAAAATAAGTAATCTTAAGTGGTATAAACATATGTAATCTTAAGTTATATAAACATAAATAACCTTAAGTTATATAAACATAAGTAATCAAAAGTTATATAAGCATAAGTAATCTCAAGTCATATAAGCATAAGTAATCTTAAGTCATATAAACATAAGTAATCTTAAGTTTTATAAACATAAGTAATCTTAAGTTATGCACACATAAGTAATCTTTAATTATATAAACATAAGTAATCTTAAGTTATGCACACATAATAATCTTTAGTTATATAAACATAAGTAATCTTAAGTTATATAAGCATAAGTAATCTTAAGTTATGCACACATAAATAATCTGAAGTTATATAAACATAAGTAATCTTAAGTTATATAAACATAAGTAACCTTAAGTTATATAAACATAAGTAATCTTAAGTTATGCACACATAAATAATCTTTAGTTATATAAACATAAGTAATCTTAAGTTATATAAACGTAAGTAATCTTAAGTTATGCACACATAATAATCTAAAGTTATATAAACATAAGTAATATTTAGTTATATAAACATGAGTAATCTTAAGTTATATAAACATAAGTATTTAGTTATATAAACATAAGTAATCTTAAGTTATGCACACATAATAATCTGAAGTTATATAAACATGAGTAATCTTAAGTTATGCACACATAATAATCTAAAGTTATATAAACATGAGTAATCTGAAGTTATATAAACATAAGTAATCTGAAGTTATATAAACATAAATAATCTGAAGTTATATAAACATAAGTAATATTTAGTTATATAAACATGAGTAATCTTAAGTTATATAAACATAAGTAATCTTAAGTTATGCACACATAAATAATCTGAAGTTATATAAACATAAGTAATCTTAAGTTATATAAACATGAGTAACTTTAAGTTATATAAACATAAGTAATCTTAAGTTATGCACACATAAGTAATCTTTAGTTATATAAACATAAGTAATCTTAAGTTATGCACACATAATAATCTGAAGATATATAAACATGAGTAATCTTAAGTTATGCACACATAATAATCTGAAGTTATATAAACATAAGTAATATTTAGTTATATAAACATAAGTAATCTTAAGTTATATAAACATAAGTAATCTTAAGTTATGCACACATAAGTAATCTTTAGTTATATAAACATAAGTAATCTTAAGTTATACACACATAAATAATCTGAAGTTATATAAACATAAGTAATCTGAAGTTATATAAACATAAGTAATCTGAAGTTATATAAACATAAATAATCTTAAGTTATATAAACATAAGTAATCTTAAGTTATGTAAACATAATAATCTGAAGTTATATAAACATAAGTAATCTTTAGTTATATAAACATAAGTAATCTTAAGTTATGCAGACATAAATAATCTGAAGTTATATAAACATAGATAATCTTAAGTTATATAAACATAAGTAATCTTAAGTTATGCACACATAATAATCTGAAGTTATATAAACATAAGTAATCTTAAGTTATATAGATATAAGTAATCTTAAGTTATGCACACATAAATAATCTGAAGTTATATAAACATGAGTAATCTTAAATTATGCACACATAAATAATCTGAAGTTATATAAACATAAGTAATCTTAAGTTATATAAACATAAGTAATCTTAAGTTATATAAACATCAGTAATCTTAAGTTATGCACACATAAATAATCTGAAGTTATATAAACATGAGTAATCTTAAGTTATATAGACATAAGTAATCTTAAGTTATATAAACGTAAGTAATCTTAAGTTATGCACACATAATAATCTGAAGTTATATAAACATAAGTAATCTTAAGTTATGCACACATAAATAATCTTAAGTTATATAAACATGAGTAATCTTAAGTTATGCACACATAAATAATCTAAAGTTATATAAACATAAGTAATATTTAGTTATATAAACATGAGTAATCTTAAGTTATATAAACACAAGTAATCTTAGTTATATAAGCACAAGTAATCTTAAGTTATATAAACACAAGTAATCTTAAGTTATATAAATATAAGTAATCTTAAGTTATGTAAAATTACTAATCTTCAGTTATATACACATAAGTAATCATAAGTTTTGTAAACATAATTAATCATAAGTTATGTAAACATAAGTAATCTTCAGTTATATAAACGAAAGTAATCTTAAGTTATATAAACATAAGTTATATTAAGTTATATAAACATAAGTAATCTTTAGTTAAGTAAAATTACTAATCCTAAGTTATATAAACAAAAGTAATCTAAAATTATGTAAAAATAAGTAATCTTTGGTTATATAAACATAAGTAATCTTAGGTTATATAAACGTAAGTAATCTAAAATTATGTAAAAATAAGTAATCTTTGGTTATATAAACATAAGTCATCTTAAGTTATATAAACATTAGTAATCTGTAGTTATATAACCATAAGTAATCTTAAGTTATATTAACATCAGTAATCTTCAGTTATATAAACATCAGTAATCTTAAGTTATGTAAAATAAGTAATCTTAAGTGGTATAAACATATGTAATCTTAAGTTATATAAACATAAATAACCTTAAGTTATATAAACATAAGTAATCAAAAGTTATATAAGCATAAGTAATCTCAAGTCATATAAGCATAAGTAATCTTAAGTCATATAAACATAAGTAATCTTAAGTTTTATAAACATAAGTAATCTTAAGTTATATAAACATAAGTAATCTTAAGTTATGCACACATAAGTAATCTTTAATTATATAAACATAAGTAATCTTAAGTTATGCACACATAATAATCTGAAGTTATATAAACATAAGTAATCTTAAGTTATATAAACATAAGTAATCTTAAGTTATGCACACATAAATAATCTGAAGTTATATAAACATAAGTAATCTTAAGTTATATAAACATAAGTAACCTTAAGTTATATAAACATAAGTAATCTTAAGTTATACACACATAAATAATCTTTAGTTATATAAACATAAGTAATCTTAAGTTATATAAACGTAAGTAATCTTAAGTTATGCACACATAATAATCTAAAGTTATATAAACATAAGTAATATTTAGTTATATAAACATGAGTAATCTTAAGTTATATAAACATAAGTATTTAGTTATATAAACATAAGTAATCTTAAGTTATGCACACATAAATAATCTGAAGTTATATAAACATGAGTAATCTTAAGTTATGCACACATAAATAATCTGAAGTTATATAAACATAAGTAATATTTAGTTATATAAACATGAGTAATCTTAAGTTATATAAACATAAGTAATCTTAAGTTATGCACACATAAATAATCTGAAGTTATATAAACATAAGTAATCTTAAGTTATATAAACATGAGTAACTTTAAGTGATATAAACATAAGTAATCTTAAGTTATGCACACATAAGTAATCTTTAGTTATATAAACATAAGTAATCTTAAGTTATGCACACATAATAATCTGAAGATATATAAACATGAGTAATCTTAAGTTATGCACACATAATAATCTGAAGTTATATAAACATAAGTAATATTTAGTTATATAAACATAAGTAATCTTAAGTTATATAAACATAAGTAATCTTAAGTTATGCACACATAAGTAATCTTAAGTTATATAAACATAAGTAATCTTAAGTTATGCACACATAAATAATCTGAAGTTATATAAACATAAGTAATCTTTAGTTATATAAACATAAGTAATCTTAAGTTATGCACACATAAATAATCTGAAGTTATATAAACATAAGTAATCTGAAGTTATATAAACATAAATAATCTTAAGTTATATAAACATGAGTAATCTTAAGTTATGCAAACATAATAATCTGAAGTTATATAAACATAAGTAATCTTTAGTTATATAAACATAAGTAATCTTAAGTTATGCACACATAAATAATCTTAAGTTATATAAACATAAGTAATCTTAAGTTATGCACACATAATAATCTGAAGTTATATAAACATAAGTAATCTTAAGTTATATAGATATAAGTAATCTTAAGTTATGCACACATAAATAATCTGAAGTTATATAAACACGAGTAATATTAAATTATGCACACATAAATAATCTGAAGTTATATAAACATAAGTAATCTTAAGTTATATAAACATAAGTAATCTTAAGTTATATAAACATCAGTAATCTTAAGTTATGCACACATAAATAATCTGAAGTTATATAAACATGAGTAATCTTAAGTTATATAGACATAATAATCTTAAGTTATATAAACGTAAGTAATCTTAAGTTATGCACACATAATAATCTGAAGTTATATAAACATAAGTAATCTTAAGTTATGCACACATAAATAATCTGAAGTTATATAAACATGAGTAATCTTAAGTTATGCACACATAAATAATCTGAAGTTATATAAACATAAGTAATCTTAAGTTATATAAACATAAGTAATCTTAAGTTGTATAAACATAAGTAATCTTTAGTTATATAAACATAAGTAATCTTAAGTTATGCATACATAAATAATCTAAAGTTATATAAACATAAATAATCTGAAGTTATATAAACATAAGTAATCTTTAGTTATATAAACATAAGTAATCTTAAGTTATGCACACATAATAATCTGAAGATATATAAACATAAGTAATCTTAAGTTATGTTTACATAAGTAATCGTAAGGTATGTAAAATAAGTAATCTTAAGTTATAGAAACATAAGTAATCTTAACTTATAGAAACATAAGTAATCTTAAGTTATAGAAACATAAGTAATCTTAAATTATATAAACATAAGTAATCTTTAGTTATGTAAAATAAATAATCTTTAGTTATATAAACATAAGTAATCTTAAGTTATGTAAAATAAATAATCTTTAGTTATATAAACATAAGTAATCTTAAGTTATGTAAAATAAATAATCTTTAGATATATAAACATAATAATCTTAAGTTGTATAAATAGTGGAAGAGCAAACAACAGTGTTTCTAGATATTTTGCTGAAAACCGTGTTTTCTGTATGTTCGTCTTAAGGTGAAAAACTACACAAGATATACTTACAAACATTAGATTATGGGTTTCAGTATAAGCACTGACATGCTAATAATATCAAAATACTGTAAATTATCACATGTCGTTAGACTAATACATACGTAACTAACTTTAATTTGTCTGCTGTTTTTTTTTGTAAAATAATAGTCACCACTTATCAAGCCCAGAGGGGGAAAAAAGTTAAAGGGTGTACAGTAGTTAATGGGATAATATCATAGTAATACTTAATAGTGGAAATTTGGTAAATTGGATTGCTTAAGGGGAACGGCTCATCAAGAACTTGTTTACATTGGACTTGTAGTCAGCTATATTCACTTTTAATGTAGCATATGTTAATATAAAAGGAAATGGTAGCTTACTTGAAGCATTTCTAGAAAATATGTATCCGAATAATTGTGTATTTAAAAAATAGATAATTGTGAAACTTTATACCCCAAATATTTTCTTCAATTGTTTTTGTTCCATTCACTATTCCGGTTTTTCGCATTGCTGTCAGTCTTCATAAATACGCACATATCTATTGTGAATTTGTATACTGTTGCTGCATTTTAATATGACCGTTGTTAAATACGTCGCTACTATGAAAATCCAATGCACATCCAACAGAACTCACATCTCTCAAAGAGACACCATCGAATTCATAGAACACGATCCCAAGCACTAACGCAGTAACATGCAACCAGAGCAATCCTCCTCAACTGACGCCGATAACCTATTTTCTATAGCTGTTGACAGCTAAACCCACCTTCACTGTGGGCAGGATGGATGTAGCCCATTAGCATACTCCCGATCTGCAACTGAATGGTCTCGAGTTCACTCCTCACCGCTGTTTTGTATTAATTTTTTTTAATTACATTTTAGATTACATGCCCTCATGATCATTAAAGATCATTTCACATTACATAATCCTGTGCCCAGATAGGCACGTTCTCTCTGCAGTCTTTGAATTGGCATCGGTTAACCTTCATTACTCTCTGGCTCAGCACTGACATCCTCATCATCTACCTGGACTACACGCGTTAAGTCTAAAATGTGTTGTAGCATTCCATCACTTAATAATCACCATTCTTCCCCATTGTGTCATGCAGCGTGCATTTGGAGGTTTCACCCAAACTTTTTCTCTTATTTGGATTCTGGCTGGTCTATGCTCATCAATTTCTGGGGACATATTTTTTGGGTGCCTCTATTCATAATTAAAAATTGATGCATGTGGCACTGCGTCTTTTCTCCGACCTTGGCTTCTTCAAGTGACAGCCTTCTTCTCTCAACTATTGTTTTCACTGTCTGATGGTGTTGCTCCACTATTCCATTTCCTTCAGGTCTGCCCTATAATAACTTTTTATCTTCCATTTTTTTTTTTTTTTAGCATAGACTGGAAGATTTCAGAGTGAAAAGCAGTGCCATTATCCATTATCACCTCCATTACTGGACCTCATTCATTGACAAGTATGCTCCTCCACGATAGTGTGTCATGTATATAACGAATCTTGTTCAATTCGTCGAAACTCCAATTTCTCCAGGATTATGTATTTTTGGGGTGGGATCGATCGATTGACACAGTTCTTAAACTACCTTCTGAATTTCTTCCCGTTTTATATGGGGATCAACTTTCCGCACCAAATATAATATTTTTCCACTCCCATGTGGTGCATGCCATCTAACTCTTCCAGTTCACCAATTCCTAGACAGCATATTGGGGTCTCTTCTTTCTCAACTAACCACTTTTTTTATCCATGTTAGCACATTTGCCTTGTTTTTCTCTGAAGGCACAAACACTGCTTTTATTCACAGTTTAAATTCAAATATTAACTCTCAAAGTATCCAAATCTTCAGTTTACAATCATTTCTCCAGCACCTTTTGTTCTTATTCTTCCACTCTCCTCCATTGTAGCGTTCACCCGAGTAGTGTGTCTGAATCAGTTCTTATTTCCATGTCTCTCAGTCCCCATTTTATAGCTAAATTGATGCCCTTAGGAACATCTAATTTAACCACCTTAATATGATTATAATCATTATTTTTCCTAAACCATGCTGCATCTTCCGCCACGAAACCACCAATCTCCACGACCCCACTTGTTGCAATAGTGCTCGCATCACACCACTCCTATACTCGTTTCAGGTATGTGCCAAGCTCCAATAACAGAATCCTCTTTTTTACCTCAGCTAGAATCTCCTGCATCATTTGATGCTTTTACAATCAACTTTGCCCTTCCAGTCTACTCCACTTGCTCTTCTTTTCACACAACTGCATGCCAATCGCAGCCATCCAGCAATTGGATAGTGCCCAACAATCTCTCACAGAAAATAAATCCCACCTACTAATTTCTCATCCTTTGCCTTTCCTGAACCTCAGCGCTCCCACCCTATTTTTTCATAAGATTACGACCCAATGCCATTCCTCCATCCAAGGATTCTGGTGATTTAGCTTCTAGCTCAAATCCTTTCAAATGTTGCACAACTTCTTTTATCGATATCTTCGTTACATCCATTATCATGGATGTAAATTATATCATGGATGTAAATTATATCATGGATGTAAATTATATCATGGATGTAAATTATATCATGGATGTAAATTATATCATGGATGTAAATTATATCATCGATGTAAATTATATCATCGATGTAAATTATATCACCGATGTAAATTATATCATCGATGTAAATTATATCATCGATGTAAATTATATCATCGATGTATGAATCTGTGGCTTCTTTCGTTTTGCTTCTTTTCTTTAACACCCTTTTTAAAATGGCTGCCATAATTTTCGGTGCATCATTAAGTCTGAATCCTGAATTCCCAGTGGAATCGTCCCTACCGGTAGAAATAACATCGAGGTGGACAGAGCGGAGAAAAGGGATCCATTCTGTTTGGTGTCTCTCTCAGTAAGGAAGAGTTCTTATTCTTCAAACCGGATGCTGGCACCCCTGATTGGCAAACCGGGTGCACTGCAGCCCTGATTGGTCAATATGTGGCCAAAAAGCAAAGGGGAGAGGCATTGATTCGTGAAAGAAAAAAAGTTCCATTTGTTTCTGCTATATAACCCCCTGCTTAGGCTGAAAGCTGACAGAGAAAAAAGCAGCATAACAAATAACGAAAAAAAAAAATGTCTTTTTATTTATTTTTACGAGAAAGAAAAAAATGTTCTTATTTTCTGTGAAAAGGTGGGGAATATTTGCAACTTATTTTTGTAATAGCACCTTCTTTCTTTTTTTTTTTTTGGAAAGAAGGAAAAACAAAGAAAATATGAAAATACATAACAGAAATACAAAGTTTTACACAGTCTCTTCGGCCAATGTATCCGTCGACCACTACGTGTAGTGGTGACATGATTGTCTTTATTTGGAGCATTTACTTCAGGTGTATGCATATTTTGATGCTGTGTGAAAGTAGGGAGAATGTGTGGTTCGTGTGTTTTTGTGTCAAGAAAGGCTTTTTTTATTCTATCAATAGAAACAGTTTCTCTTTTACCACTGATATCTAAGGTGATAAGTTTATCAGTACATGAAAGCACGTGATAAGGGCCTGTATACGGTGAAGTTAGGGGAGCTTTCACGGTGTCCTTTCTAAGAAAAATATGAGTCCAAGACGAAATGTCCTTTGGGACCTAAGATCTAATGGTCTGTTCCCTAGTGTGCATCGGTGGGAGCTTACTAAAATAAGCTCGCAGTCTGTTTACATACAGAGCTGAATGGTTTGTTGTTAACTCTATCGGGCTCAACATTTGGTCTGGCAATGATAGAGGTATTCCATATACAAGTTCAGCTGAAGAGTATTCCAGGTCCTCTTTGATAGCAGCACTACAGCCAAGAAGGACAACTGGTACATATTCGCTTCATCGCTGTTGGTCAGGGTAAGCACGTAATGCTGCTTTCAATTGGCGATGGAAGCGTTCAATCATCCCGTTAGAAGCAGGGTGGTAGCTTGTAGTGCGAATATGTTAGATTCCTAGAATCCTGGAAGAGATGGGATTCAAACTGTACCCCACGATCAGTGGTGATGGTGGTGGGAACTCCATAATGTGATATCCAGCCTGATACAAGGGCTCGCGCTATGGACTCAGCCGAAATGTCTGTGAGAAGAGCTTCAGGCCACCGTGTGGAACGGTCTGTACAGGTCAGGAGATAAGTAAATCCCTGGCTGACCGGCCAAGGTCCAACCAGGTCGATGTGAACATGGCTAAACCGAGCGTCTGGGGTGGTGAATGTTTCAAGGGGTGAACGGATATGCTTGTGCATCTTTGACTTTTGGCAGGATACACAGGAACGTATCCAGGCAGTGATATCACGCCTCATATTTGGCCAGAAAAATCTAGCTGTAATCAGCTTCACTGTGACTCTGCATCTGGGGTGTGCCAGATTGTGTAGGGTGTCAAAAACAACATTACTGTAATGTTCTTCTGCCGGTTTCAGCTGTCTTGAAAAGTATGCGAGAGGTTGTAACTGTTGTTGGTGCTGCTGTTGCAACACTGCACCTACAGCTATGCCCGATGCGTCAACGACCAGTGAAAACTGGGCATCAGGTACAGAATGTGCAAGTAGAGATGTTGTCACCAGTTTTGTTTGCACTTCATCAAAAGCTTTAAGCTGGATCTCATCAAATGAGATTTTCTCATTTTTCTTCTTCCTATTATGTAACAGGTCAGAAAGAGGAGCTAGGAGATCCGTGCAGTGTGCCGTGCAGTGTGGGATAAAGCGTCTGTAATAGTTTAATAGACTGAGGAAGTGCCTTAGTTGGTGAAGTGAAGTGGGTGGTTGAAGGTCTTGTAGAGCCTTCACCTTTTCCAGTAATGGAGATATACCGTCTAGGCTGATAATGTGGTCCAGGAAAACTAGTGACGACGCACTGAAAACACAGTTACCAGGGTTAATCCTCGCCTGCTGTCGCTGAAAACATTTGAATAGTAGGCAGTGGTGAGTGACATGTTCCTTAGGTGAGGCACTTGCCACGAGAATGTCGTCTATATAGTTATAGACGAAGTCCAAGTCACGCACTACTTCGTCCATGAAGTGCTAAAATGTGCTAGCCGCGTTTCGTAAACCAAAAAGCATAGTTAAGAATTCAAACACTCCGAATGGAGTCATTACCGCAGTCTTGGGTATGTCGGCCAGATTCACTGGAATCTGATGGTAAGCCTTAACTAGGTCTAGTTTGGAGAAGGCCTTACAACCATGCAGAGAGGAAGCAAAGTCTTGTACATGTGTGGCACTATTTCCTTGTGCCACTGTTTCTAACACACTCTGCAGCATGGACGGGGGTAAATTGTCCATGAGCGTAGAGATACAAAGAAACCCCTTCCCATAATTCCCTTGCTATCTTTTTGTCTCTTTCCTGCACGACCACCATGATGTGAGGACGCATAGTCTGTCTCTCCGTACACACTAGTTAGGGTAGGTTAGTTAGCTTCGAAAAGCCTATTATCCAGTTTTAATTGTAAAAATTAATTGTAATATGTATTGTAATATATATTTTGTAAAATAAAATAGTTAGTTGTACCTTATGTATATTACAATTGTGTCGCGTGTCGTTTTTTCTTGTGTCTGCCATGAATGCCTTCATAAATGTCTGAAGTCGAAAGGCGGCCCTGAGGACAAAGAGATGAAGATTCCCACCAGAATGCCACCAGGGTGAAGAGATCATCTTGAGAAAAGAAAGGAGCCACACCCAGATCCAACATCTCAGGTATGATTTTCTTCTTGCTACAAAGACCCTAATGACTGGCCCATCTTCATATCTTCATGAGACCGCTTTAAGACATTTACTATAACACGTCTGTCGGTCACACCTCAGCGACCGGCTGATAGTGGTATGCACTATGACCAGGACATATTGTTTCCCAGCATGAAATAATTTCGACCCTTAAACCCACGGCACAACCAAAAATAATGACCACTAGACGAATCGAATAAAAAAAAAAATGGTCCATGGTCTTTAAAAACGAAAAAAAAACTATTATTTCTGGCAAATTTAAAAAAAAAAAATGGCAGACCAGTCACACACGCGCACAAAAAAAAAACGCACTCTAAAAGAAAATTCAGAACCTGAACAAAAAATTGTCTTGCACCTACAAAAAAAAAAAAAAACAGTTTACAAAGATCGATTTTAAAAAAAGAGTATTGAAAGTAACCCTTCGAAAAAAAAAAAAAAACAGAGACAAAAAGAAATTATCTCTAGAATATGCAATATCTCTTTCTCTCTCACGCTTTCTCTCTTTCTGTCTCTCTCAGGATATATATATATATATATGTGTGTGTGTGTGTATATCTATGCATCTTGTTATTACATGAAAGAAAAAGAAAAAAAATCCTTCAAATACGAAGCTCGAAAAATAAATTAAAAAAAAAAAAAGGAAAGAAAAAAAAGATACCTAACATTTTTCTATCTGATCTTTATTTCAGGTTTATAAAAATATAGGACTTAAAAAAAAATTGCTTTTGACTTTGCAAATGTAAGAACTTTGTAGAATTTTAATGACTTTTTCAGTTGGATTTGAGAAAATGGAACTTTGTTTCGGCACTGTGTTGCATGAACAGTTGATATGTTCTTTTTCAGGTTAGCTGAAACATAAGGGGACTTTTTTTTTGAATTGATAATGTTTCTTTTATTGATGTTTTGTCTGTTTAAAAAGAAAAGAAGAAAAAAAATTGGGGTTAGATAATATGAAAGTTTTGTGTGAGAATGGATTTTACAAAATTGTTCAAAATAAGATTGTTTTTCTATTTTGTTATTTTTTTTTTTTAACTCGTAGAAATGTTTAATGTCTACCTGTCACTCATTTGTTTAAAACAATGGCCGCACATGGGAAAGATAAGCGAAGATGACCTCGTTATGGTGTTTGCGAGGGTGTTAAGGAATGGGTGGTAGAACAACGCTAGCTGCCTCTCTCTCTCTCTCTTCTTCTCTCTCTCTATCTCTCTCTCTCTCTCTCATTCCCTTACCTGTTAGGGTCTATGAGGACGAGAGAGTGAATTGTCGAAGTTTTTTTTGTTATTACGTAATGATATTATGAGGGTGGTGGCCTGGTGGGGTGTGTAATGGCATCGCTCTGTCTCTATCCCCTTCTTTTCCCCCTCATTCTCTCTCTCTACTCTTGTGTTTTAATGAGTGTATAGCTAAACCCCCATGGCTGATTGCAGGAGGGCATATAATAACGAATTAACTTGGAGTTTTTTTTAATTTTTCTACCAAGTTTAAAGAACAAAATTATTTATGCTTCGTTAAATTACATTAAATGATGTCTTCAATTGGTTTTTATTAAAAATAAAAACAGAGACAATTATTCAAACAGCACTTGAAGTACTTTTTTGAAATCTTCGAGTGTTTGCAAAAGCAAACTGTTACATGATTACGTTAATTTTTTAAGAGTTTTCTGAAATGTTCATAGCTTTTTTTAAAGAAAAATTACGCTATTACATTTCGAATATTCTCTGAATTTTTTATAATTTCTAAGGGAATATTATTTGACTAACGAAAGAAATTTTCCTGAATTCTAGATTATTTTTAAGGAAGAATTATTCGTGCGAATTCTTTAATTGAAGATTTATTTGAAATTGGACCGTATGATAGGGGTCCCTGAAATATTGACTGAGGAGTATATACGTAAAATTGAATTAATTCTTAAGAAAAAAAAAAGATTTCCTCAGTCTAGAAAGATCTCTCTTTAATTGAAACTTTAATTTTTTCGAACTGGTCGTTAACTAATGTAACTCCCAGGTGCGGCGGGAGTTTATTAATTCGAAATAATCCTTGTGAGTGAGTTTAGGAAAAGAGTTGCTTTTAAATAATAAAATAATTACTTTGAAAAAAAAAGTTAATTAACGTGAAAAGTTCTGAATTCGAAATGACCTTGATAATGGTCTAAAAGAAGAAATGATTTTTAAGAATCAATTACCATCAATAACCCATTAGAACAGATACACCACTGCACACGAATTTAGGAAAACTCGTCCCGGGAAAACTCGTCTCGGGAAAACTCGTCTCCGGAAAACTTGTCTCCGGAAAACTGGTCCCCTTTCGCTAGGTAGGAAAACTGGTCCCTTATTGAATAAATGTCGATTGAAAACACATTTTATGATCGTTCTTGAAGGAGATATTGTTTTTAAAAATAGACTATAACCCCCATAATATTTTTAAAAAAATATTTTTACTTGTTTAATTTTTTTTTTTTTAAATAAAATCGATTTTCTAAGTGTTCGCTTTCTACCTAACTGGTTAAGTTCTTAGTGGTTTCACTTATTTTAAAGCGGTTAGTATGTTCATAAACGAGACCGCTTTTTTTATATTAATATAAAAAGAATTTATGGGTTTGTATTGCTGTACACATAGATTCGAAAAAGTTGTCAAAAAAAAAATAACAAATAAATGTTATCTCTTTAACACGGTAAGTTCGGAAAAAGGTGTAATAAATAATAAACTAGACAAAATACTGTTAGAAATTTGCTCAATATATGTTACCGTAACATAACTTGACATATATTCGGTGGTTTTTTAATAGCATTTTCTTTAGTTTATTATTTATAACACCTTTTCCCGAACTTACCGTGTTAAAGAGAGAGTCGGCCGCCATTTTGAATTTTCCAATACATCGGTAAACACTGTATGCTTTTTGAGCTGAATAAACATGTTAAATTGAATGAAAACACGAAAATTATATCCAGTTTGGTAGAAAAGTAATTTATCTTGCCTTTGATAACATTTATTTGTTATTATAACAAATATATAACAATGTTATATATTTGTTTTTTGACAACTTTTTCGAATCTATGTGTACAGTAATACAAACCCGAAAATTGATTAATAAATTTATTTAGTGATTACTTTTTCTCTTAATGATTGATTTTAGAATTTTGAAGTAAAAATTAAAAAAAATTAAAAATTAGTTAACGAGAGATTGTTAGCACATGGCATCCCTCGCGCTCGCGCCAAAAAAATATTTCGTTTTTAATTTATTAGTTAATTTTTGCAAAATTTGACAGGACGACAATAAATGTTGATAATTGATAAAATTATAATTTTAAATAACGCATGAGTGCATTTTGTATGAGAGAAAACAAAAACATAACAACAAAAAAACTATCAAAATTAAAAAACCAAAACAAAAAGCAACGAAAAATCGAATCGCTGCCTATTTTTAAATTTTTTGGTTTTGTTTTTAATTATTGTTTTTATGACTCCAAAAAACATCGTTAAAATAAGAATAAAAAAAAATTTGTAATTAACTTTGTATGAACATAATAAACGCTTTAATATAAGTGAAACCACTAAGAACGTAGCCAGTTAGGTAGAAAACGGACACTTAGAAAATCGATTTTATTTAAAAAAAAAAAAAAAAAAAACATTAAACAAGTAAAAATATTTTTTAAAAATATTAGGGGGGGCTATAGTCTATTTTAAAAAATAATATCTCCTTCAAGAATGATCATAAAATGTGTTTTCAATCGATATTTATTCAATAAGGGACCAGTTTTCCTATCTAGCGAAAGGGGACCAGTTTTCCGGAGACGAGTTTTCCGGAGACGAGTTTTCCCGGAACGAGTTTTCCGGGCACCCTGCACACAGCTCACGGCCCGCCTCGCCTCACATTCCACACAGGACATTACCACAACCTCCTCCCATATGAATAATACAAAAAATAAATAAATAAATAAATAAAATAGCAATAATATAATAAAGGAAACTTAATAAATAAAACAGCAGTATATATTTAATTAAAAAAAAAAAATTTAATTAAAATTAAAGGTGACTGAAGTAATACAAACCAACTAAAATCAAAAGTTAATACAAACCAACTAAAATTAAAAGTTAGCCGAAGTAATACAAACCAATTAGAATAAAAAAATATATATATAAAAATCTACGACCACTAACAAATATAAACAAATTAACAACTCCCAAAGAATGTCACCCCTATCCCCCTTCCCTCCCCCTCGCCTATCTTTCCACCCCCAGCAACAGTAGCAACACTAACCTAAACACCCAGCTACCGACCCCGACCTCCCTCCGCTTTCACAGCCCGCCCCTACAGTAGCCGACGGGACACAGTCCAGCAGCGACTTAAGTGACCCAGAAAAGCAGAGATATCCACACATCAGCAGAAAAAATAAATAAAAAAATAAATAAATAATAGCAATAATGATAAAGACAACATAACAGAGAACAAGAAAAAAAGCTCACGCTAAAACAAGTTATAAACCAAACAAACAAAAAAAAAAAAAATAAATAAATAAAAATAAAGACAAATAAAAATAGCAAATTTATAAACATGTTAATCACCTACCGTACATAAATCCCCTACTCACATTTGGCCCGAGGCCTCACACAGGCTACACAACTTCCGGCCCTTCCCCTTCACCCAGCATGCTTTGAATCGACCTGTTACGCATACCATTTGAAAAGGGAAAATTTTTCCGAAATTAATAATGGAATACGTCGCATGAAAACAAGACATTTTACCAGACAACTGAATAAATATATATATAAAAAAAAATAATAAATATATATATATATATATATATATATATATATATATATATATATATATATATATATATATATATATATAATGTACTTATTGATTTGTAAATCGCCACTTGTTCACGTCTCCTCTTACCAACAGCAACTATAATTCATTCCTCGCATTGTGACAGCCTTCTAAATCTCTTTTACATACCTATCCCACGCAATGCTTCAAGCAAACTACATATCAATCATATGCATGTATGTATATATATATATGTATATATATGGATATATATGTATATATGGATATATATATGTATATATATGTGCATATATGTATGTATATATGCATATATATGCATGTATGTATATATATATATATGTATATATATATATATATGTATATATATATATGTATATATATGCATGTATATATATATGTATATATATGCATGTATATATATATGTATATATATATATATGTATATATATATGCATGTATGTATATATATGTATGTATATGCATGTATATGTATGTATGTATATATATATGTATATATGTATGTGTATATATATATATATATATATATATGTATATATGTATGTATATTAGTGATCAGATCATTCCAAATTTTTTCCCGATTCCGATTCAATTACCGATTCTGTCTTAAATTCCTGATCCGATACGATTCCCGATTCAAATTCCGATTCTTTTAAAATTTCTAAATATTTAATTAGTGATTTGTTTTTTGTTTTTTTGTTGTTTTTTTTTCGAATACTCTAAAACCTTCTCATGTCTTCATATATTTTCGCAAACAAAAATGCACTTAGTGTGTGTGGGGGGGGGGGACATATATTAAATATACGGGGGTTTCTAAATATTATTATCGAATGTTTTCTTTTTAATTGATTGAAAATAATGAAACAACTAAAGATGCATGTCTCTCTTAAAACAAAGCCGATTTGCATTTGTCATTAGTTGGCAAAATGCGATTTGAATATTTCATAAACAATTGAAAATAATTAACGAATGTTATGTAAAATAAAACGGTATAGGAACAGAATAGTTAACAAACTCCCCTCTCCATTTTAAACGTGACTTTCTAAATAATATAATTACTGCATAGAAAAGAGTTGTGAATGTATTCTTGACTATTCTATACGTTCGCTCTACCAAACAATATTTGCCAAGTTTTTACTACTGATAATGTCATAGATATGTAGTAGATTGATTTGTTTTAATGCAAAGAAACATTTTTTAAAAATACGAAACAAAAACAAGATACAGATAATTATAACAGAAATACTTTTTACTAATATTGTGAGAATTCTAAACTTACATCCTTGGTTAAAAATGATATTTTCATTTTGTTTTATTCGACTTTCATTTTGTTTTATATGATTGCATATGGATACCTTAAAAATCTTTCCAGAAAAAAGCACAATTATTTTTAAATTTAAACTATGGTACAATAATAAAACCTAAAATGATGAATAATCATCATTTCCAGGATACACAAACATTATAGAAATGTTCACTAAGCTGAAGTCTGACTGGCAAGGTTGTAAAACTATGCGTAATCGCTTAGACCCCATCCCCCCAAAAAGCTTACAGCATTTATTTCCATGAGGAAAATAATAATTTTTGGTTAGTGTTATAAAATTCTACAAGGTCTCTGAAATGGAAAATCATTTTACGTCCAATTAATATTGCTCAAGCGTTTCTCAACTGGAAGGATTTAGAGATCCGACTTGCTGAAGGAAACATAGTTGACAAAGTAGAGCAACATTTTTTTGAGAAGGAAACTAAGGAGTGGCGGGAAATTCTAACTAGATTGTTGGATATCATCAGCTTTCTCGCCAAGCAGAATCTGGCACTATGGGGTCACCGGGATGACATTCATAATGATGAAGGAGATCAAGAAAACAAAGGGAAATTTTTCAGAATTGGTAAATTTATTGGCCAAGTATGACCGTGTGCTCCGTAGACATTTGATAAAAGTTAACCTGGGAAAGAAAATCGCTACTTCTTATCTGTGACCAGAAATTCAAAATGAATTTGTGAGCATTTTGGCAAAGCAGGTGAGAAAGAAAATCATCGATCAGATCAAAGAAAGCAAATATTTTTGCATAATTTTTGATAGCACTCTTGATGTATCTAATAAGGACCAGATGAGTGAGGTGTTGCGCTATGTAAAAATTGACGCAAATAAAGTGACAGTGGAGGAGTCGTTTCTCCGCTCCATCGAGACAAAAGGTAAAAGTGTGGAAGACATTTCTAAACTGATTTTGAGAAACCTGGAGAATGATGGGATTCAGATTGATGATTGTATTGGCCAGGCATTTGACAACGCTGCTATTATGGCAGACCACCGATCGGATGTGCAGAAACAAATTTCCGAAATCAACCCACAAGCTCTATTTGTGCTATGCACTAGCAATTCATTAAATCTGGCTTGTGTACATGCCACTTCTGTAGCGGTTCACTCCGTTACATTTTTTGGCATACTGGACCAGTTATTCTCATTCTTTTCTGCATCTACACATCGCTGGAACGTCTTGATTCAGTTGACCGGTCTAAGTATCAAGCGGATTATGGAAAATAGATGGAGTAGTCGAGCAGATGCTGAAAATGATGTGGTAAAAAATTATTGGAAGTCATCATTGCTCTGGAACAGCTCACAGAATGCAGCCACAAAATTAGATTTATTTTTAATTCTCGACTCATTTCCGTTTCTTTTATTTCTGAGCCTTTAGAAAACTATTCTCCCAGAAATCAATAATGCCCAGAAGTATCTTCAAGAAAAGGGGCTGGATCTGCAACAAAGTTCTGTCAGGGTGACGGCGTTGAGAGATTGCCTTCTTCAGAATAGAGAAGAGATGGTGGACACTGCAATAGACAAGTCAAAAAAAACTATGCTCTGAAATGGGGCATCGTATCCGCAAAAAGAAACGAACAGGTGGTGAACGATCGACTGATGCAGCACGGGGTTTGATATTGAGTTGAGACGGGAAATGCTGTCTGTCATAGACAGGTTGACTGAAGAAATATCTTGCAGATTTCAACAAGTTCACAATCTTGTAAGTAAATAGGCTTTTCTTACACCGTCAAATCTGCTTGATGATAATTATGATCGTCAGCTTGGTGAAGTTGACGAAGATATAAAGATAAATTCTTTGCCGAAAGGAAGATTGCATTATTTGTGAAAGCTTCAAGGAAAGACAAAATCAATGGACCTTTTGAACTTTTGAACTTTATATAGAGATACCACCTTGGGGGTTCCGTCCCTAATATTGTGAATTTGCTGCGCATTTTCCTTACCCGAGCTATAAACGTTGCCAGTTGTGAGCGCTCTTTCTCGAAACTGAAGCTTACAGACTTGGCAATCCTCTCCATAGAGAGGGAACGTGTCGATAGAGTGAATCGTGGTAGAGTTATTGATAACTTTGCCGAAAAGAAGTGCGAAAAGTATGTTTGTAAATTTTCAACTGATTTGATACTTCGCAATAGTTCTTTCACAAAAAATAAATTTATAGCTTTATTTTCAATTCATAAATACATTTATTTAAAAAAAAATTTTAACTATTTTTAAAAGGATTGAAACATTATTAGCAAGAATTTTCTTAAATTTTGCGCTTAAACCGAGCGATTACACATATGGATTTCAAAAAGCATGGATACAAGACATTTATTTCTCTTTGCAAGGCTCGACCTCCTTATAACATTATGAAAAAAAAAGAAAAGAAAACTACATCGGACTATCCTCTCCTTGATACAGCCATGATTTTTTTTGTGAAAATTCGGAAATAACAACAATAAAAAAGTAAATAAAAATCATTTTATCATTTCTTAACCTTTTCATGTTTTCAAATGTTCTCATTTAAATTTATGAATTCAAATTTCAAATATTCTCATTTAAATTTATAAAAAAAGTGTTTTCTAAAATGTGTGCCTTTCCATTTCTTAAATTTTGCACTTAAACCAAATGATTACACACAAAGATTTAAAAAAGTGGCGACACAAGACGTTTTTTCTTATCTTCAAGAGGCTCGACCTCTTAATATAACATTATGAAGAAAAAGAAACGAAAACTACATCGGACTATCCTCTCTTTGACACAGCCATGTTATTTGGCGAAAATTCGGACTTTAACAACAACAAAAAAGTAAATAAAAATGATTTTTATCATTTCATAACATTTTCAGGTTTTCAAATTTTCTCATTTAAATTTATTATTATATTTGTTTGTGTTGTCAATTAATTTAATTTAACATTTTTTTATAATTTGAATTATACGTTTTTGTTTAAAAAATATTTGGTTTCTTTTGTTTCATATTAACGTTTACATAATTCCCTTCAGATTAATGTTTATATAATTATTATTATTCAAATTATTGAAAAGAATTTGTTAATTAAATTAAAATAAAAAAAGGGAGAATTGTGTAAACATTCTTCAATGGAAATAAATATTTTGGAATTTTGAAGGTTTTAACAGGTTGTCTTATGCCAGCAGTGGGGGCGGCAAAAGAGGTAATCATATACCAGCGAGTAGGGGGGGGGCAAAAGAGATAATCATATGCCAGCAGAAGGAGAGGAACATGTAATTATATGCCAGCGGGGGGGGGGGGCAAAACAGGTAATTATATTCGGGGGGGACATGTAATTATATGCCAGTGAGGGGGGGGGGCAAATTTTATGACCATCCGAGCGGCAAAAACTGATTCTACACCACATGTAGCTGTAGGTAGGCAGACTTAAGGCGATTCCCCCTACCAACCGTCTCCATTTTGTCATCTTTTCATCACACACATCTGTTATGTCGTTCCCTGTATGACACGCCACAAAACGGCTCAACTCACGAAAGTTTAACACTGGCCTGATTTTCCCTTTTGTGGTCTGAAACACTGGGATCAATGGTAACACACCTTTTCTTTCTCCCTTCCATGGTAAAAGAATACCGTCTGATATCCATCTTTCCACCTCTTTCTGAAATTCTACATTTTTCTCACTTTCCAGGCAATTCTTATAATACTGCACTCTATTCTGTAACACTGGAGACTTTCTTTTCCATTTCCATCGAAATTTGCTTCACATTTCATCAATTTTGCAAGCATTCAGCTGATGGGCAGTTGCAGCACAATGTACATTTCCAAACTTTACCTCATCTTTCTTTATAGTTACACCTCCCATCTCATTGATTACGCCATTCCAATTATGACGTCGATCCCATCAATGATCTGATTTATCAAGATCGCCTCCACTTTTACTTGTACTCGACATACTTTTATCTCCACTTGCCTCGTTCCTTTACATTCTATGTCCCCCCCCCCCATCAACTGCTTTCACTGTACCACTCCTACCATATCCACTCATGAGTTTTGAGCTGATTAAAGTGGTGGTGCACTCAGTATCAACAAGTGCGGTTATAACGGAATCATCCACCACCACTTCTATTATAGGAAGAGGCCCATATTGTGCCTTCATTTTATTGTCGGGGTAGCTTGTGACGCAGAAGCTACCTCTTACCCATTTCCCTGAATCTAAGGACAATACCTAGAATGTGGCCAAACTTTCCACATTACCAAGTTACTCTGGCTCTAGATATCTATGCAATCTTTTTTCAAGTTTGGTCCTTGACATCTAAAGCACTGAAGGCTTGATGATTCTTTTTTAGCCTTCTTCCTCAGCATATTACTTTGTGCACTCGCTGCCAATAACTCAGTCTCTCGAACTCTTTTGCTGACTAAAAGCCATGCCATTGATATCGGTTTGCTGATGTCCATTCTCTCTACGTGAGGTAGCTGTTGTAGTGCCGTAGATACATCATCTGGAAATCCCATAATGAAAGCAAGTTTGGTTGTATGATCCAGCCCTTTCCCTATGTATCCTGCTAGTCCAGTCAATCTTTTGATTACATTGTCGTAAACATCAACTGATTCACCTGTCAACTTGAATCGTTTTAGTTTTTCATTTGCTTCAAATGGTTCTTTAGTGAATGCCATCACTAGTCTGATTTTCTACGTCTGTTCTGCATTTTCTTGTTCTTCATTACTCATCTCAAGATGGAGGGCGAGTGCATCATCATGTAGAAGAAGTGGAATAAAACTGTCAAAGTATGGCACATGTTGCAGTTTAGCTACCAATTTGACCTTTTTTATCCACCCGACTACATCACAATCTCCACTAAAAGGTAGCCCAATCTCAGCATCTCGGATTCCATGTTTTGTTTTCTGGCGAAATAGCTTGTGGTTAAATATCATATGAATATCTAATGCACATCCAACAGAACTCACGTCTGCTAAAGAGACACTGTCGAATTGACAAAACACACGGTTGAAGTGAGAGAATGCGATCCTGAGCAACATCGGCGAATTTGTAGAACACGAGTCTGAACATGAACACAGCAGCATGCGACCAGAGCAATTCTCCTCAACTAACACCAAATGACCTATTGGACCATTTTCTATAGCCATCGGGTGAAACTGTGGCCTTCGTTATAAAGATGGCCGGCCAGCTGAAAAAATGACGTCATCGCCGAGGTCCCAACAAGCAAGATATGTGGAACTGTCAATAATGAACAGTAATTTTTACAGACAGCGTTACAAAACTTCAAAATTGGATTAAAATAAAGAAATAAAGAAAGAACACGATGATTTATACTGAAACTCATCTAATATTTATAATAAAAAAAATAATTAAAAAAACACAAGTTATTTGTTTAAGTATATAAGCAATTGAATATTTCGTTGTATTATAGATTTTAAAGATTAGAATGCGTTCTTTGATTACTTATAAATTACATTTTAAAAAAGTGAAGGAACACGATTTGATTTGAAATAAACTTGAAGTTTATTTAATATAATTAAATGAAAATTATGCATGTAAGATTATGAATATTTGAAGCAGAACACAAGCAAAACATTTGATATGAGTTAAGACAATAAACAAATATTAAAATTAAACTTTTTTTTAAAATCAAAATGAACAATATTTTTTAAATTAAAATGAATTTTTTTTTAATCGAAATGAATATTTTTTAATTAAAATGAACAATATTTTTTTTTAAATCAAAATGAATATTTTTTAATCAAAATGAATATTTTTTAATCAAAATGAATATTTTTTAATCAAAATGAACCACAATATTTTTTCAAAATCAAAAACAATATTTTTAATAAATTCATGAAATATTGCACAGTAAAAAAATAATTAACCTAAAGAAAAAATCATGTTTCTTATTTAAGATTATTTCACCACATAACAAAAATAACATGCAAAATCATTTTTTTATATCCATATTTTCAGTTTGTTAAAATACGTGGGTTTGTATTACTGTACACATAGATTCGGAAAAGTTGTCAAAAAACAAATATATAACAAATAAATGTTATCAAAGGCAAGATAAGTTACTTTTCTACCAAACTGGATATATTTTTCGTGTTTTTATTCAATGTAACATGTTTATTCAGCTCGAAAAACATACAGTGTTTACCGATGTATTCGAAAATTCCAGATGGCGTCTGATTCTCTCTTTAACACGGTAAGTTTGGGAAAAGGTGTTATAAATACAAAACCGGATAAAATACTGTTAAAAACTCGCTCAATATATGTTACCGTGACATAGGTTGACATATATTCGGCGAGTTTTTAATAGTATGTTGTATAGTTTTTTTTTATTTATAACACCTTATCCCAAACTTACCGTGTTAAAGAGAGAATCAGGCGCCATCTTGAATTTTCCAATACATCGGTAAACACTGTATGTTTTTCGAGCTGAATAAACATGTTACATTGAATAAAAACACGAAAAATATTTGGTAGAAAAGTAACTTATCTTGCCTTTGATAACATTTATTTGTTATATATTTGTTTTTTGACAACTTTTTCGAATCTATGTGTACAGTAATACAAACCCAATTACGTTAATGAAATGAATTGTAAGACCACGAGTGAACGCGCGTTTTTTTTGTTTTTTTTTTAGTTTAGTTTTATATATATATATATATATATATATATATATATATATACATATATATATATATATATATATATATATATATATATATATATATATATATAAGTATTTCTAAATTTTATCTTTCTAGCTTTAAAAAAAAGTTTAAAAATTTTATCAGCCGGCATAATTTATTTTTAAATATTGAAAAATTTCAGATAAATTAATTTTTGCTAGATTTTTAAAACATGTGTGTCATTGTGTCAACAGCTTAAAAAAATCGTCTCTTCAAAAAAACGTGTTTTAAAGAGTCGATGTTGTCTCGCATTTTCATTAGTTTTGTATGCTGTAAAAAATTTTTCTTTAATATTAGCAATTTATTTGAAGCTTCTTCTTTTGAATGGTAAAAAATTTAGGATGATAATATTGAATTAAATTATAGTTACATCGTGTTAAATACAGGGGGGGAGCACGTTAAAACTTACTTTGCTGACTGGAGATGGTGTAAAATCTTTTTTTTTTTTTTACTGCATTATAATTCTTTATCTTTCGGAAATGAAAATACTGTCACTTTTTGGTCCTTTACGATAATTTCCTCAGCAATTTGGAACGATGCACCGTGAAGGCATTTTAATAAAAAAAAAAGAAATATTACACTGACTTCAAGACGTTACGAGTGCCTACCGGTGACTACCGGTGTCACCGGTAAGGACTATCCGTGATGACGTCAGCAGATTAAATTATTTTTGCCCACCGGCCATCTTGTCTTTTAAGACGGTCTTGGTGAAACTCAACCATCGTTGTTGGCAGGATATATGTAGCCCATTAGCATACTCCTGATCTGCAACCGAAAGGTCTCGGGTTCGCTTCTCGCCGCTGGTTTATATCAATTTTTTAAATTACATTTTAGACTACAATGATATATGTTAATACATATGTTTAAATAAACAGTAATAAAGAAATCGTGGAAAAATACAGAAATTATAATATAGAAATCATTGAATAATAAGGAAATAATAAGAAAAATAACAAAGAAAATAATAAAGAAATAATATTAAAGAAAGAAAAATATGTGGAAAATTATTCCACTATTTTATTTTGTCCCTTTTTTCTTTCTTTTCTTCTTCCTTCCCCCTCTGTATGTTCCGGTCTTTCTTCTCCTCGTCACGTGATTCCATTCTACTTGTTGATTGAGCGAGTCTGTCTTTGTACACCTAAATTTACATGTGCGACATTTTTTAAGGAAAAATATCAATTGGAGAAAGGAGCGATGTTGACAGGGCGTCTTATCGATTATATGGGTTAAATATGTCTAAGCTATCTGGCATATTTTGTTGAGGCCTTGAGCAAGGAAAGGAGATCAAAAACCTTTGTGAACAGCTTCTCTGTCTTAACTTGGCATTAAAATAGTTGAAAGGAAAGGAGTTTGTTGATTCCACTCCGTAAGATGAGGACCTCCATGTCAAAGTTATTTGACATGTTGGAAAGAGTATCAGACAAATTCGAGACCAGAGAAATTTGTGAGAGAGCTGTTTATTTGTATTAACTAGACATTAAAATATTTGGAATATGTGGCGAATTACGAAACATTAATTATCCAAGGATAATTTTGAATTGCCTTCGGTAAGTAACCCACCTCTCTCTCTCTCTCTCTCTCTCTCTCTCTCTCTCTCTCTCTCTCTCTCTCTCTCTCTCTCTCTCTACCCTTTCACAGATGTTACAATATAAGTTTTTCATTTGTAAGCCAGACGGACAACTCTTGGCAGCCAGCTGCTTACAGACGTTTTCCTATCAGGACTTTCACTTTAATAAAAATCATTTGTTTAAAGTTGTTATGCATATATATATATATATATATATATATATATATATATATATATATTGCGGGGTACAAAATTTTATTATGGCTATGTAAAGACTAAATTTAAACGTGTTCGAAAACATTATTTATTTAAGATTGTGAAATTAAAAAATAAAATTGATGTGTCAGCTGACCGGTTTCGAAGCTCGCTCAACAATCTACAATAATGTTTTCGAACACGTTTAAATTTGGTCTTTACATAGCCATAATAAAATTTTGTACCCCGCAAAAAATATTTAAATATCTTAAGACTAGGTACCCACTTGAATTAATCAATGGATTAAATTCATTGTTGAAAATTAGGAGTAAAATAAGAACTATGCAGACTAACCAGTCCTTTTTATATATGTGCCAGAGCAATAAAGTCTGTCCCTCTTTTATTTTGTTTAAAATAAAAGGAGCTAATTTACATCCTGGACAAAAGATTGAAGATGCATTTATCTCCAATTTTGTGTCTAAACTTTCTTGCGATCTGGCGTACTTGAGAAGGAAATACTCTGAATTATGGAGAAATTATGTAGGCAGTTTATCCTTGTTTGATAAAATACGATTTATTCGTTATGTTGCAAGAATACACGAACGCAGCCTTTCCAGGTTGAAGTCAAAACACCAGAATAAATTGCAACATTTAATATTTAAAAAATTTGGTTGCTCGACTAGCCCGGATATTTCTAGAAACGTCCTTAATATCTCTTCCTCGCAATTGTCCCAACTCGAATTGAATATATTTTCACATGGGTTGGACTTCTGCATTCCCCCTTCTAACCCCAAATGGGAAGAGATGTTTTCTGAATTTGAAGTATTTTTTGCTGAATTAGCAAGACTTTCCCATGTTTCCGACAATAAGGTTAGTGACCTTAAGGCTAAATTGAATGATAGTGCTCATTCATATGCTAATACTCCTGTCTCGTTTAGTGAATCCAAATGGCGTAATGAACATTTTCGTGTTATTAAAACACTACGCCAGAATAAATCTCTTACTATCACTAAACCGGACAAAGGTTCTGGTGTTGTTATACTTGACCACCAGGATTATATCAATAAAATGATGACAATTCTCAATGACACCTCTAAATTTGTACAGCTAGGTCCGATAGAGACACACGACTCTACTGTATCTATTGAATCTAGATTCCAAAGACGTCTGGTTAAATGGGTGAAGATTGGAGCTCTTTCTTCCTCCATTTCTGATTTAATCAGACCGACTGGTTCATTACGTCCCCGTCTCTATGGTTTACCTAAAACCCATAAGAGTGGGGTACCTTTAAGACCAATATTATCCATGATAGGTTCCGCCCAACATAAAGTAGCCAAATAGCTTACTAATATTTTAGAACCAGTTTTGGAAGAGTATAGTTCTTTCTGCATTAAAGATTCCTTTTCTTTTGCTAAATTTATGCAGAATTATACTCAGACTGACAAATTTATGTGTTCTTTTGATATTGAAAGCCTATTTACCTGTGTTCGACTCTCAGAGACTATTGATATATGTGCCGATGCCCTTTATCGCAGTCAACTCCCAACTCCCCCTATTCCTGAGAATATTTTTGTGGAACTTATGGAATTCGCCACCATGTCGGTCGAATTCAGTTTTAATAACATTATGTACAGGCAGATAGATGGTGTTTCGATGGGTTCTCCCCTGGGACCAGCTCTGGCAAATATTTTCGTAGGTTTCCACGAAAAGAGTCTTTTATCTGGCTTTCAAAAATCAGATATTTATTTTCGTTATGTTGACGACACTTTTTGTCTGTTCAACAATGAAACGGAAGCAGATACCTTTTTTTGCATCCCTTAATAATATTCACCCAGTTCTAAAATTTACTATAGAAAAGGAAAGTAATTCTTCCCTTCCTTTTCTAGATGTACTGGTGTGTAAAACACCTTCCGTTTTCTTGACTTCCATCTATCGTAAACCTACATTCACTGGTCTTTACACACGTTGGGACTCTTTTTGCCCCACCAAATAAAAATATAATCTTATCAACACCCTTATCCATAGAGCTTGTATGATATGTTCAGATAACAAATTAAATGATGAAGTCAAATTTATTGCCAAGACTCTTTGCAATAATAGTTTTCCATTGCACATCGTGGAATCTACAATTAAAAATAAAATTTCTAATTTCAATAAAATTAAACAGGCATCGGTCGACAAATGCCCTATCTACCTACGCCTACCTTGGCTAGGTAATGTTAGTGAAATATTTGCCAAGCAAATTTCTTCAGTCGTACAACAACGTTACTTTGCATCAAATACTCGTGTTGTTTTTTCTTGTAAACCCATTTTGTCTTCAATTTGTAAAGACGTTCTCCCCCCCCCCCATAACAATTCTATTATTTATTTATTTAAATGTAGCTGCGGTGTGCACTACGTCGGGCGGACGTCTCAAAAATTAGATAATAGGGTAAAACAACATGTTCCATCCAAAATTCGGAATGGAAACTACCTACCTTCGGAACAATACCCATGGCTCATCTTTAGGAGTGCACCTTATCGTATTTGCGCTTTGAATTTTAGTGCGGACCTTTTTTCCATCCTTAGTAAGTCGCACTCTCTTTATCATCTTAAAATTCTAGAAACTATATATATTAAGGCTCTGAGACCTTCTCTTTGCAAACAAAAAGAGAATCTCTTAGGGCTTAATCTAGTTTCTATTTGATAATTAATTCATCCCCCCTTTCCCCCCGCCTCTACTTTTTCATCTCCGATTCATTGTTCCCCCCTTTTCTTTTTAAAACGTAATTAAGCTCGATTTTAGCTCTGTTGAGCGAGCTTCGAAACCGGTCAGCTGACACATCAATTTTATTTTTAATTTCATCATCTAAAATAATGTTTTCGAACAAGTTTAAATTTAGTCTTTACATAGCCATAATATATATATATATATATATATATATATATATATATATATATATATATATATATATATATATATATATATTCTCCCTTGAATGTGTCTTTCTCTTTATCTATGTTGCAAGTATCATCAAGCTTAGAAGAAATACCTTCCGCTGGACATAGCGGATAAAATTTTCTTCAAATAACGAAATAATAATAAAATCATTAAAAATAAAGAAATAGTAAAGAAAGAAAAATGCAAAAGTTTTTTGATTATTTTAGAAGTATTTTTCTGAATTTCTGAAATTGATCATTTTTATTATTCAGACTATTGTCTTTCTCTTGCTCTTTTCACAGCGTTTTAGCCGATGTAACCCCAACTTTCTTCAGATGTTTCTTGTTGACTTAGGGAGTCTTTCTTCAGAACGGGGATCTAAACGGAATTTTGAATGTAACCCTTAGTTTAATTCACAGGGGTAGCATGTTTTCGTTCTGTCAGTCATGACTGGGTAGAAGTCATAAATAATTTACAATTGTATCCTTAGTATCGCCTCCACTCCAAAAGAATGTCACTTGGAAATTAATTTATGAATCAACAAGATAATCCTGCAACAAAGAGTTAAATACTATTCACCACCAAGAACTAAAAAAGAAACAGGAGCATTTGCCACTAGCCCAATCGAGAGTCTGTATGGAGACCCAAATATTTCTACCACAACAAAAAAAGGGAAAAGACATTAAACAATATGGACTACGAAACAAACACGCTGAAAATGAAGCCAAAGTAGATACAAGTATAGTTCACAAATCCATTAATCTAAAACCTTGGTTAGCAAAACCACCAACAATATTATCTGACTACTCAAATACTTAAAAGAAAAAGCCAATCCAATAAAATGCCATGAAGCGCTTTAAAGTAATAAAGAAAAATACCAAAACCATATGGAAATATATATAGATGGCTCCAAAATTGGAGTCAGTCGCATGTTACACAATACACAACAAAGACAAACTACTAACAAAAAACTCCCCTATAAAACATCAATCTGCAGTGTTGAAGAATCAGCAATAGAACTAACACTGGATATAATTGAAAACAGTGAAAACAAACTATTAAGTCTGTATTAACTGCACTAGAAACACAAAAAAATCATACAACTCATTAATAATTAAAATCCTAAATAGGATCGATATAATTACCAAAAATCACAAAATAATCTGCTGGTACTGAAAGTAATGAAAAGAAAAAAAATCACAAAAAAATCTGCTGGTACTGAAAGTAATGAAAAGAAAAAAAATCACAAAATAATCTGCTGGTACTGAAAGTCATGAAAAGAAAAAAAATCACAAAATAATCTGCTGGTACTGAAAGTCATGAAAAGAAAAAAAATCACAAAAAAATCTGCTGGTACTGAAAGTAATGAAAAGAAAAAAAATCACAAAATAATCTGCTGGTACTGAAAGTCATGAAAAGAAAAAAAATCACAAAATAATCTGCTGGTACTGAAAGTCATGAAAAGAAAAAAAATCACAAAAAAATCTGCTGGTACTGAAAGTAATGAAAAGAAAAAAAATCACAAAATAATCTGCTGGTACTGAAAGTCATGAAAAGAAAAAAAATCACAAAATAATCTGCTGGTACTGAAAGTCATGAAAAGAAAAAAAATCACAAAAAAATCTGCTGGTACTGAAAGTAATGAAAAGAAAAAAAATCACAAAATAATCTGCTGGTACTGAAAGTCATGAAAAGAAAAAAAATCACAAAATAATCTGCTGGTACTGAAAGTCATGAAAAGAAAAAAAATCAAAAAATAATCTGCTGGTACTGAAAGTCATGAAAAGAAAAAAAATCACAAAATAATCTGCTGGTACTGAAAGTCATGAAAAGAAAAAAAATCACAAAATAATCTGCTGGTACTGAAAGTCATGAAAAGAAAAAAAATCACAAAATAATCTGCTGGTACTGAAAGTCATGAAAAGAAAAAAAATCAAAAAATAATCTGCTGGTACTGAAAGTCATGAAAAGAAAAAAAATCAAAAAATAATCTGCTGGTACTGAAAGTCATGAAAAGAAAAAAAATCAAAAAATAATCTGCTGGTACTGAAAGTCATGAAAAGAAAAAAAATCACAAAATAATCTGCTGGTACTGAAAGTAACGAAAAGAAAAAAAATCACAAAATAATCTGCTGGTACTGAAAGTAATGAAAAGAAACAAAATCACAAAATAATCTACAGGTACTGAAAGTCATGAAAAGAAAAAAAATCACAAAAAAATCTGCTGGTACTGAAAGTAACGAAAAGAAAAAAAATCACAAAATAATCTGCTGGTACTGAAAGTCATGAAAAGAAAAAAAATCACAAAAAAATCTGCTGGTACTGAAAGTAATGAAAAGAAAAAAAATCACAAAATAATCTGCTAGTACTGAAAGTCATGAAAAGAAAAAAAATCACAAAAAAATCTGCTGGTAATGAAAGTCATGAAAAGAAAAAAAATCACAAAATAATCTGCTAGTACTGAAAGTCATGAAAAGAAAAAAAATCACAAAAAAATCTGCTGGTAATGAAAGTCATGAAAAGAAAACAAATCACAAAATAATCTGCTGGTACTGAAAGTCATGAAAAGAAAAAAAATCACAAAAAAATCTGCTGGTACTGAAAGTAATGAAAAGAAAAAAAATCACAAAATAATCTGCTGGTACTGAAAGTCATGAAAAGAAAAAAAATCACAAAATAATCTGCTGGTACTGAAAGTCATGAAAAGAAAAAAAATCAAAAAATAATCTGCTGGTACTGAAAGTCATGAAAAGAAAAAAAAATCACAAAAAAATCTGCTGGTACTGAAAGTAATGAAAAGAAAAAAAATCACCAAATTAATCTGCTGGTACTGAAAGTCATGAAAAGAAAAAAAATCACAAAAAAATCTGCTGGTACTGAAAGTCATGAAAAGAAAAAAAATCACAAAATAATCTGCTGGTACTGAAAGTCATGAAAAGAAAAAAAATCACAAAATAATCTGCTGGTACTGAAAGTCATGAAAAGAAAAAAAATCAAAAAATAATCTGCTGGTACTGAAAGTCATGAAAAGAAAAAAAATCAAAAAATAATCTGCTGGTACTGAAAGTCATGAAAAGAAAAAAAATCAAAAAATAATCTGCTGGTACTGAAAGTCATGAAAAGAAAAAAAATCAAAAAATAATCTGCTGGTACTGAAAGTCATGAAAAGAAAAAAAATCAAAAAATAATCTGCTGGTACTGAAAGTCATGAAAAGAAAAAAAATCAAAAAATAATCTGCTGGTACTGAAAGTTATGAAAAGAAAAAAATCACAAAAAAATCTGCTGGTACTGAAAGTCATGAAAAGAAAAAAAATCACAAAATAATCTGCTGGTACTGAAAGTCATGAAAAGAAAAAAAATCAAAAAATAATCTGCTGGTACTGAAAGTCATGAAAAGAAAAAAAATCAAAAAATAATCTGCTGGTACTGAAAGTCATGAAAAGAAAAAAAATCAAAAAATAATCTGCTGGTACTGAAAGTCATGAAAAGAAAAAAAATCACAAAAAAATCTGCTGGTACTGAAAGTCATGAAAAGAAAAAAAATCAATGATAATCAGCTGGTACTGAAAGTCATGAAAAGAAAAAAAAATCAAAAAAAAATCTGCTGGTACTGAAAGTCATGAAAAGAAAAAAAAATCAAAAAATAATTTGCTCGTACTGAAAGTCATGAAAAGAAAAAAATCACAAAAAAAATCAAAGATAATCAGCTGGTACTGAAAGTCATGAAAAGAAAAAAAATCAAAAAATAATCTGCTGGTACTGAAAGTCATGAAAAGAAAAAAAAATCAAAAAATAATCTGCTCGTACTGAAAGTCATGAAAAGAAAAAAATCAAAAAATAATCTGCTGGTACTGAAAGTCATGAAAAGAAAAAAATCACAAAAAAAATCAAAAAATAATCTGCTGGTACTGAAAGTCATGAAAAGAAAAAAAATCAAAAAATAATCTGCTGGTACTGAAAGTCATGAAAAGAAAAAAATAATCTGCTCGTACTGAAAGTCATGAAAAGAAAAAAATCAAAAAATAATCTGCTGGTACTGAAAGTCATGAAAAGAAAAAAATCACAAAAAAAATCAAAAAATAATCTGCTGGTACTGAAAGTCATGAAAAGAAAAAAAATCACAAAAAAAATCTGCTGGTACTAAAAGTCATGAAAAGAAAAAAAATCAAAAAATAATCTGCTGGTACTGAAAGTCATGAAAAGAAAAAAAATCAAAAAATAATCTGCTGGTACTGAAAGTCATGAAAAGAAAAAAAATCACAAAAAAATCTGCTGGTACTGAAAGTCATGAAAAGAAAAAAAATCAAAAAATAATCTGCTGGTACTGAAAGTCATGAAAAGAAAAAAAAATCAAAAAAAAATCTGCTGGTACTGAAAGTCATGAAAAGAAAAAAAATCAAAAAATAATTTGCTGGTACTGAAAGTCATGAAAAGAAAAAAAATCAAAAAATAATCTGCTGGTACTGAAAGTCATGAAAAGAAAAAAATCACAAAAAAATCTGCTGGTACTGAAAGTCATGAAAAGAAAAAAAATCAAAAAATAATCTGCTGGTACTGAAAGTCATGAAAAGAAAAGAAAATCACAAAATAATCTGCTGGTACTGAAAGTCATGAAAAGAAAAAAAATCACAAAATAATCTGCTGGTACTGAAAGTCATGAAAAGAAAAAAATCACAAAAAAATCTGCTGGTACTGAAAGTCATGAAAAGAAAAAAAATCACAAAATAATCTGCTGGTACTGAAAGTCATGAAAAGAAAAAAAAAATCAAAAAATAATCTGCTCGTACTGAAAGTCATGAAAAGAAAAAAATCAAAAAATAATCTGCTGGTACTGAAAGTCATGAAAAGAAAAAAATCACAAAAAAAATCAAAAAATAATCTGCTGGTACTGAAAGTCATGAAAAGAAAAAAAATCAAAAAATAATCTGCTGGTACTGAAAGTCATGAAAAGAAAAAAAATTACAAAAAATTCTGCTGGTACTGAAAGTCATGAAAAGAAAAAAAATCAAAGATAATCAGCTGGTACTGAAAGTCATGAAAAGAAAAAAAAATCAAAAAAAAATCTGCTGGTACTGAAAGTCATGAAAAGAAAAAAAATCAAAAAATAATCTGCTGGTACTGAAAGTCATGAAAAGAAAAAAAATCAAAAAATAATCTGCTGGTACTGAAAGTCATGAAAAGAAAAAAATCACAAAAAAATCTGCTGGTACTGAAAGTCATGAAAAGAAAAAAAATCACAAAATAATCTGCTGGTACTGAAAGTCATGAAAAGAAAAAAAAATCAAAAAATAATCTGCTGGTACTGAAATTCATGAAAAGAAAACAATCAAAAAATAATCTGCTGGTACTGAAAGTCATGAAAAGAAAAAAATCACAAAAACAATCACAAAATAATCTGCTGGTACTGAAAGTCATGAAAAGAAAAAAAATCAAAAAATAATCTGCTGGTACTGAAAGTCATGAAAAGAAAAAAAAATCAAAAAATAATCTGCTCGTACTGAAAGTCATGAAAAGAAAAAAATCAAAAAATAATCTGCTGGTACTGAAAGTCATGAAAAGAAAAAAATCACAAAAAAAATCAAAAAAAAATCTGCTGGTACTGAAAGTCATGAAAAGAAAAAAATCACAAAAAAATCTGCTGGTACTGAAAGTCATGAAAAGAAAAACAATCAAAAAATAATCTGCTCGTACTGAAAGTCATGAAAAGAAAAAAAATCAAAAAATAATCTGCTGGTACTGAAAGTCATGAAAAGAAAAAAAATCACAAAATAATCTGCTGGTACTGAAAGTCATGAAAAGAAAAAAAATCAAAGATAATCAGCTGGTACTGAAAGTCATGAAAAGAAAAAAAAATCAAAAAAAAATCTGCTGGTACTGAAAGTCATGAAAAGAAAAAAAATCAAAAAATAATCTGCTGGTACTGAAAGTCATGAAAAGAAAAAAATCACAAAAAAATCTGCTGGTACTGAAAGTCATGAAAAGAAAAAAAATCAAAAAATAATCTGCTGGTACTGAAAGTCATGAAAAGAAAAAAAATCACAAAATAATCTGCTGGTACTGAAAGTCATGAAAAGAAAAAAAATCAAAAAATAATCTGCTGGTACTGAAAGTCATGAAAAGAAAAAAAATCAAAAAATAATCTGCTGGTACTGAAAGTCATGAAAAGAAAAAAAATCAAAAAATAATCTGCTGGTACTGAAAGTTATGAAAAGAAAAAAATCACAAAAAAATCTGCTGGTACTGAAAGTCATGAAAAGAAAAAAAATCACAAAATAATCTGCTGGTACTGAAAGTCATGAAAAGAAAAAAAATCAAAAAATAATCTGCTGGTACTGAAAGTCATGAAAAGAAAAAAAATCACAAAATAATCTGCTGGTACTGAAAGTCATGAAAAGAAAAAAAATCAAAAAATAATCTGCTGGTACTGAAAGTCATGAAAAGAAAAAAAATCACAAAAAAATCTGCTGGTACTGAAAGTCATGAAAAGAAAAAAAATCAAAGATAATCAGCTGGTACTGAAAGTCATGAAAAGAAAAAAAAATCAAAAAAAAATCTGCTGGTACTGAAAGTCATGAAAAGAAAAAAAATCACAAAAAAATCTGCTGGTACTGAAAGTCATGAAAAGAAAAAAATCACAAAAAATCTGCTGGTACTGAAAGTCATGAAAAGAAAAAAAATCAAAAAATAATCTGCTCGTACTGAAAGTCATGAAAAGAAAAAAAAATCAAAAAATAATCTGCTCGTACTGAAAGTCATGAAAAGAAAAAAATCAAAAAATAATCTGCTGGTACTGAAAGTCATGAAAAGAAAAAAATCACAAAAAAAATCAAAAAATAATCTGCTGGTACTGAAAGTCATGAAAAGAAAAAAAATCAAAAAATAATCTGCTGGTACTGAAAGTCATGAAAAGAAAAAAAAAGAAAAAAATAATCTGCTGGTACTGAAAGTCATGAAAAGAAAAAAATCAAAAAATAATCTGCTGGTACTGAAAGTCATGAAAAGAAAAAAATCACAAAAAAAATCAAAAAATAATCTGCTGGTACTGAAAGTCATGAAAAGAAAAAAAATCACAAAAAAAATCTGCTGGTACTGAAAGTCATGAAAAGAAAAAAAATCACAAAATAATCTGCTGGTACTGAAAGTCATGAAAAGAAAAAAAATCACAAAATAATCTGCTGGTACTGAAAGTCATGAAAAGAAAAAAAATCACAAAAAAATCTGCTGGTACTGAAAGTCATGAAAAGAAAAAAAATCAAAGATAATCAGCTGGTACTGAAAGTCATGAAAAGAAAAAAAAAATCAAAAAAAAATCTGCTGGTACTGAAAGTCATGAAAAGAAAAAAAATCAAACAATAATCTGCTGGTACTGAAAGTCATGAAAAGAAAAAAATCACAAAAAAATCTGCTGGTACTGAAAGTCATGAAAAGAAAAAAAATCACAAAATAATCTGCTGGTACTGAAAGTCATGAAAAGAAAAAAAAAATCAAAAAATAATCTGCTCGTACTGAAAGTCATGAAAAGAAAAAAATCAAAAAATAATCTGCTGGTACTGAAAGTCATGAAAAGAAAAAAATCACAAAAAAAATCAAAAAATAATCTGCTGGTACTGAAAGTCATGAAAAGAAAAAAAATCAAAAAATAATCTGCTGGTACTGAAAGTCATGAAAAGAAAAAAAATCAAAAAATAATCTGCTGGTACTGAAAGTTATGAAAAGACAAAAATCACAAAAAAATCTGCTGGTACTGAAAGTCATGAAAAGAAAAAAAATCACAAAATAATCTGCTGGTACTGAAAGTCATGAAAAGAAAAAAATCAAAAAATAATCTGCTGGTACTGAAAGTTATGAAAAGACAAAAATCACAAAAAATCTGCTGGTACTGAAAGTCATGAAAAGAAAAAAAATCACAAAATAATCTGCTCGTACTGAAAGTCATGAAAAGAAAAAAATCAAAAAATAATCTGCTGGTACTGAAAGTCATGAAAAGAAAAAAAATCACAAAAAAATCTGCTGGTACTGAAAGTCATGAAAAGAAAAAAAATCAAAGATAATCAGCTGGTACAGAAAGTCATGAAAAGAAAAAAAAATCAAAAAAAAATCTGCTGGTACTGAAAGTCATGAAAAGAAAAAAAATCAAAAAATAATCTGCTGGTACTGAAAGTCATGAAAAGAAAAAAATCACAAAAAAATCTGCTGGTACTGAAAGTCATGAAAAGAAAAAAAATCACAAAATAATCTGCTGGTACTGAAAGTCATGAAAAGAAAAAAAAATCAAAAAATAATCTGCTCGTACTGAAAGTCATGAAAAGGAAAAAATCAAAAAATAATCTGCTGGTACTGAAAGTCATGAAAAGAAAAAAATCACAAAAACAATCACAAAATAATCTGCTGGTACTGAAAGTCATGAAAAGAAAAAAATCACAAAAAAATCTGCTGGTACTGAAAGTCATGAAAAGAAAAAAAATCACAAAATAATCTGCTCGTACTGAAAGTCCTGAAAAGAAAAAAATCACAAAAAAAATCAAAAAATAATCTGCTGGTACTGAAAGTCATGAAAAGAAAAAAAATCAAAAAATAATCTGCTGGTACTGAAAGTAATGAAAAGAAAAAAAATCAAAAAATAATCTGCTGGTACTGAAAGTTATGAAAAGAAAAAAAATCACAAAAAAATCTGCTGGTACTGAAAGTCATGAAAAGAAAAAAAATCAAAAAATAATCAGCTGGTACTGAAAGTCATGAAAAGAAAAAAAAATCAAAAAATAATCTGCTGGTACTGAAAGTCATGAAAAGAAAAAAAATCAAAAAATAATCTGCTGGTACTGAAAGTCATGAGAAGAAAAAAAATCACAAAAAAATCTGCTGGTACTGAAAGTCATGAAAAGAAAAAAAATCAAAAAATAATCTGCTGGTACTGAAAGTCATGAAAAGAAAAAAAATCACAAAAAAATCTGCTGGTACTGAAAGTCATGAAAAGAAAAAAAATCACAAAATAATCTGCTGGTACTGAAAGTCATGAAAAGAAAAAAAATCACAAAATAATCTGCTGGTACTGAAAGTCATGAAAAGAAAAAAAATCAAAAAATAATCTGCTGGTACTGAAAGTAATGAAAAGAAAAAAAATCACAAAATAATCTGCTGGTACTGAAAGTCATGAAAAGAAAAAAAATCACAAAATAATCTGCTGGTACTGAAAGTCATGAAAAGAAAAAAATCACAAAATAATCTGCTGGTACTGAAAGTCCTGAAAAGAAAAAAAATCACAAAATAATCTGCTGGTACTGAAAGTCATGAAAAGAAAAAAAATCACAAAATAATCTGCTGGTACTGAAAGTCATGAAAAGAAAAAAAATCAAAAAATAATCTGCTGGTACTGAAAGTCATGAAAAGAAAAAAAATCACAAAATAATCTGCTGGTACTGAAAGTCATGAAAAGAAAAAAATCACAAAATAATCTGCTGGTACTGAAAGTCCTGAAAAGAAAAAAAATCAAAAAATAATCTGCTGGTACTGAAAGTCATGAAAAGAAAAAAAATCACAAAAAAATCTGCTAGTACTGAAAGTCATGAAAAGAAAAAAAATCACAAAATAATCTGCTGGTACTGAAAGTCATGAAAAGAAAAAAAATCACAAAATAATCTGCTGGTACTGAAAGTCATGAAAAGAAAAAAAATCACAAAAAAATCTGCTGGTACTGAAAGTCATGAAAAGAAAAAAAATCAAAAAATAATCTGCTGGTACTGAAAGTCATGAAAAGAAAAAAAATCACAAAATAATCTGCTGGTACTGAAAGTCATGAAAAGAAAAAAAATCACAAAAAAATCTGCTGGTACTGAAAGTCATGAAAAGAAAAAAAAGAAAAAAATAATCTGCTGGTACTGAAAGTCATGAAAAGAAAAAAATCACAAAATAATCTGCTGGTACTGAAAGTCATGAAAAGAAAAAAAATCAAAAAATAATCTGCTGGTACTGAAAGTCATGAAAATAAAAAAAATCACAGAATAATCTGCTGGTACTGAAAGTCATGAAAAGAAAAAAAATCACAAAAAAATCTGCTGGTACTGAAAGTCATGAAAAGAAAAAATCACAAAATAATCTGCTGGTACTGAAAGTCATGAAAAGAAAAAAAATAAAAAAATAATCTGCTGGTACTGAAAGTCATGAAAAGAAAAAAAATCACAGAAAAATCTGCTGGTACTGAAAGTCATGAAAAGAAAAAAAATCACAAAATAATCTGCTGGTACTGAAAGTCATGAAAAGAAAAAAAATCACAAAAAAATCTGCTGGTACTGAAAGTCATGAAAAGAAAAAAAATCAAAAAATAATCTGCTGGTACTGAAAGTCATGAAAAGAAAAAAAATCACAAAATAATCTGCTGGTACTGAAAGTCATGAAAAGAAAAAAAATCAAAAAATAATCTGCTGGTACTGAAAGTCATGAAAAGAAAAAATCACAAAATAATCTGCTGGTACTGAAAGTCATGAAAAGAAAAAAAATCAAAAAATAATCTGCTGGTACTGAAAGTCATGAAAAGAAAAAAAATCACAGAAAAATCTGCTGGTACTGAAAGTCATGAAAAGAAAAAAAAATCACAAAATAATCTGCTGGTACTGAAAGTCATGAAAAGAAAAAAAATCACAAAAAAATCTGCTGGTACTGAAAGTCATGAAAAGAAAAAAAATCAAAAAATAATCTGCTGGTACTGAAAGTCATGAAAAGAAAAAAAATCACAAAAAAATCTGCTGGTACTGAAAGTCATGAAAAGAAAAAATCACAAAATAATCTGCTGGTACTGAAAGTCATGAAAAGAAAAAAAATCACAAAATAATCTGCTGGTACTGAAAGTCATGAAAAGAAAAAAAATCACAAAATAATCTGCTGGTACTGAAAGTCATGAAAAGAAAAAAAATCAAAAAATAATCTGCTGGTACTGAAAGTCATGAAAAGAAAAAAAATCAAAAAATAATCTGCTGGTACTGAAAGTCATGAAAAGAAAAAAAATCAAAAAATAATCTGCTGGTACTGAAAGTCATGAAAAGAAAAAAAATCACAGAAAAATCTGCTGGTACTGAAAGTCATGAAAAGAAAAAAAATCACAAAATAATCTGCTGGTACTGAAAGTCATGAAAAGAAAAAAAATCAAAAAATAATCTGCTGGTACTGAAAGTCATGAAAAGAAAAAAAATCACAGAAAAATCTGCTGGTACTGAAAGTCATGAAAAGAAAAAAAATCAAAAAATAATCTGCTGGTACTGAAAGTCATGAAAAGAAAAAAAATCACAGAAAAATCTGCTGGTACTGAAAGTCATGAAAAGAAAAAAAATCACAAAATAATCTGCTGGTACTGAAAGTCATGAAAAGAAAAAAAATCAAAAAATAATCTGCTGGTACTGAAAGTCATGAAAAGAAAAAAATCAAAAAATAATCTGCTGGTACTGAAAGTCATGAAAAGAAAAAAAATCAAAAAATAATCTGCTGGTACTGAAAGTCATGAAAAGAAAAAAAATCAAAAAATAATCTGCTGGTACTGAAAGTCATGAAAAGAAAAAAAATCACAGAAAAATCTGCTGGTACTGAAAGTCATGAAAAGAAAAAAAATCACAAAATAATCTGCTGGTACTGAAAGTCATGAAAAGAAAAAAAATCAAAAAATAATCTGCTGGTACTGAAAGTCATGAAAAGAAAAAAATCACAGAAAAATCTGCTGGTACTGAAAGTCATGAAAAGAAAAAAAATCAAAAAATAATCTGCTGGTACTGAAAGTCATGAAAAGAAAAAAAATCACAGAAAAATCTGCTGGTACTGAAAGTCATGAAAAGAAAAAAAATCACAAAATAATCTGCTGGTACTGAAAGTCATGAAAAGAAAAAAAATCAAAAAATAATCTGCTGGTACTGAAAGTCATGAAAAGAAAAAAAATCAAAAAATAATCTGCTGGTACTGAAAGTCATGAAAAGAAAAAAAATCAAAAAATAATCTGCTGGTACTGAAAGTCATGAAAAGAAAAAAAATCAAAAAATAATCTGCTGGTACTGAAAGTCATGAAAAGAAAAAAAATCAAAAAATAATCTGCTGGTACTGAAAGTCATGAAAAGAAAAAAAATCACAGAAAAATCTGCTGGTACTGAAAGTCATGAAAATAAAAAAAATCACAAAATAATCTGCTGGTACTGAAAGTCATGAAAAGAAAAAAAATCACAGAAAAATCTGCTGGTACTGAAAGTCATGAAAAGAAAAAAAATCACAAAATAATCTGCTGGTACTGAAAGTCATGAAAAGAAAAAAAATCAAAAAATAATCTGCTGGTACTGAAAGTCATGAAAAGAAAAAAAATCAAAAAATAATCTGCTGGTACTGAAAGTCATGAAAAGAAAAAAAATCAAAAAATAATCTGCTGGTACTGAAAGTCATGAAAAGAAAAAAAATCAAAAAATAATCTGCTGGTACTGAAAGTCATGAAAAGAAAAAAAATCAAAAAATAATCTGCTGGTACTGAAAGTCATGAAAAGAAAAAAAATCACAAAAAAATCTGCTGGTACTTGTAAGGTTTGCGTTAAGCAAGCTGGTTTTCCAATCCGACAGCGTGTCGCCGTGAACGAATGTAAACACATAATGGCGATTCGCCTGTCCTTTTATAAGGGGGATAACTCCACTTATGCAAAGTCTGAGCGAAAGGGCGATAACTATTTTCTGGCCTCTACATGCCCCTCCCCCTCGTGACCACAAAAGCAAGTTGTTGTGGTCATCTTTTATGTGGAGAAATACTCGTGTGATTTCCCCCGCATTTGCGGCGACAAACCCCTTGGGGCTCTCGTCCTCCGACTTGACGGTTCCCTTAACGGAGGAGGACTGTATTTTTGGGTATCTCCTCCCGTGGTATCTTCCACTTCCATTTCTTCCTCATGCTCGCTTGGGGATTCCGTGTCGGCGTGTTGTTCCACCTCCATTGCCTCCTCCGGAGGTTGTGCCTGTGGGGTCTCCACATTTATAGGTGGGTTCGGGATTTCTTGTCTGATGTTACGAGGGCCATCCACTACGGGGTGTATTCTGTGGAGAAACCGACGGTTGCGCAATGTCACTCGATTGCTTCCATCGACCCGGACTTGGTACTGTCGGTACCCCTGGGTCTCCACGATTCTCCCCGTCTTTGTCCATCGACGTGGGTGGTTCCCGTCCTGGTTCTGGATCTGGACGTAATCTCCTACCTGGAGTTCCCGGAGTGGGCGACAATGTTGGTTGTAATACTGCTCGTTCCTCATGTGTCTTTTGGCCATTGCCACTTCACTTAGTTTGCCTATTTCTGTCCACTGTTTTTGAACCTGGTATTTGTCCCGCAGGAAAGGAAGGTGATCTTTAATGACCCGACCATACAGCATCATGGCCGGGGACATGTCCAGATCTTGGACAGGCGTGTTCCCATGGGTCAGTAGTGGTCGGGCCGCCCGATCATGGCACAGGCGTCCATAACTGTCCGTATTGTCCGCCGGTATACGTCTCGCGGTTTTGACGGCTAACCCTGCGCGGCCGTTGCCTTGGGCATAATGCGCTGATGAGGTACGTTTTCGTATGCCCCAATTCCTCAAAAAGGAGTCGTATTCCTGGGATTCAAATGGTGGTCCACCATCCGACGAAATTTCTTCCGGTACGCCGTAGGTACAGAACCAAGTCCTCAAGGTATCGCACACTGTCTTGGCTCTTCCCGACGTCATTAGGGCCACTTCAACCCATCCCGTATACCTGTCTGCGTATAACATAAAGTGTTTACCCTGCATCTGGACGAAGTCAACCACCACTTGTTGGAATGGAAATTCCGGGTCTGCTGGGGCATCAAGGGTTCCCTGGGCTGAGATGGTGCGATTTCATTGCACGTGCAGCACTTGGCTCTTGTTAGCATCTAACCCTGGCCAGAATAGTCGTTGTCTCGCATTCGCCAGCATTCCATTCACACCCTGATGAGCGGAATGAAGAGATTCCAATACCTCTGTGCGGAGTTGTCGAGGTATTAGGATTTTGTTCCCCTTGATGATCACTCCTTCCAGGCAATATAGCTCCTCACGCATAGGCCAGAAGACTCAAACTCTGTTTGGGATATTGTTACGTGACTGGGGGAAGCCATTTTGAATCAGTTCTTTCAAAGTCCTGCATTCTTCGTCTGTGGCTGCCGCAGCCACAATCCTTCCCCATGTGATGGCTCTTAACGTAGTATCATTCTCGTACATTGATGTGAAGGCGGCTTTGACTGCGGTGTCAATGGATTGGTCCTGGTCTCTTGGTGGGGTGCCCGCTGGGTACCGAGATGCACAGTCAGGGGCCAAGTTGAGTTTCCCCGGTCGATGTTTTATCTTGAATTTATACATGAGTGACTTTTCCTTGAAGTTTAACAGGTGTGGGTTTTTTATATTCATCAGGGCTCGGTCTGAAAATATCTTTATGAGCGGTAAGTGATCCACTGTAATCACCAAGTCTGGGTATCCGAGTATGAACATGCGGCATGATTCCAACCCATAGATCAGAGCCAAGGCTTCACCTTCCACTGATGCATATCGTGATTCCGCGTCATTGGTAAAACGGGATCCCGCCAGGATGAGTTTCCAATGGCCATCCTCACAACTCATGTTTAATTCCCCCTCACATCTACAGTGTTTTTGAAACATAAAATACGATATCCCTGTTTTGCTGTAGTCTGTCGCGAGTCCTGTTGCTCTGTTCATTTCGAACGTTTGGATGCCTTTTTCAATTCTTTCCACTATTATTTTTTTCGACTTTTGGAATACCTGTTCCAATGTCTCATCCCAATAAAATTTCCTGTCCTTTGTTTTCAGCAACTCTCGGAATGGGGCCATAACTTCCACTTGTGAGAATGCATAGGAGACTTGGTTTATGAGTCCGAACCAGGACCTAACCCCAGTAATATTTGTCGGGGTGGGGAAGCTCAGGATGGCTTCAGTCATTCTTCTTGTGGGTTTGACCCCGTTCGCTGTTACTTGAAACCCTGTGAACTCCACTTCCATGTCAGCAAAGTGAAACTTGTCTGGGTTAAACACAATCCCTCTATTGGTGCAGTGGTTTATATATTCAATTGTGTGCCAGAATGAGGATTCCATTGAGTTGTCCCACAGGAGACTGTCATCTATACACCGAGTTTTTCGAGCCATGTCCATGGTGATATCATCAAATCGACGGGTGTAGCCATCTCCTGATCCATGGAATCCTTGAGGAGCTCGACAGTACCTGTATCGACCCCATTCAGTGATGAACATGGTGGCGTTTCGTGCAGCTGGAGACAGCGGTAAACTGTGGTAACCGTTCCACGCATCGAGTACAGTCTTCCTGGTATGTGCAGGTATTACCGAGACCTGATTGAATGGGGACGAAGTGTGGTGCGTCTCCCTCATGGTCGCCTCCTTCAACTTTTGTAAGTCCGCCGTCCGCCTTGGGGATCCATCCTTTTTTGGTGTGACCACGATTCTCGAGCACCAAGTAGTTGGTGTGCCTACCGGTACGGGTTCGATTATCCCCAGTGCCACGTCACGGTCTATATCTTGTTTCACCTTTTCCTTCCAATGATGGGGGACAGGTATTTGTGTGTGGATTGCCGTCAGTGTCGCATCTGGGAGGAATTTTATTTCTAAGGGTTTACCCTTCATTACTTGGAGTGGTTGGTGTGGACAGGTATTGAATGCGCTGGCCTTGAAATGTTCCTTTAGCCATTGCTCCAATTTTTCTCTGTTAATGTCGGTTGGCTCCAATGGGATTGCTGCTGGTTTCTTCAGAGCCGGTGCTCTGCGTGGACACCCGCAAGGGGCCATCTCTTCTGTTTCCGCTGAGCTGCTTTGCGATAATGATGTAGGAAAATTGGATGGCAATAATTTCAGCTCCTTAAGTGCCGTTTGTGATAAGTAGAGCTCGGATGTGTTGTCAGACACATACACTGCCTGTCGTGTTTCTCTTGATCCCACCTTAATATGTAAAAACAGAACCCCCTTGATGTGTAACTGGCTATTTGTTATACCCCTTATCCGATGGGTAGTTGGAACCAAGTACCCATTTGGGTACCCGAGGAGTCCTTGAATCTTGGGGCCAACAGAGAAAGTTTGGGCTCCTGTGTCCGCAAAGGCTTGGATGGCGTGGGTGCTCACTTTCATCGGCTTCTTTGGCACCCTTCCAAAGGTCGCATGGCACTTGTTCATTACAGTTACCTCTGCTGTAACTGAGGGGGGCGGTTCTGGAGCGCCCACCTGGAACTGTTTCCCATTCCACTCAAGGTGAGGAATGTTTGCCGGTTGTCTCTCATTGTGTCTGTGAGTAGGGGTTTTATCCATGGTGCAAAACATGAACGACTCCCCGCTTTTTATAGCCTCCGTTTTGGATCTATTAATTTTCCGGCACACCTTTTTAATGTGCCCTACTATTCCACAAAAGTGGCACTTGAGTTCCACTGCTGGGCAATTTTTCTGGTTCATCGATCCACTTCGGTGTGATGTTTTACCGCAACCGTTGCACGGTTTGGTGTCCCGTGGGGTCGACAGGGCCTTTGCCTCATGCATTTGTTGTACTTGATTCGACCTTTGTACCCCAGACATCACGAGATGTTGTGTGGTATCGGAAAAGTGTGGAGTTGCTTCGTCTGTTGCCTCCAGGCAAACCAACCGTGAAAACTTTAGATCCAAGGTAGGAAGTGTAGCTGCCTCTGCCAGTACCCTTCTCTGGTGTTCGATATTTCTTATCGAACACCAGAGAAGACGATGAAGACGAGAGCAGCACTGTCCCCCTTCGCAGAAGCACCCGACGGTGGTGATCGCCCCCCCCCCTGCCGTCTCTGTGATCATGAGATCAGGGGGGAGTGTGGAGAAAGAAGTGGCTTACTGTTAAAGCGGCTGCGCGTTTGTGCCTGCAGAGCACAAATTGAGAATCAAGATGGCGCCTGCAGGCTTTTATGTGGAAAAAAGTCTCGGGGAATCTCGGAGAATCTCGTACCTTGGTTCCATAAATAACGAGGAAAGGAAAGCGGGAGGACAGACGATTTTTAGTCACTAAAGCAAACGGACATGTGTAAAAGAAGAGGTAGAAGAAAAGAGTGTTGTTAACGAAACAAACAACGACTCGGTTGAAAGTAGAGTTGTAACGAACACAGATTTTGAACAAGAAGTGGACAGATGGATTGAGGACGGAATACTGTTGCTGTGAATGTATGACATCAAATCGGGCATCTTGCCATTAATGGCCGTTCTGCAACCAACAAAAGGAAAGGTCAGACCAGTACTATATTTCTGAGAATTGAACCGACACGTCAGGTGCCATACTGGGGGTGACACTATAGATATATACAGTGAGACCACAAGAGAATGGAGGCAAATGAACGGTGCCTCTAAGTTGGTTGATCTAAAATCTGCCTATTTGCAATTCCACATTGCCAAGAAACTCTGGAAGTACCAGTTTGTAAGATATAAAGGCAGAACCTACTGCCTTCCGACGGTGAGGTTCGGGCTGAACTCAGCACCCAAGATCATGTCAACCATTCTAAGGAAGATTCTAGAAAGAATGGGGAAAGGAGATGGCGCCGTGAGCTCATATATCGACGACATCTTCGTGAATGAAACTTTGGTGACTGTAGAGGAGGTCATGGTTCACTTGAAGAAGTTCGGATTGGTCGCCAAGGCACCAGAAGAATTCGATGGGGAAGCGGCTTTCTGACTAAAGCTGAAACGAAATGCGTCGGGTGGCCTGAAATTTCAAAGGAGAAACGTGATCTCACAAATGAAAGAAGAGCTCAACAAACGGGAGCTTTTTTCGATATGCGGCGGGCTGTTTGGGCATTACCCCATTGCCGGCTGGCTTAGACCAGTGTGCAGCTACATTAAGAGGCATGCCGATGGGATGATAGAGTGCGAGGAAGAATGACCGCCTTGATTGTAGAGGTCCTGAAAGAAGTGGAAAAGCAAGACCCAGTTTGGAGAATGTTGAATGTGCCGCGGACACTAGATGGAGTCGTGTAGTGTGATGCAAGCGGTATTGCAACAGGGGGCGTCTTGGAAGTGGGTGGAGTGGTTGCGGAGAATGCGGCCTGGCTAAGGAAGAAGGACGATACTAGCCACATCAATGTAGCAGAATTGGATGCAGTTACCAAAGGAGTGAATCTGGCCTTAAAATGGAGCCTGCGCAACATCTGTGTGAAAACAGATTCTGCCACTGTGTTTGCTTGGATGAAATCGATGATTTCACATAACAAAAGGATAAGGACAAAAGGGGCAGCAGAGATGCTAGTGAAGTGCAAGCTCGGGATGCTGGCTGAGCTGATGCAGGAGTTTTCTTTGAAGCTGTGCATAATCATGGTAGCCTCTAGAAGAACAAAGCGGATGCTCTCACAAGAGTGAGAAAAAACTTGCTTGTGCCGACAAAAGAGCATATTGCTGCAGTGACTTATCTGGATAACTCTGACGTGCAAGAGTTGCCCAATCTGCACCATATGGGGGTAGAGAGGACATTGTACCTGGTGAGAAAAGTTGATCCGAGTGTCCCAAAGGAACAAGTGAAGCAAGTGGTCAGGACTTGTGACAAGTGTCAGTTAATTGACCCTGCTCCAAGTGTGCACGAAGCTGGAGAACTAGGTGTGACTGGGACCTGGGAAAGATTCGCCGTTGGTGTCACCCATTACAGGGGTGGGCTTTACATGACGATAATCGACTGTGGCCCCGGCGTTTTGCCCTTTGGAAAAGGCTGCAAGGTCAAACAGGCAGTGAAATAGAAGCAACTCTTGATGTGGTGTTTCTGGAGCACAGTCCCATGGAAGAGCTTCTAACCGACAACAGTACTGCATTTAGATCGGCAGCAGTTGCAGATGTGCAAAAGAAATGGAATGTCCATCAATTCTTTAAAGCTGCCTATTGACGCAGTGGCAATGAGATTGTGGAAAGAAACCACCAGACAATAAAGGCAGTGGCAGAGAGAGGGAACACCTCACCTGAGCAAGCGGTCTATTGGTACAATATATCGCCTAGATCAGGGCAAGAGCAAGGAACATTTCCATACTTATCAATATTCAAGTACTCCTGGAGGCATCCTAAAGTTGAGCCAGTAAGCAGGGAGATGGAGACAACAGGGACCATCAAACTCGGTGATGAAGTATGGGTGAAGCCCCCCGGGGCACGATGTACCACACAGTGGAGCAGAGGACGCATAACTGGGAATAACACTTGCAACAACATTGCGGTAGACAGAGTACCAAGACATATTCTTGATATCAGGCCAGTGGAAAATGAAATGGTGGAAAGCGATGTGCAGCAGGAGGATAGCGAGACACCTCAGAGACCAACTAGGGAAAGACGACCATCACAGTGGATGAGGCTCGTTGTTTAAAGTTAGCAGAAAAAAAAGAAAAAGGGAAAAAAATCAAACGAACAGAAGTCTTACCGCGTGTGTGTCGGGTGAGGTTGGGCAAAAGAGAGAGAGAAATCAGGATGGCGGCCATACTTTTAAGTCACGCGAAAACACAAAAATCATGCGAGAGACATGTATAAAAGGAGTTGACAGGTTAGGTTGAGGCGAGGTAGAGAGAGAGACGAAGGTTGATGACAGTGGTGATCTCGAACCCGGCGACTGTTGGTTTGCAAAGACGAATTATTTTTTTTTTTTTATTTCTTTAATTTTGTTGTCCTAAACCAAGAACACTTCACCATTTATACATACTATTTGGAAAAAGAGAGCCGTTCTGATGAACAGAATCGAAATTATTGCCAAATAGTAGGGATTTTCCTTTTCCAGAACCTTGATTTTGACCCAGATATCTTAAAATTAAATTAGTTTAAAAATAATGACTAATATTTGTACCAATGTGGATTATGCTATCAGTTGCATTTGCATTATTTGGATGCATTATGTCGTATTTGTGTTGTATGTGTTCAATTGCATTTGCGTAAGTTGTATGCATTCAGTTGCATTTGTGTCTGTTGCATGCGTTCGGTTGTGTTTGTATTAGTTGTATGTGTTAAGTTGCATTTGTGTCTGTTGCATGCGTTCGGTTGTGTTTGTATTAGTTGTATGTGTTAAGCTGCATTTGTGTGTGTTGCATGCGTTCGGTTGTGTTTGTAGTTGCATTTGTGTGTGTTGCATGCGTTCGGTTGTGTTTGTATTAGTTGTATGTGTTAAGTTGCATTTGTGTGTGTTGCATGCGTTCGGTTGTGTTTGTATTAGTTGTATGTGTTAAGTTGCATTTGTGTCTGTTGCATGCGTTCGGTTGTGTTTGTATTAGTTGTATGTGTTAAGTTGCATTTGTGTCTGTTGCATGCGTTCGGTTGTGTTTGTATTAGTTGTATGTGTTAAGTTGCATTTGTGTCTGTTGCATGCGTTCGGTTGTGTTTGTATTAGTTGTATGTGTTAAGTTGCATTTGTGTCTGTTGCATGCGTTCGGTTGTGTGTGTATTAGTTGTATGTGTTAAGTTGCATTTGTGTCTGTTGCATGCGTTCGGTTGTGTTTGTATTAGTTGTATGTGTTAAGTTGCATTTGTGTCTGTTGCATGCGTTCGGTTGTGTTTGTATTAGTTGTATGTGTTAAGTTGCATTTGTGTCTGTTGCATGCGTTCGGTTGTGTTTGTATTAGTTGCATGTGTTAAGTTGCATTTGTATCTGTTGCATGCGTTCGGTTGTGTTTGTATTAGTTGTATGTGTTAAGTTGCATTTGTGTCTGTTGCATGCGTTCGGTTGTGTTTGTATTAGTTGTATGTGTTAAGTTGCATTTGTGTCTGTTGCATGCGTTCGGTTGTGTTTGTATTAGTTGTATGTGTTAAGTTGCATTTTGTGTCGGTTGAATTTGTGTTTGTTGTACGTGTTCAGTTGCATTTGCATTAGTTCTATGTGTTCATTTGCGTTTTCATCAGTAGTATGTTTTCAGTTGTATTAGTGTTAGTTATATGTGTTCAGTTTAATTTGTGTCAGTTCTATGCGTTCAGTTGTGTTTGTGTAAGTTCATGTTGTATGCGTGTAGTTGCATTTGTGTCTGTTGTATGCATTCAGTTGTATTTGTGTTGGTTGTATGCATTCAGTTGCTATTATGTCTGTTGTACAGGTTAAGTTGTGTTTATGTTAGTTGTATGCGTTTAGCTGTGTTTGTGTCTAAATTATACATTCAGTTATGTTTGCATTAGTTGTATGCATTAAGTGTCATTTGTGTTAGTTCTATGCATTAAGTTGCATTTGTGTCTGTTGCATGCATTCATTACATTTGTGCTATTGTATGCATTCAATTGTGTTTGTGTAAGTTGTATGTGTTCAGTGCATTTTTGTCTATTTTATGTATTTAGTTGCTTTTGTGTTATTTTTATGCATTCAGTTGCATTTGTGCCTGTTGCACACATTCGGTTGCATTTGTGTTAGGTGTATATGGTCAGTTGCATTTGCATTAGTTCTATGCATTCAGTTGTGTTTGTGTTAGTTCTTTGCGATCAGTTGCATATTTGTGTTGTATGCGTTTAGTGGCTTAGGTGTTAGTTGTTTGCATTTGGTTTCGTTTGTGTTTGTTGTATTCATTCAGTTTTATTTGGTTCTTTTGTATGTGGTTAGTTGCTTGGGTGTTAAATGTATGCATCTAGTTGTGTTTGTGTAAGCTGTATGTGTTCAGTTTTTTGTGTCTGTTGTATGCATCTGTGTGCATTTGCGTTAGTTGCATATATTCTGTTGTGTTTTTTTTTGTTTTAGTTGCATAGGTTCACTTGCATTTGTGTCTGTTGTATGCATCAAGTTGTGTTTGCATTAGTTGTATGCATTCAGTTGCATTTATGACTGTTGTAGCATTTGGGTCTTTTATGTGTCTAGTTGCGTTTGTGCTAGTTGAATGCTTTCGGTTGCGTTTATATTAGTTATATGTGTTTTGTTGCATTTCTGTCTGTTGAAAACGCTGGGTTGCGTTTTTGTTAATTGTATGCATTCAGTTGCATTTGTGTCTGTTGTATGCATACAATTGCATTTGTGTAAATTGTATGCGTTCAGTAGCAGTTGGGTTTGTTGTATGCATTTAGTTGCATTTGTGTCTGTTATATGCATTCAGTTCCGTTTGCATTAGTTCGATGCGTCAGTTGCATTTGTATCTATTGTATGCGTTCAGTTGCAGTTTTGCCTGTTATGTGCATTCGATTGCATTTGTGTTAGTTGTATGCATTTACTTACATTTTGGTATGTTGTATGTGTTTGGTTGCGTTTGTGTTAGTTGTATGTGTTTAGTTGCATTTGTGTCTGTTGTATACGTTTAATCCCACTCTTGTTGGGCACTTATCAATGATACCACAGTTATTTTAAAGATTTAATTAAAATTAGACAAATTTATTTGCACCTTGTTCAAAGTAACACATTCAAAATTGACATACATGATATAAATGTAATACATCAACAAATAATGTAGAGTAAATAAAAGTTTCAGCTATTTTCGGTTTTCGAAAGTTATTGTATATTATGCTTTTGCATGATACGGATATTTTCTGTTGCATAAGCCACTACTAACAAGTTTGGAGTTGTGTGACATTGTCAATTTAGGAAGCATTGTAATTGCTCAACTTTCCATTACATATGACACTGAAAAATTCCCATGGAACAGCAAGTTTTATTTGCCTAAATACAAAATAAACTCATCTACATTTATCGTATCTCTTCTCTACTATTATATAAAAGGAATTTTGTGTATGTGAGTTCGTTTCTTATGGACTCGAAAACGGCTGGTACGATTTTTTAATGAAATTTTACAAGAATGTACTTTATCTGCTTGGCAGTGTTTTTAGATAGGTTTTGTATCAGTATGTCTCTGATAAGTATCTATAATCCAAAAAAATTTCACCAAAGAAGGAATAGGCGATTTGGACCAAAGTTAACACCTTACACAGCCTAATATCACTTAAGAGTATTTGAGAAGTTTTATTACCACATAAGTCGAAAGGCCCGACATAAAATCAACAGTAAGTTCTTTGATATAACAGAAGCACATTCAAAATGGTTTTTTCTATTTAAAGTACAATTGCACTGTGACGTTATTTTTTAAGCCATTATACCGCACAAGCAGTAAGGCCAGGCATATAAAATCAACAGTAGGCTCTTTGATATGGCAGGGACGTATTCGAAATAAATGCTTCTGTTTAGAGCACAATTGTACCATGATACTTGATTTTTGCATTTTCAACTTTAATTCACACCATATAATTTTATAAAATCAACATAGGTTCTCTACAGTGCAATGTACACTGTAAATGTATTTTGGACTATGTCACTGCAGAGAGGCATGTGAAGCTTCCTTCTAGTGCACTGCGATGTATCCCCAACTAGAGCAGGCAATCAATTGATTTGATAGAAAAATGGCAATTTCACCGATTTGATGACAATAAAAATATAGGAGTGTAAAATATTTGTTGATCATCATTCAATTCCGGACAACGTCGGGTTTTCCATGCAATATTTTAATATATACTTACTAATTGTTATTGATATTTGCATAAAAAAATAAAGATTTTTACTTACTGCAAGCTTTTAGATATTCATCAAAGTTTTCATTTTTGACGAGTTTCCATGAACCTTCAAGTTTGCTCATAGCTGTAAAAATGATTAACCAATAAAACAAAAAAAGGGAAAAATCTTAAAGATTGGAACAACAAATTATATCAAATACGAATGCAAATGAGAACAATAGGAAAATCCAGATATAATGAAATAATGTGACTTTGAAATTTTTTTTTTTTTTTACTCTTATTCATTTCAACAAAGACATATTACCTCTTGTGCATAAGGGGATACTATTTAAGACCATGTCTAGTTGGGCACTATGTAGGAAGTTCAACAGCGAAATGTTTATTCAGATTACATTTAAATGTCTGCATGTTAGTAGAGTAAGGGACGCAAGAAACACTGAGGAAATTCGAAGGTCTAGCAGTTCTAGGGAAGAAACTATTATTATTATTATATACTCCTCTTGATATTTATATCTTATTACTTATTTACTTTGCTTCCGGTTATAGCACATCAATCCTTTTGGGGTTTACAACTATTTCTTTTTACAAGGGAGTTACCACTTATCAAGGCCTAGATGTCACTTGAGGATACGGAATGGGGTTCTACACTATATAAACCATGTTAGTCATTTATCGAGCAACTGGAATGTATACCACATACCTTGTTTTTTCTTCTCTTACATAGCCGTGTGTCACTTGTGTTGATAATGTAGGAGCTATTAGATTGAAGATTCTTTTTTGGACTTTCTAAGAGGGAGAGACTAGTAGTAGATGCATTGATCCATATGTGGCCACAGTACTCCATACATAGATGAATGATAGTTTTGTAGAGATACAGCATACTTTAAGGTGTGAGTAGTTTCCTAGTGCAGTGGAGTGAGCCCACTTTCTTTGCAATTTATGCAATGTTCCAATTCATATTGCTTGTGAATGCCAAGGAGTTTGAATGATGAGGTAAAGTGTTATTAGTCATAGCAATGATGGTTGAGGTTTCTTGTAATTGCTTAAAGGGAAGAATCTTTGTCTTAATAGCATTAAGTATCTGACAGCATAGACACGGCACTGTCCCTCAACACTAGCGCACAAATAGATGTATTTGGTGACTTTAATGTCCACCACAAAAACTGGCTTGGATTCTCTACTTACACAGATGCAGCGGGCAGTATAACTCATAGCTTCACTATATCTCACTCCCTATCACAAATTGTTACGTTTCCAACCCGTTTCCCTGACCAGGAAGAACAACACTCATCACTTCTAGATCTGTTTTTGACCACAGTTCCCGATGACTGCATAACAAAGGCCCACAGCCCACTCGGGAACGCTGATCATGCAGTGATAATGGTTGAAATCGCCCTAAACTCTAGAGCCAAAACTGAAGAGCCAATGCTCAAAACAACGAGATATTATAAAAAGGCTGACTGGGAAGCCATCAGGGAACTACCCCATGGAGAAATATTTTTTCTCTCCCTGCTGAACAAGGTGCAAACGAGACCACTGACTGGTTCAAAACTGCAATCGAAGCGCATGTTCCCATGCGGAAATTTTATAGTAAGCCCCACTCTCCCCAATGGTTTACGTCGACTTGTGTAACTGCCATTGCTCAAAAGCAGCATACATACCGAAGGTTTAACCGACATAAGTCCAGTTCAAACAGACTGAAGTATATAGAAGCTAGAAATAACGTTAAGAAAGAAATAGCGACAGCTAAGAGAGAATTTACGGAAACCACTAAAAAGCGCATCGAAGCACAAAAACTAGGAACTCGAGACTTCTGGAAAATCTACAACAGTGTAGTAAACAATGGGCAATCAACGATTCCCCCACTAACCAACAATCACGAGGTTGTCTCCTCCGCAACCGACAAGGCTAACATGCTTGCCAGTCGGTTTGCCTCAAACTCCACACTGGACCCTTCCAACCACCCCCTACCTGACTTTCCTATGCGGACAGACGCCACGCCAGACGATCTGAAGACCACCCCTGCTCAGGTGCATGCTATCATAAAAAACCTTGACACTTCAAAAGTATGTGGACCCGATCTTATCTCAGCTGTGCTATTAAAAAAGTGCTCAGCCGAAGTAGCTCCAGTTCTCTCCAAACTCTACAACAAATGCCTTAATGAAGCTTGCTTTCCGGGCTGTTGGAAAACTGCTTCTGTTGTACCAGTATTCAAGAATTCTGGCGAAAGGACTGACTCATCAAATTATCGCCCCATTAGCCTCCTCCCACTTTTTGCCAAAATATTTGAGACCATAATTAACCATGCTCTAGTCCATCATCTTACAGATGCTAAACTTCTGACTGACAAACAATATGGATTTAGACAAGCCCGTTCCACAGCAGACATCCTAACTGTGATCTCTGAACGTATATACCATTTACTGGACAAAGCGGGGGAGGGCAGAGCGGTAGCTCTAGATATATCTAAGGCTTTTGACAGGGTATGGCATGAGGGTCTCCTCAGGAAAATCAGATCATACGGTATCACTGGTAGAATACATAACATAATCAAATCCTTCTTAGATAAGAGAAAAATCCAGGTTGTCCTCGACGGTTGTACATCTAAACAATATGATGTAAATGCGGGGGTGCCCCAGGGTTCTATCCTTGGACCTCTATTGTTCCTGATATTCATAAATGACCTCCCCGACAAAATTGCCTCTGAGATGGGTATATATGCTGATGACACTACACTCTATCGCAGGCACGACAGGAAGATGAATGAACACATTTCTAAAGAAATGGCAGAAACACTAGAGGAAGACCTCCAATCTGTGGTGGAATGGGGACAAAAGTGGTTGGTCGCGTTCAATGCTGCCAAGACTAAACTAGTTTCATTCAATAATTACAAGAAACCCTCTCTACCACCTATAGCAATGGCCAACGACTCTTTATCTGAGAGTACATCTTTCAAACTCCTTGGCCTAACGTTCACAGGAAACATGAGTTGGAACAATTACATTGAAGGCATTGCCAGGGCCGCTGCAAGAAAGGTGGGCTCTCTCTACCATGCTAGAAAACTACTAACACCCGAAAGTATCCTGTACCTCTATAAGGCCACCATTCGCCCATGTATGGAGTATTGCTGCTGGTACATCGGCTACTAGTCTCTCGCTCCTTGACAAGGTTCAAAAGAGAGTCGCAAACCTGATAGGCCCTGAACTGGCATCTAAGCTTCAGCCTCTGTCCCATCGACGAAATGTTGCATCCCTCTGCCTTTTCTACAAGTATTTTAGTGGTGAATGCTCTGACAAACTGCAATCACTTGTGCCCCCACGACGTGAGCACCCTCGACAAACCCGACAGGCTACTAAATCCCACCCCCACACTATAGAGATCCCTAGATGTAAAAGATCTTTTTACTCCAATAGTTTTTTCCCCAGAACCGCTAGACTTTGGAATTCCATTCCAGCTCCCTGCTTTCCCATCAGTACTGACGTTCAGAAGTTCAAGTGTAACATGAACCGACATCTTGCTGCCCAAATCCCTACATAGTACCCCAGTAGTTGTTGCCCCTGTTAGTAGCCCCCTACACCAAAGTGGCAATTTGCCTTGTTTGGGATGAAAATGTAATAAAAAAAAATTTAAAAAAAAAAATTAAGTATTTTGTAAGGTTTTAGTCATTGCTTTAGATATGTGCACATTCGTTTTTCTTTCGTTTATTGTGTGGTGTTATCAGTGAGCATATTCATCTCCAACACAGTTTTATCAGGAATTATAAATTTATTAGGAATAATGAAGGGCCCTGCTGCATGCTCACAATTATATCATGCTGTTGGGATGTATGACCATTGAAGACAACCTGGATTATT